>NC_052069.1:48445166-48745166 GCF_015852505.1 Tachyglossus aculeatus | reverse complement strand
TCTCCAGTGGGGAAGGCTTGAGTGGGTTTAGGGTCCCTGATGGGTGAGTTCTGGAGATGATAATTACCTCGGTTCCCTCATCTGTAAAATGGGGATGGAGACTGTGAGCCCCACGTGGGTCAACCTTGATTACCTTGTATCTCCCCCAGTGCTTAGAACAGTGCTGGGCACATAGTAAGCGCTTGATAAATGCCATCATCATCATCATCATCATCAAGATGGACTGGAGAAGCAGTGTGGCCTGATGGAATGAGCCTGGGCTTGGGAGTCAAAGGTCATGAGTTTTAATAATAATAATAATAATGGTAGCATTTATTAAGTGCTTACTATGTGCAAAGCACTGTTCTAAGCGCTGGGGAGTTTACAAGGTGATCAGGTGGTCCCACATGGGGCTCACAGTCTTAATCCTCATTTTACAGATGAGATAACTGAGGCACAGAGAAGTTAAGTAACTTGCCCAAAGTCACACAGCTGACAATTGGTGGAGCAGGGATTTGAACCCCTGACCTCTGACTCCAAAGCCTGTGCTCTTTCCACTGAGCCATGCTGTGTGACTTTGGGCAAGTTACTTAACTTTTCTGGGCCTCAGTTACCTCATCTGGAAAATGGAGATTAAGATTGTGAACCCCATGTGGGACAACCTGATTACCTTGTATCTACCCCAGCACTTAAACAGTGCTTAGCACATAGTAAGCGCTCAACAAATGTCATCATCATTATTGTTATTATTGTTTGTTAAGCGCTTATTATGTGCCAAGCACTGTTCTAAGTGCTGGATCCATGGGGTCCCCAGTGGTTCATTCATTCATTCATTCATTCATTCATTCAATCCTGTTCTGGGTGTGTTCTCGCATTCCCTGGGGCAGGGTGTGTGTGAATTCATTCATTCATTCCTTCAATCATATTTATTGAGCACTTATTATGTGCAGAACACTGTACTAAGTGCTCCATCAGGGCTTCCTCCTTCCTCCTGCCCTGGAAGAAAATTTGAGAGATCATTTAGTGAAGACTTTTTTGCCTCTAATCCTGGGCATGGGAGATAATCAAGGGCAGAGACTCACGCTAAATGCGTGGAAGGAGGCAGTGGTAAACCACTTCCGTATTTTTACCAGGAAAACTCTACGGATCCACTACTGGAATAATTGCTGATGGAGGTGGGGCATTCTTAGAATAGTGCTTTGCACATAGTAAGCACTTAACACATACCATCACCATCATCATCATTTTGGGAGAGATGTGTCCATGGCATCGCTATGGGTAGAAACTACTTGACAGCATAAAACAAGAATTATTCAATCATCCCACATAGCGATAATTATGTCTTTCCCTTCATGGGGCTGAGGAAAGTGGAGAGATGGGGGCATAGGTGTTGAGAGAGCAAAGACTACACAGAATGCCTGCAATGTGTTGTTAGAAGATCTTCACAGAGAGAACGAGGGGAAATTGTTAGGTGAAATGCTTCTAGTATCCATAATCTGATTTGGCCACAATAGTGCTCACATTAGTGCTAAGGTTTTACCCTCTCCGTTAGTAGCACTGCTCTCTGAGGGCTTCATTTAGTCATTCTATTGAATTTGTTGAGCGTTTACTATCTGCAAAGCACTGTACTAAGCTCTAGGAAGAGTACAATGTAACAATAATAATAATAATAATAATGATAATGCCATTTATTAAGCGTTTACTATGTGCAAAGCACTGTTCTAAGTGCTGGAGAGATTACAAGGTGATCAGGTTGTCCCACATGGGGCTCACAGTCTTAATCCCCATTTTACAGATGAGGTAACTTGAGGCCCAGAGAAGTGAAGTGACTTGCCTAAAGTCACACAGCTGACAATTGGCGGAGCTGGGATTTGAACCCACGACCTTTGACTCCAAAGCCTAATAGCTTGGGGCCAGAGAGAAGGAGGGAAACCGTGAGAATAAGTCTTCCTAATCGAGCTGGCCGAGAATAAATCCTCCTAATCGAGCTGGCCGCTGGGTTCCTGGTTTACGTTCGTTTATTTGGGGAAATAAGATTCTTTCCTAATGTGATTGTTCTTAGTAAAAAGGGCGGCGGGTCTGCCAAAGTGTGAGTGGAACAGGATGTGTGTCAGAGGATGTTGCAAAGACAGCAGGGCATAGTGGATAGAGCACTGGCCTGGGCATCCAAAGGTCATGGATTCTAATCCTGGCTTCACCACCTGTCTGTTATGTGACCTTGGGCAAGTCACTTCCCTTCTCTTGGCCTCAATTACCTCACCTGTAAAAGGGGAATTCTTGTACATATTTACTATTCTATTTATTTTCTTTTGTTAATATGTTTTGTCTTCATTTATTCATAATTCAATCATTAATTCATTCAATCGTATTTATGGAGCACTTACTGTGTGCAGAGCACTGGACTAAGTGCTTGGGAAGTACAAGTTGGCAACATATAGAGATGGTCCCTACCCAACAGTGGGCTCACAGTCTAGACGAATGACTGTGAGCCCTCGTGCGGGGCAGGGACTGTGTCCAACCCGATTTGCTTGTATCTACCCCAGTGAACGACACCTAGTAAGTGCTTAACAAATGCTATAATTATTATTAATATTATTACTGTTCTTAAAGACAGAGAGCTGGGGGCTCCAAAGGAGAGTTTCTGCTTGATTCAGAGACTAGAAGGGGGCACGTTGTGGTTTCTGCGGGGCCCCAGGGTGGTTTCTAGGTTCTCCGCGGGCTGACTTTCTAGAGAAAACAGATTTCATATTGCTTTTACTCCAGCCAACTAAGTCTTAAATATTAGATTATTTGAGCTCAGATGTAGAATTGTGATTATAGCTCAGCTGGGATACTAGCTCCATCATCAGTCCTGCCAATCAGCTAGGCAGGACACACACACATTCACATGCATGTGTGTTCATGCATACACAGACACCTATACAAACACAATCCTCCTGACCACTGTGCTCACTTGAGCTTTGTGGTCTAGAAATTCATTCAGTCGTATTTATTGAGTGCTTACTGTGTGCAGAGCACTGTACTAAGCGCTTGGGAAGTACAAGTTGGCAACATATAGAGACAGTCCCTACCCAGCAGTGGGCTCACAGTCTAGAAGGGGGAGACAGACAACAAAACAAAACATATTAACAAAATAAAATGAATAGAATAAATATGTACAAATAAAATAGAGTAATAAATGCATACAAACATATATACATATATACAGGTGCTGTGGGGAGGGGAAGGAGGTAAGGCGGGGGGGATGGGGAGGGGGAGGAGGGGAAGAGGAAGGAGGGGGCTCAGTCTGGGAAGGCCTGGGAATACAGTGGTTGAATATAGTAAATGCTCAACAAATACTCAGTTATCATTTCTTTATGGTATCTGTTAAGCACTTACTGTGTGACAAACACTACTCAAAGCACTGGGGTAGATGCAAGATAATCCGGTTGAACACAATCCCTATCCAACATGGGGCTCATAGTCTAAGTAGGAGGGAGAACAGGTATTTAATCCCCATTTTACAGTTCTAGACTTTAAGCTCATGATAATAATAATAATTAAAAGTGTGGGTTTCATTAAGCACTTACTAGGTGTCTAGTATTGTACTAAGCACTGGGGTGGATACAGGCAAATTAGTTTGGACGCAGTCTCTGTCCCATATGGGGCTCGCAGTCTTAATCCCTATTTTATATGTAATAATAATAATGATGGCATTTATTGAGCGCTTACTATGTGCAAAGCACTGTTCTAAGTGCTGGGGAGGTTACAAGGTGATCAGGTTGTCCCATGGGGGGGCTCACAGTCTTCATCCCCATTTTACAGATAAGGTAACTGAGGCCCAGAGAAGTTAAGTCACTTGCCCACAGTACCACAGCTGACAAGTGGTGGAGCCGGGATTTGAACCCATGACCTCTGACTCCAAAGCCCGGGCTCTTTCCACTGCGCCACACTGCTTCTCTGCTTCTTTGAAGGCGAGAGTGAGGCTTTTTGGTTTGATGAGGAAGAGGATGGGCAACCACTGGAAGCTCTCGAGGAATGGGGAGACATGGACTGAACATTTCTGTAGAAAAATGATCCAGCCAGTAGAGTGAGGTTTGGACAGAAATGGGGAGAGACGGGAGGCAGGGAGGTCAGCAAGGAGGCTGATACAGTAATCAAGGTAGGCTAGGATAAATGCTTGGATTAACGTGGCAGTAGTTTGGATGGAAAGAAAATGGTGGATTTTGATGATGTAAAGTTGGAATGTACAGGATTTAGTGACAGATTAATAATAATAATAATAATGGCATTTATTAAGCGCTTACTATGTGCAAAGCACTGTTCTAAGCACTGGGGAGGTTACAAAGTGATCAGGTTGTCCCATGTGGGGCTCACAGTCCTAATCCCCATTTTACAGATGAGGTAATTTACCTCACCTGTAAATAATGCCATCATTATTATTATTATTATTATTATTATCATTATCCAATCAATCGATGTTATTTAATCAGTGCTTACTATGGGCAGAACACTGTACTAAGCACTTGGGAAAGTAAACTATAACATAGTTGATAGGCAAGTTCCCTGCCCACAGCGGGCTTACGGTCTAGAGGGGGAGACAGATATTAATATAAATAAATCAATTACAAATATGTACATAAGTGCTGTGGGTCTGAGAGAGGGGTAAATTAAGGTCAAGGTTGAAACAGAAGGGAATGGGAGAAGAGGATATGCGGGTTTACTCGGGAAGGCCTCTCGGAGGAGATATTCATTCAATCGTATTTATTGAGCATTTACTGTGTGCAGAGCACTGTACTAAGCGCTTATGCATTCAGTATGGCTTTGAAGGTGGAGAGAGTGATTGTCAAATATGAAGAGGGAGGGCATTCTATAATAATAATAATAATGATGAAAATGATGGCATTTGTTCATTCAATCGTATTTATTGATCGCTTACTGTTTGCAGAGCACTGTACTAAGCGCTTGGGAAGTACAAGTTGGTAACATATAGAGATGGTCCCTACCCAAAAGTGGGCTCACAGTCTTTTTGTTAAGCACTTACTATGTGCAAAACACTGTTCTAAGCACTGAGCACTGTTCTGAGCGCTGAGCACTGTTAAGCCAGAGGCAGGATGTGGGCGAGAGGTCAGTGGCGAGATAGACAAGATTGAGGTACAGTGAGTAGGTTGACATTAGAGAACCTAATGACATTAGAGAAGCAGTGGAAAGAGCCCGGGCTTTGGAGTCAGAGGTCGTGGGTTCAAATCCCAGCTCCGCCAACTGTCAGCTGTGTGACTTTGGGCAAGTCGCTTAACTTCTCTGGGCCTCAGTTACCTCATCTGGAAAATGGGGATTCAAACTGTGAGGCCCCGCTGGGACAATCTGATCACCTTGTAATCAAGGTGTACTTCTAGACTGTGAGCCCACTGATGGGTAGGGACCGTCTCTATATGTTGCCAACTTGTACTTCCCAAGCGCTTAGTACAGTGCTCTGCACACAGTAAGCGCTCAATGAATACGATTGATTGAGTGATTGATTGTAACCTCCCCAGCGCTTAGAGCAGTGCTTTGCACATAGTAAGTGCTTCACAAATGCCATCGTTATTATTATTATTATTATTATTGTGAGTCCACTGTTGGGTAGGGACTGTGTCTATATGTTGCCAACTTGTACTTCCCAAGCGCTTAATGCAATGCTCTGCACACAGTAAGCGCTCAATAAATACGATTGCTTGACTGATTGATTAGAGGAGCAAAGTGTGTGGGCTGGATTGTAGGAGGAAATCAAGGAGGTAAGGTAGGAGGGGGCAAGGTGATGGAGTGCTTTAATATTATTATTATTATATTGCTCTTTTCCAGGACTTAGGACACTCAATAAATATTACCGATAGATGGGGAGGCAACATGGAGATGAGAGCCAGGGACACGTCTATAAACAAAGAGGCAATGGAGACAAGCTCCGTTTTTCTTCCGGACCCTCAAATCTGAGCGTTGTTCTGTGCCTCTCAAGAGTCACGGATGGCAGGGGGGGCTTCAAACGCTAGCTCCAAAGATGCTGGACACTAGGAGAGGACCATGATTCTGACATGATTGGATGTTGGTGGTGAAGACCACAGGACTGGGACCGTCAAGAGGCCTGGGATCTGTCCTGGGCTCTGGCACTTGCAATAATTGTGGTATTTCATTCATTCAATCGTATTTATTGAGCACTTATTGTGTGCAGAGCACTGTACTAAGTGCTTGGGAAGTACCAGTTGGCAACAAGTTGGCATTTGTTAAGCGCTACTATGCGCCAGACGCCAGAAGCAGCGTGGCTCAGTGGAAAGAGCCCACGCCTGGGAGTCACAGGTCCTGGGTTCTAATCCCGGCTCCGCTGCTTGTTGGCTGTGTGACTTTGGGCAAGTCACTTCACTTCTCTGGGCCTCAGTTCCCTCATCTGTAAAAAGGGGATGAAGACTGTGAGCCCCACGGGGGACAACCTAATCACCTCCTCCCCAGTGCTTAGAACAGTGCTTGGCACAGAATAAGTGCTAAACAAATGCCATTATTATCCAGTGCTTAGAACAGTGCCCCACACTTAGAACAATGCTTTGCACATAGTAAGCACTTAACAAATGCCGCTATTATTATTATTATTATTAATACTAAGTGAGCTCTGGGGTGGATAATAGCAAATCGGGTTGGACATAGTCCCTGTTCCATGTGGGGTTCATAGTCTCAATCCCCATTTTACAGATGAGGTAACTGAGATACAGAGAAGTGAAGTGACTTGCCCAAGGTCACACAGCAGACAAATATCAGAGCAGAGATTAGACCCTATGACCTCCTGATTCCCAGGCCCAGGATCTATCCAGTACACCGTGCTGTTTCTCACCCGATGTGTGATTGTGAGAAAATCGCTTAACTTCCCTGGGCCTCAGTTCCCTTATCTGTAAAATGGGGATTCAATGCCTGTTCTCCCTCCCCCTTAGAACGTGAACCCCAGATGGGACAGAGACGGGGCCTGATCTAATCATCTGGAACCTACCCCAGTGCTTCCTATGGTCCTTGGCTCATAGGAAGTACTGAAGTCCCATTATTAGTATTACCATTATTATTATTAATAACAACAACAACAATAATAATTATAATGATGTCTCTGGCTGGGAGCCCTGGAGAGGAGAGAAGTTTACCTTGGTCTTTCATCACTCTCGCTCCCCACTGAAACTAGTGAGCTTGGAGGTGGGTCCCACCGTATCATTACTGCGACTACTCTAGGGGAGAGGTTTCGCACCTCGTAAAAGTTTTGTGTTTTAGTTTCGGATGAGGAGTTGGGATGCTTCCTATCTGATCTGGCCTAGGTTTGCAGCTGCTATCTCCCTCCCTCCCTCCCTCCTTTTCCCTCCCTCTTTCCTCCTCCCTCCTCCTCTCCCTTTTTCTCTTGGGCTCTGAGGCCCAGCTTTGAAATTCTGCTGAGAAGCAAATCATCCCTTCTGTGGCAAATGTTTATTTGTGAAAGTTCAGCAGGGGAAACGTGGCCCAGGGCCAGCTCCCCCACACCCCTCCACCCCTGCTGCTCGTTCTGCTGGGAAGGCTGAATTTCCCCTTTCCCTCCTCTATCCCCTCTGCGCCCTGTCTCTAGGAGCGGATGGAGGGAATCTGGCTTTAAGGGGAGCATGATTCAGCGTCCTTTCTTTCTCCGGAAACACCATCACATCCCAGCGTCTGGCTTTTCTTTTTTTATTTCCTTTTTTTTCTGCAATATTTGTTAAGCTCTTACTATGAGCCAAGTCCTGGGGTCGGTACGAGCTAATCAGGTTGGACACAGTCCATGTTCCACATGGGACTCACAATCTTAACCTCCATTTTACAAACGAGGGAACTGAGGCCCAGAGAAGTGAAGTGACTTGTCTAAGGTCCTACAGCAGGCAAGTGGCGGAGCTGGGATTAGAACCTGGGTCCTTCTGACTCCCGAGCCCGTGTTCGACCCACGAGTTCACACGGCTTCTCTGGCTTCATTTTATTTTTCTGATTACTTCTGGGAAAGCCCAGGCCTGCGTCCAAGGGAGGAAAGTCAGCGATTGAGGAGTGGGAGCATTCCTTGTGGAATTGGGAGCCCGTTCCATTCCAAGCTCTTCCCTCTCAGTCCCCCAGCCTCCTTGGGGAGAAACTGGAGAAGCATCCGTTGAACTCTCGATTTCCTTACCACTAGCTTCCCTGGAAGCCATCCTTAGCTCTGCCAGCAGATTCTTCTCTGATTTCCAGGGAACTCCATTGTATGAACCCACTGTTGGATGGGGACCGTCTCTATATGTTGCCAACTTGTACTTCCCAAGAGCTTAGTACAGTGCTCTGCACACAGTAAGCGCTCAATAAATACGACTGAATGAATGAATATTGGAAGCATTTCATACAATACTCTGAACACAGTGAATGCTTCATAAATACCATTGATTGATTAATTCCAATTTGGCCTAGATCGGGGTTGTGATTGTTGCAGAAGAAGAGGAGGGAATTGGGGTAAGCTCAGTGTGGGCAGGGAAAGTGTCTCTTTACCGTCATACTGTACTCTCCCAAGCTCTTAGTACAGTGCTCTGCACACAGTAAGCACTCAGTAAATACGACTGAATAATAATAATGGTGTTTGTTAAGTGCTTACTATATGCAAAGCACTGTTCTAAGCACTGAGCACTGTTCTAAGCTCTGGATGGAATGGAATGGACTGACTGGAATGAAAGCCATTCTTTTTTTTTTTTAATGGTGCTTGTTAAGCGCTTACTATGTGTCAAACACTGTTCCAAGCACTGGGATGGATCAAAATTAGGTTGCATAGTCCCTGTCCCGCATGGGGCTCACAGTCTAAGTAGGAGGGAGAAAGGAAGAACTGAGACACAGAGAAGTTAACTAACTTTCCCGAAGTCACACAGCAAGCAATCGGCAGAGCCGGTATTAGAACCCAGGTTCTCTGACTCCCAAGTCCGTGCTCTGTCCTTTAGGCCATGCTGCTTCTCCATACCCTCCCTCTGCTAATGTTCCAAGGCTAGACAGTAGTAACAATAATAATAATAATGGCATTTATTAAGAGCTTACTATGTGCAAAGCACTGTTCTAAGCGCTGGGGAGTTTACAAGGTGGTCAGGTTGTCCCACATGGGGCTCACAGTCTTAATCCCCATTTTACAGATGAGGTAACTGAGGCCCAGAGAAGTCAAGTGACTTTGCCCAAAGTCACACAGCTGACAAGTGGTGGAGCTGGGATTTGAACCCATGACCTCTGACTCCAAAGCCCATGCTCTTTCCACTGAGTACAGTAATAATAATAATGATAATAATAACAATAATAATAATAATAATAATGGTATTTGTTAAGTGCTTACTATGTGCCAAGCACTGTTCTAAGCACTGGGGTAGTTACAAGGTTATCAGGTTGTCCCACGTGGGACTCACAGTCTTCATCCCCATTTTACAGACGAGATAACTGAGGGACGGAGAAGTTGAGAGTTGCCCAAAGTCACATGGATGACAAGTGGCGGAGCTGGGATTCGAACCCATGACCTCTGACTCCCAAGCCCAGGCTCTTTCCCCTAAGCCACGCTGCTTCTCAGAGCACAGTACGGTGCTCCGCATCCAGTAAGCACTCAATAAACACCACTGATGATGCTGCTGGTGTTGATAGCTTAGGGGTTTTTTCACCCAGGGTTGCTCTCAACAACTAGCCATAAGAGGAAAGAGACAATAATGGTGACATTACAATTCATTCATTCATTCATTCAATCGTATTTATTGAGCACTTACTGTGTGCAGAGCACTGTACTGAGCGCTTGGGAAGTACAAGTTGGCAACATATAGAGATGCTCCCTACCCAACAGTGGGCTCACAATCTAGAAGATATGCCAAGTAGGGAAGCAGCATGGCTCAGTGGAAAGAGCCTGGGCTTTGGAGTCAGAGGTCATGGGTTCAAACCCCAGCTCTGCCAATTGTCAGCTGTGTGACTTTGGGCAAGTCACTTAACTTCTCTGGGCCTCAGTTACCTCATCTGTAAAATGGGGATAAAGACTGTGAGCCCCCCGTGGGACAAGCTGATTACCTTGTAACCTCCCCAGTGCTTAGAACAGGGCTTTGCACATAATAAGAGCTTAATAAATGCCATCATTATTATTATTATTATTCTGGGGCCGGGTCTGGTGAGCGAAGGTCCGAGCGGGCTCCCCAGCACTTAGAACAGTGCTTTGCACATAGTAAGCGCTTAATAAATGCCATAAAAAAGTACCTTGAGAAGAGCTGAAGTAGCTACAAAATAAGCAGATGAGACACAGTCACTATCCCTGTCAGGGCTTCCAGTCTAACTGCAGGGACAGCTGGGCTTGAATTCCTAATGTAATAATAATAATGATAATAATGATGGCATTTATTAAGCACTTACTATGTGCAAAGCACTGTTTTAAGTGCTGACTGTTCTAAGTGCTGGGGAGGTTACAAGGTGATCAGGTTGTCCCACGGGGGGCTCACAGTCTTCATCCCCATTTTCCAGACGAGGGAACTGAGGACCAGAGAAGTGAAGTGACTTGCCTAAGGTCACACAGCTGACAATTGGTGGAGCCGGGATTAGAACCCATGACCTCTGATTCCCAAGCCGGGGCTCTTTCCAGTGGGAACAGATAAGGAACCTGAAGCCCAGAGAAGTTAAGTGACTGGTCCAAAGACACGGCACTGAAAGGGAAAGTTTGTTTGATGCGTCCAGCACCAGTGACCCCAACTGGCAGCAAGCCCACTTTGGTCAATAGAAATAGTCCCAGTTTTATGGTCTCCATGGCTCAGTTGGCTCCCTGTCCTAAGACCTCTGTGTCCAAGTGATTGCATCTCAAATCCCCTGCTTGTGATTCATTCATTCATTCATTCATTCAATCGTATTTATTGAGCGCTTACTGTGTGCAGAGCACTGTACTAAGCGCTTGGGAAGTACAAGTTGGCAACATATAGAGACAGTCCCTACCCAACAGTGGGCTCACAGTCTAGACGGGGGAGACAGACAACAAAACAAAACGTGGACAGGTGTCAAGTCATCAGAATAAATAGAAGTAAAGCTAGATGCACATCAACAAAATAAATAAAATAGTAAATATGTACAAGTAAAATAGAGTAATAAATCTGTACAAACATATATACAGGTGCTGTGGGAGGGGAAGGAGGTAAGGCGGGGGGGGATGGGAAGGGAGAGAAGGGGAAGAGGAAGGAGGGGGCTCAGTCTGTGAAGGCCTCCTGGAGGAGGTGAGCTCTCAGTAGGGCTTTGAAGAGAGGAAGAAAACTAGTTTGGTGGATGTGCGGCGGGAGGGCATTCCAGGCCAGGGGGAGGACATGGGCTGGGGGTCGATGGTGGGACAGGAGAGAACGAGGCCCGGTGAGGAGATTAGCAGCGGCAGAGGAGCGGAGGGTGCGGGCTGGGCTGGAGAAGGACCGAAGGGAGGTGAGGTAGGAGGGGGCGAGGGGATGGACAGCCTCGAAGCCAAGAGTGAGGAGTTTTTGCCTGATGCGTAGGTTGACTGGTAGCCATTGAAGAGTTTTGAGGAGGGGAGTAACATACCCAGAGCGTTTCTGTACAAAGATGATCCGGGCAGCAATGTGAAGTATAAACTGAAGTGGGGAGAGACAGGAGGATGGGAGATCAGAGAGGAGGTTGATGCAGTAATCCAGTCGGGATAGGATGAGAGATTGAACAAGCAGGGTAGCAGTTCGGATGGAGAGGAAAGGGCGGATCTTGGCGATGTTGCAGAGGTGAGACTGGCAGGTTTTGGTGATGGATTGGATGTAAGGTGTGAATAAGAGAGCAGAGTTGAGGACAACACCAATGTTGCGGGCTTGTGAGACCGGAAAGATGGTAGTGCTGTCTACAGTGATGGGAAAGTCAGGGAGAGGGCAGGGCTTGGGAGGGAAGATAAGGAGTTCAGTCTTGGACATATTGAGTTTTAGATGGTGGGCAGACATCCAGATGATGTCCTGAAGGCAGGAGGAGACCCGAGGCTGAAGGGAGGGAGAGAGAGCAGGGGCAGAGATGTAGATTTGGGTGTCATCAGCGTAGAGATGGTAGTTGAAGCAGTGGGAGTGAATGAGTTCACCAAGGGAGCGAGTGTCGATAGAGAACAGAAGGGGACCAAGAACTGACCCTTGAGGAACCCCTACAGTAAGGGGATGGGAGGGGGAGGAGGAGCCCGCAAAGGAGACTGTGATGCATTTCCTAAAACGGGGCCGCCTCCTGGCTCTTCACCCCTTCACCCTCCTGCCTCCAGTTTCCTCTCTTTTTTAATCTGATACTTTTTCTACCGTCAGATGGTCCCGAGCATTCTTCCACACCAGAGCTCTCCCGGTTACCCAGCAACCCATTTCCCGCCCGGATAAAGCTGCCTTTCCTGTCACAGTGGGCCCAAAATTAATTGGCACATTCTCTCCCTCTCTCTGAGTTTGGCCACGTGTACGAGAGAAAGTGTGTGTGGTGTGTGTGTGTGTGTTTGTGTGTGTGCGCGCGCGTCTACATGCATGTTCACACAATTAAAAAAAATTCAGTCCACTTTGCTCTTGAATCAATCAATCAATCAATCAATCGTATTTATTGAGCGCTTACTATGTGCAGAGCACTGTACTAAGCGCTTGGGAAGTACAAATTGGCAACACATAGAGACAGTCCCTACCCAACAGTGGGCTCACAGTCTAAAAGGGGGAGACAGAGAACAGAACCAAACATACCAACAAAATAAAATAAATAGGATAGAAATGTACAAGCAAAATAAATAAATAAATAGAGTAATAAATATGTACAACCATATATACATATATACAGGTGCTGTGGGGAAGGGAAGGAGGTAAGATGGGGGGATGGAGAGGGGGACGAGGGGGAGAGGAAGGAAGGGGCTCAGTCTGGGAAGGCCTCCTGGAGGAGGTGAGCTCTCAGCAGGGCCTTGAAGGGAGGAAGAGAGCTAGCTTGGCGGAGGGGCAGAGGGAGGGCATTCCAGGCCCGGGGGATGACGTGGGCCGGGGGTCGACTGCGGGACAGGCGAGAACGAGGTACAGTGAGGAGATTAGCGGTGGAGGAGCGGAGGGTGCGGGCTGGGCAGTAGAAGGAGAGAAGGGAGGTGAGGTAGGAGGGGGCGAGGGGATGGACAGCCTTGAAGCCCAGGGTGAGGAGTTTCTGCCTGATGCGCAGATTGATTGGTAACCACTGGAGATTTTTGAGGAGGGGAGTAATATGCCCAGAGCGTTTCTGGACAAAGATAATCCGGGCAGCAGCATGAAGTATGGATTGAAGTGGGGAGAGACACGAGGATGGGAGATCAGAGAGAAGGCTGGTGCAGTAGTCCAGACGGGATAGGATGAGAGCTTGAATGAGCAGGGTAGCAGTTTGGATGGAGAGGAAAGGGCGGATCCTGGCAATGTTGCGGAGCTGAGACCGGCAGGTTTTTGGTGACGGCTTGGATGTGAGGGGTGAATGAGAGAGCGGAGTCGAGGATGACACCAAGGTTGCGGGCTTGTGAGACGGGAAGGATGGTAGTGCCGTCAACAGAGATGGGAAAGTCAGGGAGAGGACAAGGTTTGGGAGGGAAGACAAGGAGCTCAGTCTTCGACATGTTGAGCTTTAGGTGGCGGGCGGACATCCAGATGGAGATGTCCTGAAGGCAGGAGGAGATGCGAGCCTGGAGGGAGGGGGAGAGAGCAGGGGCAGAGATGTAGATCTGGGTGTCATCAGCGTAGAGATGATAGTTGAAGCCGTGGGAGCGAATGAGGTCACCAAGGGAGTGGGTGTAGATTGAGAACAGAAGGGGACCAAGCACTGAACCTTGGGGAACCCCCACAGTAAGAGGATGGGAGGGGGAGGAGGAGCCTGCAAAAGAGACTGAGAAAGAACGACCGGAGAGATAAGAGGAGAACCAGGAGAGGACGGAGTCTGTGAAGCCAAGGTCAGATAGCGTGTTGAGGAGAAGGGGGTGGTCCACAGTGTCAAAGGCAGCTGAGAGGTCGAGGAGGATTAGGACAGAGTATGAGCCGTTGGATTTGGCAAGCAGGAGGTCATTGGTGACCTTTGAGAGGGCAGTTTCCGTGGAATGAAGGGGACGGAAGCCAGACTGGAGGGGGTCGAGGAGAGAGTTGTTGTTGAGGAATTCTAGGCAGCGAGTGTAGACAACTCGTTCAAGGAGTTTGGAAAGGAATGGTAGGAGGGATATGGGACGATAACTAGAAGGTGAGGTGGGGTCAAGAGAGGGTTTTTTTAGGATGGGAGAGACATGGGCATGTTTGAAGGCAGAGGGGAAGGAACCAGTGGAGAGTGAGCGGTTGAAGATGAAAGTTAAGGAGGGGAGAAGGGATGGAGCGAGAGATTTCATAAGATGAGAGGGAATGGGGTCAGAAGCACAGGTGGCCGGAGTAGCACTTGAGAGGAGGGAGGAGAGTTCCTCTGAGGATACCGCTGGGAAGGATGGATGGGAGAGTAGCAGAGAGTGTTGAGAGACGGGGGGATGGAGAAAGGGGGGAAGAGACTTTGGGGAGGTCGGACCTGATGGATTTAATTTTGTTAATGAAGTAGGAGGCATCATTGAACTGTTGCATCAGCCCACAGGCTCCCAAGAAGCTCTTATAGGGAGCAGCGTGGTGTAGTGGATAAAGCATAGGCCTTGGAGTCAGAAGGTCATGGGTTCTAATCCTGCCTCTGGCGCTTGTCTGCTGTTTGGCCTTGGGTGAGTCACTTCACTTCTCTGGGCCTCAGATCCCTCACCTGTAAAATGGGGATTGAAACCGTGAGCCCCACGTGGGACGGGGACTTTGGCTAACCTGATTTACTCATATTCACTCCAGCGCTTGCTACATTGCCTGGCACCTTGTAAGCACTTAACAAATACCATTATAATGATAATTATTGTTATTATTATTTGACTCTGAGATGCCGCAGTTATTGATGAATAAGATGTAAGGCCTGGAATCTCTCTAGGAAGGAGCCTCCCTTTCCAATCTGAATTCATTCACTCATTCAGCATTCGATCGTGTTTATAATAATAATAATAATAATAATGATGGCATTTGTTAAGTGCTTACTATTCATTCATTCAATCGTATTTATTGAGCACTTACTATGTGCAAAGCACTGTTCTAAGCGCTGGGGGGATACAAGGTGATCAGGTTGTCCCACTTGGGGCTCACAGTTTTCATCCCCATTTTACAGATGAGGTAACTGAGGCACAGAGAAGTTAAGTGACTTGCCCAAGGTCACACAGCAGACATGTGGCAGAGCTGGGATTCGAACCCATGACCTCTGACTCCAAAGCCCATGCTCTTTCCACTGAGCCACGCTGCTTCTCTATGGAGAGCTTACTGTGTGCAGAGCACTGTACTAAGCGCTTGGAAAAGTACAATACAACAATGAACAGTGACATTCCCTGCCCACAAGGAGCTTACAGTCTGGGGGCAGAGGGGGCAGAGGGACACAGACATCAATACAAATAAATAAAATTATAGATATGTACACAAGTGCTGTGGGGCTGCGATGGGGGACCAGCAAAGGGAGTGAGTCGGTGACACAGAAGGGAGTGAGAGATGAGGAAAAGTGGGGCTTAGTCTGGGAAGGCTTCTTGGAGGAGATGTAGATGGAGGAGAGAAGCAGCATGGCTCAGTGGAAAGATCCCGGGCTTTGGAGTCAGAGGTTGTGGGTTCAAATCCCGGCTCCGCCACTTGTCACCTGTGTGACTTTGGGCAAGTCACTTAACTTCTCTGTGCCTCAGTTACCCCATCTGTAAAATTGGGATTAAGACTATGAGCCCCATGTGGGGAAATCTGATCACCTTGTATCCCCCCCAGTGCTTAGAACAGCGCTTTGCACATGGTAAGCGCTTAATAAATGCCATTATTATTATTATTTTCTGGACCTCAGTTACCTCATCTGTAAAATGGGGATGAAGACTGTGAGCCCCACTTGGAATGACCTGATTACCTTGTACCTACCTCAGCGCTTACTTAGAACAGTACTTGGCACATAGTAAGCTCTTCACAAATACCGTAATTATTATTGTTATTACCTCAGTTACCTCATCTGTAGAACAGTGCTCGGCACATAGTAAGCGCTTGACAAAAACCATTATTATTAGCGTGGCTAAGTGGAAAGCGCCCGGGCTTTGGAGTTAGAGGTCATGGATTCAAATCCTGGCTTTGCCAATTGTCAGCTGTGTGGCTTTGGGCAAGTCACTTCACTTCTCTGGGCCTCAGTCCCCTCATCTGTAAAATGGGGATTAAGACTGTGAGCCCCACGTGAGACAACCTGATCACCTTGTATCCCCCCAGCACTTAGAACCATGCTTTGCACATAGTAAGTGCTTAACAAATACCATCATTATTATTATTATTAATAATCCCCATTTTATATATGAGGGAACTGAGATACAGAGAAGTGAAATGACTTGCCCACTGTATCAGGGAGTGAGTCCAGCCTGAAGCTGGGCTGAGATTCTCAGGTCGTTCGGCGCCCCAACCAGATTGGCTCATGGAATAAGATGGCGCTTGGCCCATCGCTGTAGTAGCACTGTGGGCATTTGGAGAATGCTCATAGTAAGTGCTTAATAAATGCTATTATAATTATTATTCTCTGAACCTCAGTTACCTCATCTGTAAAATGGGGATGAAGACTGTGAACCCCACTTGGGACAACCTGATTACCTTGTATCTACCCCAGTAGATACGGTACTTGTCACATAGCAAGCTCTTAACAAATACCATTATTATTATTATTATTATTCCCTCAGTCACCTCATCTGTAGAACAATGCATGGCACATAGTAAGCACTTGATAAATACCATTTTATTATTATTACTATTATTAGTAATAATCCCCATTTTATATATATATGAGGGAACTGAGACACAGAGAGGTGAAATGACTTGTCCACTGTATCAGGGAGTGAGTCCAGCCTGAAGCTGGGCTGAGATTCTCAGGTCGTTCGGCGCCCCAACCAGATTGGCTCATGGAATAAGATGGCGCTTGGCCCATCGCTGTAGTAGCACTGTGGGCATTTGGAGAATGCTCATAGTAAGTGCTTAATAAATTCTATTATAATTATTATTCTCTGAACCTCAGTTACCTCATCTGTAAAATGGGGATGAAGACTGTGAACCCCACTTGGGACAAAGTGATTACCTTGTATCTACCCCAGTAGATACGGTACTTGTCACATAGCAAGCTCTTAACAAATACCATTATTATTATTATTATTATTATTCCCTCAGTCACCTCATCTGTAGAACAGTGCTTGGCTCATAGTAAGCACTTGATAAATACCATTCTAGTATTATTACTATTATTATTAATAATCCCCATTTTATATATACGAGGGAACTGAGACACAGAGAAGTGAAATGACTTGCCCACTGTATCAGGGAGTGAGTCCAGCCTGAAGCTGGGCTGAAATTCTCAGGTCGTTCGGCACCCCAACCAGATTGGCTCATGGAATAAGATGGCACTTGGCCCATCGCTGTAGTAGCACTGTGGGCATTTGGAGAATCTGCAATTCCCAAGCGCTTAGTACAGTGCTCTGCACGCAGTAAGCACTCAATAAATACAATTGAATGAATGAATGAATGAGTTGATCCCAAGCCCTCTGGACCCTGCTGCTGTTTTCAGCCTGCACAGCTTTCTGTGGTAACAAATTCCACCAGATTACCCCCTGCTGTTTCCTTTTGTCTGACTTTACCTACCCACACTGAAGCTGTAAAGGCAGCCTTCCCCCTCCCCAGCTCCTGGAGAGGTCAGCTCACCCTCCCAAAGTGGCAGAACCAGTCCAGCGGGGACCCCCCTCCCCAGATCCCCACCCACAAGCTGGGTGCAGTCGCTGCAAAAATATTTATAAGCTTTCCAAAAATTCCAGCGGCCAGGAGCGCGAATGAGAAAACAGACCCCCACGCCATGCGTTGGCCCTTCCGATTCCAATTCCCAAACGCCCGGAGTGTGCGGTGACCCTGTGCCAAATTCGGAGCGTCGACTCACACAGGCTCGGCAGGTGGACGTGGAGGCCCACTCTGCTCTCCATACCATCCACCGCCTGACCCCGAATCCTTGGTGACCTAAAACAGTCCCCTCCCCACAGGGACACCTCTGAGTATAGATCAGATTCATTTTATCAGTCATATTTATTGAGCGCTTGCTGTGTGCAAGAGAAGAGTACAATGTCCTGAGCACTTGGGAGAGTACAATGTAACAGGAAACATTGTTACAACGAGCTTACAGTCTAGAGGGGGAGACAGACATTACTGTAAAAAAATAAATTACATGTATAATAATAATAATGTTGGTATTTCTTAAGCACTTACTATGTGCCAAGCACTGTTCTAAGTGTGGGGGGAGATACAGGGTCATCAGATTGTCCCACGTGGGGCTCACAGTCTTCATCCCCATTTTACAGAATGAGGGAACTGAGGCACAGAGAAGTTGTGACTTGCCCAAAGTCACACAGTTGACATGATAATAATAATAATGATGACATTTATTAAGCGCTTACTATGTGCAAAACACTGTTTTAAGTGCTGGGGAGGTTACAAGGTGATCAGGTTTTCCCACGGGGGGCTCACAGTCTTTAATCCCCATTTTACAGATGAGGGAACTGAGGCACAGAAAAGTTAAGTGATTTGCCCAAAGTCACACAGCTGACAATTGGTGGAGGCGGGATTTGAACCCAGACCTCTGACTCACAAGCCCAGGCTCTTACCACTAAGCCATGCCACTTCTCTAATGAGTATGAACTGGAATGGGGAGAGACAGAAAGCAGGGAGGTCAGCAAGTAGGCTGATACAGTAATCCAGGCAGGATCGGATGAGTGATTGTATTAACATGGTAGCAGTTTGGATGGAGAGGAAAGGGCGGATTTTAGTGATGTTGTGAAGGTCAAACAGATAGGATTTAGTGATGGATTGAATGTGTGGGTTGAATGAGGGAGAGAATTCAAGGATAATGTCAAGGTTACAACCTTGAGAGGCAGGAAGGATGGTGGTGCCATCTACAGTGATGGGAAAGTTAGCGGAAGGACAGGGTTTGGGCGGGAAGATATGAAATTCTGTTTTAGGCCTGTTAAGCTTGAGGTGACAGTGGAACATCCAAGTAGAGATGGCAAGAAACGGGATATGAGCGGCTTGTATTTGGAGAAAAAGTGTAGGGGCAGAATTTTATGGTTTTTTGCTTCGGTTGCCCATTGTAAGTAAGGCCAGAAAAATCACCCCTATGTGAGTGACTCCCAAATCTATATAACTATCCTCAACCTCTGTCTTCCTCTGCAATCTCACATTTCCTGCTGCTTCCAGGAAGCCGCATGACCTGTTGGGAAAGGCACGGGCCTGCGAGTCAGAGGTCATGGGTTCTAATCCTGGCTCTGCCACTTATCTGCTGTGTGACCTTGGGCAAGTCACTTCCATCGTCTGTGCCTCCGTTTCCTCAACTGTAAAATGGGGAATCAATGCCTGTTCTCCTTCTTACTTGGACTGTGAGCCCCATGCAGGACACTGACTCTGTCCAAACTCATTTACTTGTATTCATTCATTCATTCAATCGTATTTATTGAGCGCTTACTGTGTGCAGAGCACTGTACTAAGCTCTTGGGAAGTACAAGTTGGCAATATATAGCGACGGTCCCTACCCAACAGCGGGCTCACAGTCTAGAAGGTTGTGGGTTCTAATCCCAGCTCTGCCACTCGTCTGCTGTTTGACCGTGGGCAAATCACTTCACTTCTCCGCGCCTCAGTTACCTGATCTGTAAAATGGGGATTGAGACTGCAAGCTACAAAAGGGACAGGGACTGTGTCCAACCTGATTTGCTTATATCCACCCCAGCACTTAATACCGTGCCCCCAATTCCAGACTGTGAGCCCGCTGTTGGGTAGGGACCGTCTCTATATGTTGCCAACTTGTACTTCCCAAGCGCTTAGTACAGTGCTCTGCACACAGTAAGCGCTCAATAAATACGATTGAATGAATGAATGAATGGTGCACAGTAAGGGCTTAAAAAATACCACAATTATAATTATTGTTATTACTGACAGAAATTGATCCGTCAGTTGTATTTGCTAAGTGTCTATTGTATGCAGAATTCTGTACTAAGCACTTACCAGTCAATCAAATTTGCTGAGCGCTCACTGTGTGCAGAGCGCTGTACCAAGTGCTTGGAGAGTACAATATAAGATTATAGCAGGAACAGCCCTTGCTCACAATGAGTTTAGAGTCTAGAAGGGGAGGGAACAATGTAAGAATGTTGGTAGATATAATTCCTTCTCCCAAGGATCTTACAGTCTAGTGAGGATTTTACAATCTAGTGGCCGCTGTACAATCTCCAGAAGTGTGGAGAGATTATCCAACTGAAGAAATCACATAAGAAGGGACAGAAAAGCCACAGTTGGAATGAAGAGAGTCCACTGGAAATAAAGAACCCTAAGAAGATAAGACAAGAGCATCTTTGACTGCAAGTAAATTGGCAGCTCTTCACACGCATTTTTCTTTAAACAGCTGCCATCTGAAAACTATTATCTAAAAAAAAAATATTTTGCTTCCCCAGGAGTCTTGCTCTGGGTCCTCATGCTGGCGCTCAGATTTTACTCCGTTGCATTTAATGTCACCGGGACACCATCTGTGATTAAAGTATTTTAAACACTCGACTAGCTCAGCCGGGTGACTTCGGATAGCCTTTGATTCGACTTTTACAAGTAGTATATATGGAAACAATACTGCAGAAATGACTCTTTGAGAAAGGAGTGAGAAAATGAATTTTGAGGAGTTCTAGAAAAAATAAACGGTTACACCAGTAACTGACCTATGGAAATTCACTAGTTTAATAATAATTGCAGCCTGGCTCAGTGGAAAGAGCCCGGGCTTTGGAGTCAGAGGTCATGGGTTCAAATCCTGGCTCCGCCAACTGTCAGCTGTGTTACTTTGGGCAAGTCACTTCACTTCTCTGCACCTCAATTACCTCATCTGTAAAATGGGGATTTAAACCGTGAGCCCCCGTGGGACAACCTGATCACCTTGTAACTTCCCCAGCACTTAGAACAGTGCTTTGCACATAGTAAGCGCTTAACAAATACCATCATTATTATTACTTAGTACCGTACACTGTACTAAGCCCTGGAGTAAATACAAGATAGACATGCAGGATGCAGTCTTTGTTCCGTGTGGAGCTCACAGTCTAAGCAGGAGGGAAAACAGGTAGGTAGCCCCTTTTTATAGATGAGGAAACTGAGGAACAGAGAAGTCTTTTTTTTTAATGGTATTTTTTAAGCACTTACTATGTGCCAGGCACTGTACTAAGCTCTGAGGTAGATACAAGCAAATCGAGTTGGACACAGTCCCTATCCCACATGGGGCTCACAATCTCAATCCCCATTATACAGATGAGGTAACTGAGGCACAGAGAAGTGAAGCGACTTGCCCAAGATCACACAGCAGACAAGTGGCAGAACCAGGCTTGAACCCAGGTCCTTCTGAATTCCAGGTCCAGGTCCATTCATTCATTCAATTCATTCGATTGTATTTATTGAGCGCTTACTGTTTGCAGAACACTGTACTAAGCACTTGGGAAGTACAATTCAGCAAAAAATAGAGACAATCCCTGCCCACAGCAGATTCACGGTCTAGAAGGGGGTAGACAGACATCAAAACAAGTAAACAGGCATCGGCAGCATCATTATAAGTGCTTAGTACAGTGCTCTGCACACAGTAAGCGCTCAATAAATACGATTAAATAAATTATAAATAAATGGAATTATAGATATTACACATTGTTAGTAAAAATAAATAGAATTATGATTATAAATATGTACATATATACACAAGTGCTGTGGGGCAGGGGTGGGGTACAGCAAAGGGAGTGGATCGGAGCAATTGGGAGGGGAGGGGGAGCAGAGGAAGAAGGGGCTTAGTCTGGGAAGGCCTCCTGGAGGAGGTGAGCTTTTAGTAGGGCTTTGAAGGGGGGAAGTGTGCTTGTTTGGAGGATTTGAGGAGGGAGGGCATTCCAGGCCAGAGGTAGGACATGGGCGGGGGGTCCAAGGTGGGACAGGCGAGAACAAGGCCCAGTGAGGAGGTTAGCGCCAGAGGAGCGGAGTGTGTGAGCTGGGATGGAGAAGGAGAGAAGGGAGGTGAGGTAAGAAGGGGCAAGGGGATGGAGAGATTTGAAGCCAATTCTGCTTCTCCACTACTACTTCTTTGATCGCTTTGTTTGCTACCATTTCAATCTACACCTTAACTGTTTGATCTATTGTGTGCTTGGCGGGGTGTTTTTCCACTTGCCTCCCTCATTAGATTGCAAGGCCTCTAAGGCTTAGAACTGTCTGTTTCCAAGAGGTCCATATTTTGTACACAGAATGTGCTCACTCTCTGCTGTTGATGCTATGTATACTGGTGTGTACATCAATACGTGGTGTCGTTCTTCTCATCATTAACAGCTTCCCAAGCTTTTAGATAGCAGCTCGCAAGGCATCAATCTGAAATCCTGGGGAAGAGTAATATCTAACCTGTCACCACGAGTGCAAGAGGTAAGTGGTAATTATGATAATACAGGCTAATGAAACTCGATGATAAATTCTTCCATTTCCCACACTTTTTAACCAGAATCCTGGGTCCCTTGAAAACCATTCAATTTCACTGTACTTTGAACTAGAATACTCTGCCCCTGATCCTGCCATCTTGCAATCTCAAAGCACCTCACAGAATCCGGCTTCCATCCCCTCCACTCCATGGAAACTGCCCTCTCAAAGGTCACCAACGACCTCCTTCTTGCCAAATCCAATGGCTCCTACTCTGTCCTAATCACCTCGACCTCTCAGCTCTCCTCGACACAGTGGACCATCCCCTCCTCCTCAACACAGTATCCAAACTTGGCTTCACAGACTCCGTCCTCTTCTGGCTCTCCTCTTATCTCTCCGGCCATTCATTCTCAGTCTTCTTCGTGGGTTCCTCCTTCCCTTCCCATCCCCTTACTGTGGGGGTTCCTCAAGGGTCAGATCTTGATCCCCTTCTGTTCTCCATCCCTTGGTGAACTCACTCTCTTGGTGAACTCATTCGCTCCCACGGCTTCAACTATCATCTCTACTCTGATGACACCCAAATCTACATCTCCTCCCCGGTTGTCCCTCCCTCCAGGCTCGCATCTCCTCCTACCTTCAGGACATCTCCACCTGGATGTCCTCCTGCCACCTAAAACTCAACATGTCTAAGACTGAGCTCCTTATCTTCCCTCCCAAACCCTGTCCTCTCCCTGACTTTCCCGGGTCATCCTTCCCGTCTCACAAGCCCGCAACCTTGGTGTCATCCTTGACTCCGCTCTCTCATTCACTCCATGCATCCAATCCATCACCAAAACCTGCTGGTCTCACCTTCACAACATCGCCAAGATCTGCCCTTTCCTCTCCATCCAAACTGCTACCTTGTTGGTACAATATCTCATCCTATCCTGACTGGAATACTGCACCAGCCTCCTCTCTGATCTCCCAACCTCCTGTCTCTCTCAACTTCAGTCTATACTTCACTCTGCTACCTAGATTATCTTTCTACAGAAAAGCTCTGGGCATGTCACTCCCCTCCTCAAAAATCTCCAGTGGTTGCCTATTAACCTTCACATGAAGCAAAAACTCCTCACTAGTGGCTTCAAAGCGGTCCATCCCCTCGCCCCCTCCTACCTCACCTCCCTTCTTTCTTTCTACAGCCCAGCCCGCACCCTCCGCTCCTCTGCCACTAACCTCCTCACTGGGCCTCGTTCTCACCCATCCCGCTGTCGACCCCCAGCCCACGTCATCCCCCTGGCCTGGAATGCCCTCCCTCTGCACATCCGCCAAACTAGCTCTCTTCCTCCCTTCAAAGCCCTACTGAGAGCTCACCTCCTCCAGGAGGCCTTTCCAGACTGAGTTCCCCCCTTTTTCCTCTGCTCCTCCTCCCCTCCCCATCACCCCCACTCCCTCCCTCTGCCCCACCCTCTTCCCCTCCCCACAGCACTTGGGTATATTTGTACATATTTATTACTCTATTTTAGAGAAGCAGTGTGACTCAGTGGAAAGAGCACGGGCTTGGGAGTCAGAGGTCATGGGTTCTAATTCCAGCTCCCCGACATGTCTGCTGTGTGACCTTGGGCAAGTCACTTAACTTCCCTGAGCCTCAGTTACCTCATCTGTAAAATGGGGATTAAGACTGTGAGCCCTACGTGGGACAACATGATCACCTTGTCTCCTCCCCAGCTTTAGAACAGTGCTTCACACATAGTAAGCGCTTAACAAATTCCATTATTATTATTATTATTATTATTATTATCAATGATGTGTATATGTCTATAATTCTATTTATCTATTTTGATGATATTGACATGTGTCTACTTGTTTTGTTGTCTGTCTCCCCTTTCTAGACTGAGAACCCATTGTTGGGTAGCGATTGTATCTGTTGCCGAATTGTACTTTCCAAGCGCTTAGTATAGTGCTCTGCATACAGTAAGCACTCAATAAATACGAATGAATGAATGAATTATTATCATTCCATTAAGCAGACAGGAAGAATAGGAGAGTCAGACACAGTGATGATGGCGATGATGACGATGGCATTTATTAAGTGCTTTCTATGTGCAAAGCACTATTCTAAGCACTGGGGAGGTTACAAGGTGATGAGGTTGCCCCACAAGGGGCTCACAGTCTTAATCCCCATTTTACAGATGAGGTAACTGAGGCCCAGAGACGTTTAAGCGACTTGCCCAAAGTCACACAGCTGACAATTGGCTGAGATGGGATTTGAACCCATGACCTCTGACTCCAAAGCCCGGGCTCTTTCCACTGAGCCACTCCACTCCGTGAATGTTCGGGTGTTGTCTGGCCCACCACCAGCTGCCTGATTTCTCGACAGACCCAAGGAGGTGAACTCACGCCAATCTCCGTGGCAGCCCCGGGGGGCCAGACACAGCCTTACCACACCCTATCCACTGGCAGCATCCTATCACATCCATGGAGAAGCAGCGTGGCTTAGTGGATAGAGCACGATCCTTGTAGTCAGAAGGACCTGGATTCTAATCCCAGCTCTGCCACATGTCTGCTGTGTGACCTTGGACAACTCACTTTCTCTGTGCCTCAGTTCCCTCATCTGTAAAAAAATGAGGATCAATAATAATAATAATAATAATGATAGCATTTGTTAAGCGCTTACTATGTGCAAAGCACTGTTCTAAGCACTGGGGAGATACAAGATGATCCGGTTGTCCCAGGTGGGGCTCACAGTCTTAATCCCCATTTTACAAATGAGGGAACTGAGGCACAGAGAAGTTAAGTGACTTGCCCAAAGTCACACAGCTGACAATTGGCGGAGCTGGGATTTAAACCCGTGTTCTTTCCACTGAAATTCAGAGTCTGAGCCCCATGTGGGATAGGGACTGTGTCCAACCTGACTAACCTGTATCTACCCTAGTGCTTAGAACAGTGCTTGGCACTCTGGTTCCGAGTCGTTCGAACTCGATGTATCCTTATCAGTACCTCCCATCTTTTACAGTCCTGCAATGAAAGGAGAAAGATTTCCATGGTGTTATTTGACGGATGGTTTGAGGAACCCCTGATTTGTGAGAGAAGAGTAAGGAGAAAAATCATTTAAAGTTGAAAGGAAAGGCAAAACAGCCAACAAATTTACAACTTCAGGAGTTTCCTTTAGTTACCAGATACTGCTTCTATTCCTCTCTGCATAAGAGTAAAAATTTTTACCAGATTAATAAAAAAGTTAATGGTATTGGTTAAGCACTTGCCAGGCACTGTATTAAATACTAAGGTAGATATAAGATAATCAGGTTGGACACAGACCATGTCCCATATGGGACTCACAGTCTTAATCCCCATTTTACAGATGAAGTAACTGAGGCACAGAGAAGTTAAGTGACTCGCCCAAGACAAGTGGCAGAGCTGAGATTAGAGATTAGTAAGCGCTTAACAGGTGTCGTTATTATTTTTATTATCATCCTAGCAGTTTGACCTCAGCCCGCGATTCCGCTGGCTGAAGCGGTGACCCTAGGCCCTTGTCTTTCACAGTTGGCTCAGCGTCGGAGCGTCCGCGATCTACTGTGGGCCCTGCAACCCCTCCTGAGGGACGGAGGACCAGAGTCGGCGAGCCAGCTGACGGGCGTCCTCTCCGACCTCCTGTGCGGCCACCCCGAAGGCGGTGGCTCCAGGGTATTCTCCTTCAACTGGTACGAAGACAACAACTACAAGGCCTTCCTGGGCATCGACTCCACGAGGAGCGCACCCGCCTATTCTTACGACCGGAGCATCAGTGAGTTCCGGCTTAGGTCCGGTGATTTCCCCCAGGGCCCGTCGCTGCCTCTTTGGGCGGCCCTCTCGATGTCTCCGTTTTCCCTGTGATGAAAAGGTGCCGGTGAGCGGGAGGTGAAAGGCTCCGAATGAGCTGTCACGTTCGGAGCTGCGGTACGGAGTGGGTGAGACGGGCTTGTGGAGATGGAATCGGATTAGGGTTAGATTCCAGAGTCCGGCGAGTGTCCAGCGGCAGCAGGTGGTCGGGAACCGTGACAAGGGAAGCAGCGTGGCTCAGTGGAAAAGAGCCCGGGCTTTGGAGTCAGAGGTCGTGAGTTCAGATCCGGCCTCCACCACTTGTCAGCTGTGTGACTTTGGGCAAGTCACTTAACTTCTCTGGGCCTCAGTTACCTCATCTGTAAAATGGGGATTTAGACTGTGACTTCTCTGAGGCCCAGAGAAGTTTAAGCGACTTTGCCAAAGTCACACAGCTGACAACTGGCAGAGACGGGATTTGAACCCATGACCTCTGACTCCAAAGCCCGTGCTCTTTCCACTGAGCCACTCCACTCAGTGAATGTTCGGGTGTTGTCTGGCCCACCACCAGCTGCCTGATTTCTCGACAGACCCAAGGAGGTGACCCGTGGGACAACCTGATCACCTTGTAACCTTCCCAGTGCTTAGAACAGTGCTTTGCACATAGTAAGTGCTTAAGAAATGCCATCATTATTAAGGTTCAGCTCAGAAAGGGAAGGAGGATGAGTTAATGTAACCAGGAAACGTGTCCATAGACAAGTCGGTATCCGTCTGTCAGCCAGTCATATTTATTGAGCGCTCACTGTGGGAGAAGCAGTGTGACCTAGTGGAGAGACCATGGCCCTGGGAGGCAGAAGGACCTGGGTTCAAATTCCGGCTCCGCTGCTTGTCTGCCATGTGATCTTGGGCAAGTCACTTCACTTCTCTGGGCCTCAGTGACCTCATCTGTAAAAAATGGGGATGAAGACTGTGAGCCCAAAGCGGGACAGGGACTGTATCCAACCAGATTAACTTGTATATACCCCACCACTTAGAACAGTGCCTGGCACATGGTAAGGGCTTAACAATTACCATAATTATTCATCATTATTACTTCTCTGTGCCTCAGTTACTTCATCTGTAAAATGGGAACAGTAAAATAGAACGGTATGGTAAAATAGAACAATGCCTGGCACATGGTAAGGGCTTAACAATTACCATAATTATTCATTATTATTACTTCTCTGTGCCTCAGTTACTTCATCTGTAAAATGGGACCAGTGAAATAGAACAGTATGGTAAAATAGAACAATGCCTGGCACATGGTAAGGGCTTAACAATTACCATAATTATTCATTATTATTACTTCTCTGTGCCTCAGTTACTTCATCTGTAAAATGGGACCAGTAAAATAGAACAGTATGATAAAATAGAACAATGCCTGGCACATGGTAAGGGCTTAACAATTACCATAATTATTCATCATTATTACTTCTCTGTGCTCCAGTTACTTCATCTGTAAAATGGGAACAGTAAAATAGAACAGTATGGTAAAATAGAACAATGCCTGGCACATGGTAAGGGCTTAACAATTACCATAATTAATCATTATTATTACTTCTCTGTGCCTCAGTTACTTCATCTGTAAAATGGGACCAGTAAAATAGAACAGTATGGTAAAATAGAACAATGCCTGGCACATGGTAAGGGCTTAACAATTACTATAATTATTCATCATTATTACTTCTCTGTGCTCCAGTTACTTCATCTGTAAAATGGGAACAGTAAAATAGAACAGTATGGTAAAATAGAACAATGCCCGGCACATGGTAAGGGCTTAACAATTACCATAATTATTCATTATTATTACTTCTCTGTGCCTCAGTTACTTCATCTGTAAAATGGGAACAGTAAAATAGAACGGTATGGTAAAATAGAACAATGCCTGGCACATAGTAAACGCTTAAGAAATACCACAAGTATTAGTAGTAGTAATAAGTGCTTGGGAAAATACAATATGACAGAGTTGTCTGTAAGTCAGTTTAATTTATTGAGCTCTTACTATGTGGAGAGCACTTTGCTCTACCCCAGCTCCCAGCCCCACACCACTTATGTACATATCTGTAAATTTATTTATTTGTATCCATGTCTCTCTCCCCGCCCTTAGGCTGTAAGCTTGTTGTGGGCAGGAAATGTGTCTGTTTATTGTATCGTACTCTCCCAAGTACTTTGTACAGTGCTCTGCAATGCACTACGTGCTCAATAAATGTGATTGATTGAGTGAATGAGTATATTAAGCGCTTGGGTGAAAACAACAGACACATTCCCTGCCCACAACAAGCTAACAGTCAAGATGGGGAGACAGACATTAATGTAAATAAATAAATTACAGATATGGACATAAGTGCTCTGGGGCTGGGATCCGAGAAGCAGCATTGCTTAGAGGAAAGAACACAGCCATGGGAGTCAGAGGACATGGGTTCTAATCTTGGCTCCGTCATTTGTCTGCTATGTGACCTTGGGCAAGTCACTTAACTTCTCTACGCCTCAGTTCTCTCATCTGCAAAATGGGGATTAAGACTGTGAGTCCTACATGGGACAGGGACTGTGTCCAACTTGATTAGGTTGTATCTACCCCAGCGCTTCGAACAGTGCCTGGTACATAGTAAAGGTTTAGCAAATACCACAATTATTATTATTAACAGTAGTAAGCACTTGGTAAATATCACTGATTGACTGATGGAGAGAGATGAGAAGGAGGTCCAGTGGTTCATTCATTCAATCGTATTTATTGAGCAATTACTGTGTGCAGAGCACTGTACTAAGTGCTTGGGAGAGTACAATATAACAATGAACAGACACATTCCCTGCCCACAATGAGCTTACAGTCTAGAGGGGCTAGAGGGGAGACAGATATTAATTTAATAAATAAATTACAGATATGTACCTAAGTGCAGTGAGGCTGAGAGGGGGAATGAATAAAGGGAACAAGTCAGGGTGATGCAGAAGGGAGTGGGAGAAGAGAAAAGGAGGGCTGAGTCAGGGAAAAACTCTTGGAAGAGATGTGCTTTCAATAAGGCTGTGAAGGAGGGAAGAGGAATTGTCTGTCGGATTTGAGGAGGGAGGGCATTCCAGGCCAGAGGCAGGATGTGGGCGAGGGGTTGGTGGTGAGAGAGAGGGGACGGATGCCCAGTGAGAAGGTTAACACAAGAGGAGCGAAGTGTGCGGGCTGGGATGAAGGAGAGTAGCGAGGTAAGGTAGGAGGGGCGAGGTGGTGGACTGCTTTAAAACGAATGGTGAGGAGCTTTCATTTGATTTTATTCATGATGTGCATAGAGCTATAATTCTATTTAATCTTATGGTTTTGACACCTGTCTACTTGTTTTGTTTCGTTCTGTCTCTCCCTTCTAGACTGTGAGCCCGTTGTTGGGTAGGGATTGTCTCTATGTGTTGCCGACTTGTACTTCCCAAGCACCTAGTACAGTGCTCTGCACACAGTAAGCGTTCAATAAATACGATTGAATAAATGAATGTGGGGTGGATGGGCAACCTGGCTGCTCTGGAGGCCAGGTGGTTCACTGACTGCACTGCACCAATCACAGACAAGATGAACAGGGAATGGATCGATGGGAGATGTTGGATGGAGACCTAGGCTTCCCGACTGAGGGAGATGTGGCCATCACCTGCCTTTCCAGACCCCTCTCGGCTGAAAACGCTCCCTCTTCCTGGTGTTAATCTCATTCATTCATCCAGTTGTATTTATTGAGTGCTTACTGTGCTCAGAGCACTGTACTAAGCGCTTGGAGAGTACAACACAACAATAAACAGATACATTCCCTGCCTACAATGAGCTTTCAGTCTAGAAGTGGGGGAGACAGACATCAATACGAATAAATAAATTGCAGATATTTATGGGCCGGGGGTGGCGGTGAGATAGGTGGAGTGAAGTGTGCGGGCTGGGTTGTAGAAGGAGAGTAGTGAGGTGAGGTAAGAGGGGGCAAGGTGGTGGACTGCTTAAAAACCAATGGTGAGGAGTTTTTTGCACTCCAGTCTTCCTCTGACAAAGCTGAAAATCCTCAGGCCTAATCCTTCTAAACTGTAAGCTCCCTGCGGGCAGGGAACGTGTCAACCAACTCTGCTGAATGGTACTCTCCCAAGCACTTAGTACGGTGCTCTGCACACAGTAAGCGCTCATCAATAAACACCAATGATTGAATCTTCTAGACTGTGAGCCCATTGTTGTTGGGTAGGGACCGTCTCTATATGTTGCCGACTTGTACTTCCCAAGTGCTTAGTACAGTGCTCTGCACACTGTAAGCGCTCGATAAATATGATTAAATTACTGAATGAATGAATGATTGCAGACGCCTCGACACTGAGCATTTTGTTACGTGTTAACACGGCTCTCATTATGGATCGGTTAAGGGACACTGTTGCTGTGATTTCCCCAACGCTTTCCAAAGGGCCGGAGGCGGAGAATGAGCGTGCTCGGTTCTTGTCAGCTGTGTGACTTTGGGAAAGTCACTTAACTTCTCTGGGCCTCAGTTCTCTCATCTGCAAAATGGGGATTAAGACTGTGAGCCCCTCGTGGGACAACCTGATTACCTTGTAACCTCCCCAGTGCTTAGAACAGTGCTTTGCACATAATAAGAGCTTAATAAATGCCATCATTATTATTATTATTATTCTGGGGCTGGGTCTGGTGAGTGAAGGTCGGAGCGGGCAGTGGATCCGGGCCTCTAACCTCCGTCCCTTCTTTCTTGGCAGCGCCCTTTTGTAACGCACTGATCCAGGACGTGGAATCGAATCCGGTGACCAAACTGGTCTGGAGTGCCGCCAAGCCACTCCTGATGGGGAAAATCCTCTTTACTCCCACTTCTCCTGCAGCGTGGCGCATTCTGAAGAACGTAAGACCCCCACTGTCCTCTCCGCCAGCCCCCTTTCCTCCTATAGGGACTCCCGGAAGTCCAGCCCATCTTTCTAGTCAGTCAGTCAGTCAATTGTATTTATTAAGTGCTTACTGGGTGCAGAGCACTGTACTAAGCACTTGGGAGAGTGCAATATGACAATAAACAGACACATTTCCCCGTCCACAGTGAGCTTACGGTCTAGAAGGGGAGACAGGCATTAATAGAAATAAATAAATTACAGATCTATCCATAAGTGCTGTGGGGCTGGGAGGAGAGATGAATAAAGGCAGCAAGTCATGGGAGAAGAGGAAAGGAGGGCTTAGTCAGGAGGAGATGGGCCTTCAGTAAGGGTTTGAAGGGGGGAAGAGTAATAGTCTGTCAGACATGAGGAGGGAGGGTTTTCTAGGCCAAAATCAGGATCGGCGGCAAGATAGACGAGAGAGACAGTGAGAAGGTTAGCATTGGAGGAGAGAAGTGTGGTGGTTGGGTTGTAGTATGAGAGCAGCCAGGCGAACAAGCGCTTAGAACAGTGCTTTGCACATGGTAAGTGCTTAATAAATGCCATTAAAAAAAAAAGTAGGAAGGGGCATGGGGATGGACTGCTTTAAAGCCAATGGTGAGGAGTTTTTGTTTGATGTGGAGGTGGATGGGCAACCGTTGGATTTTCTTGAGGAGTGGGGAGGCAAGACCTGAACGTTTTTTGTAGAAAAATGAGCCAGGCGGCCGAGTGAAGTATAGAGAAGCAGCGCGGCTCAGTGAAAAGAGCACAGGCTTTGGAGTCAGAGGTCATGGGTTCAAATCCCGGCTCCACCAGTGGTCAGCTGTGTGACTTTGAGCAAGTCACTTCACTTATCTGTGCCTCAGGTATCTCATCTGTAAAATGGGGATAAAGACTGTGAGCCCCACCTGGGACAACCTGATCACCTTGTAACCTCTCCAGGGCTTAGAACAGTGCTTTGTACATAGTAAGCACTTAATAAGTGCTATCATTATTATTTGTATTAAGTGTGGACTGGAGTGGGGAGAGACAGGAGGCAGGAAGGTCAGCGAGGAGACTGATGTAATTAACAAGGTGATCTACATATCATACTCTCCCAAGAGCTTAGTACAGTGCTCTGCACACAGTAAGCACTCAATAAATATCATTGATTCATTCAATCATATTTATTGAGCACTTACTGTGTGCAGGACACTGTACTAAGCACATGGGAGAGTACAACAATAAACAGACACATTCCCAGCTCACAGTGCTCTCCCCTGGTCCACCTCTGGTTTGTTAATTAATTATGGTACTTGTTAAGCAGTTTCTGTGCTCTAAACAATGTTCTAAGCACTGGGGTAGATTCAAGTTAATCAGGCCGTACACAAGTCCTGTCCCACATGGGGCTCACACTCCTATCCGTTGCTCCCATATGCCTTCTTCAGAGCTACTTCTAACGTTTTCCCATCTGGAGCTCTAGCGTACTTCTGAGAGTCCTGAGAGTTTTTCTTCCCAGAGGAAGGTCACGGGTTCTAATTCTAGCTCTGCCACTTGTCTGCTATGTGACCTTGGGCAAATCACTTCACTTCTCTGGACCTCAGTTGCCTTTTCTGTCAAATGGGGATTGAGACTGTGAGTCCCACGTGGGACAGGGACTGTGTCCAACCCAATTTGCTTGTAAACAATCCAGCGCTTACTACAGTGCTTGGCACATAATAAGTGCTTAAGAAATATCATTATTATTATTATTATTGCTCAGAGCATCGCCCTGTTGGAAGAAAGCACACTGCTAGAGTAGATTTGCCCATAATACTTCGGATGTTGAGCAATGGGGCTGTTGACAAAGGAGGTGAGCAGGTTTCAATCAGTCAGGTCAATCCGTCATATTTATTGAGTATTTACCGTGTGTAGAGCACTGTACTAAGTGCTTAGCACTGTACTATTTACCATTTGCTTGCTGTCTCAAAAGGAGAAACCTGAAGCCCTAATTGGGGAACAGCAATCGATAATAGTGCAGATACTGTGTGATCAAAAGAAAGAGCTTGCTGCATAGCTCCATCCTGGATAAGATCTATAGGATGAGATGTTTTCAAGCCTCTACTTATACTCTACTTGAAAAGGATCTCCCAGATAATTTAGAGTCCTGAGGGGTGGGTATGTCTGTCTGCCTCTCTAATAATAATAATAATTGTGGCATTTGTTAAGCCTTTTAGACTGTGATCCCACTGTTGGGTAGAGACTGTCTCTATATGTTGCCAACTTGTACTTCCCAAGCGCTTAATACAGTGCTCTGTACACAATAAGTGCTCAATAAATACGATTGATTGATTGATTGATTAAGCACTAACCACGTGCCAGGCACTGTTCCAAGTGCTAGAGTGGATACAAGAACATGGGGTTCTACAGTCTTACAGTTGAGGTAACTGAGGCACAGAGAAATTAAGTGACTTGACCATGGTCACACAGCAAACGGGGTAGAGCCGGGATTAGAACCCAGGCCCTTCTGACTCCAAGGCCTGAGCTCTTAGGCACAAGGCCATGCTGCTTCTCTTTCTCAGTCTCCCCCCTCCCTCTCTCAATCAATTAATCAATCAATTGTATTTACTGAGTGTTTACTGTGTGCAGAACACCCTACTAAGAGCTTGGGAGAGTACAATATAACAATATAACAGACACATTCCCTGCCCATGACAAGCTTACAGTCTAGAGACGAGCTCTCTGTCTCTCTCTCATTCTCCTTCCCTCTGTCCCTCTTTTCCTTTCTGCTTTCCCTCATTTTAGGCCAACAAGACTTTTGAGGAGCTGGAACGCGTCAAGAACTTGGCCAAGGTCTGGGAAGAAGTGGGCCCCCAGATCTGGTATTTCTTTCACAACAGCACACAGATGGCCATGATCCGGGTATGCTGAAACCTTGCTACGGGAAATCCCGTCATTCCTCCTGACACTTCCCGTTTCCCCGAGGGCCCGGGAGCGGAGCAGTGCAAGCCAATGAGGAGGGTAGATGGAGAAGTTCACAGCGAGGCAGAGATTAAGTCCAAGATACTCACGGAGATGCACCTGTTAGCAGAGAATCTGTTCTGAATAAGATGCAGAATGGCAGCCAGGAAAAGTTAGAGTGCAGCTGCTGCTTCTTTTGGCTCCCTGCCTCCACCGCTATGGGTTTCATCCTCGGCAGCTGCAGCAGAAATAAACGGAAACAGGTGGCTGTTTTTCCTTTTACTACCTCCTGCCTCCGTCGCGGTGCCAGATGCTGGGACTGCCTGCAGGCCCCAAACGAAGCCTGAGAGGAGAAGTACCAATGGCCTTCTTTCGGGTTTGCAGGCAGAGGGCTAAAATTCTCGAGGGTTTCTACCCATCCTGACAGAAAAATACCTATACACTCAGTTTTCATAATAATGCTTTCACTAGGCGTTTTGGCTATGGTGCTGTTGGGAAATATAATAATAATGATGATGATGGCGTTTATTAAGCGCTTACTATGTGCACAGCACTGTTCTAAGAGCTGGGGGGATACAAGGTGATCAGGTTGTTCCATGTGGGGTTCACAGTCTTCATCCCCATTTTACAGATGAGGGAACTGAGGCCCAGAGAAGTTAAGTGACTTCCCCAAAGTCCCACAGCTGACAAGTGGCGGAGCCGGGATTTGAACCCATGACCTCTGACTCCAAAGCCTGGGCTCTTTCCACTGAGCCGCGCTGCTTCTCTAATGAGGAAATGTTTAGTGATAACCCATTTTGGATGGGGAAGAACAGGTCATGGTGTTGGGAGAAACAATTATGTGTGCGTGCGTGTGTACGGGCTTCATTTGTCAAGTTGTGTTGTTCTGTAACACATGTTTTCCTTAAAGTGGGTATCTTTAAGAATTTAGCTCCCTTCCCCCAGCCCTGTTTTGGAATCGATCAGCGGTACTTAGCTGTGTGACTTTGGGCAAGTCATTTAACTTCTCTGTGCCTCAGTTACCTCATCTGTAAAATGGGGATTAAGACTGTGAGCCCCACGTGGGACAACCTGATTACCTTGCCAGTGCTTAGAACAGTGCTTGGCACTCAGTAAGTGCCTAACAAATACCGTCATTGTTATTATTCAGCACTTACTGTGTGCAGAGCGCTGTATTAAGTGTTTGGGAGAGTACATTGTATAAGAGAGTTGGTAGAATAGTTCGCTGTCTGCAAGGAGCTTCCAGTCTAGAGGGAAGAAATGACCATTCAAGTCCAGGCTTGGCCGATTCTGCCGCCAATCTGGACCACAGGGATCTAGACGCTCCTGTTTTTTTTTGTTTTATTTTTAAAATCATATTTGTTTAGTGCTTACTATGTGCCAGGCACTGTTCTAAGTGCTGGGGTAAGATACAAGGCAGTGAGGTTGGACACAGTTCATAGTCCACAAGAGGCTCAGAGTTTTATTCCCCATTTTACAGATGAGAGAATTGAGGCCCAGAGAAGTGAAGTGACTTGCCCAAGGTCACACAGCAGACAGGTGGCAGAGTCAGGTTTAGAACCCAGATCCTTCTGACTCACAGGCCTGTGATCTATCCACTAGACCATATTGTTTCTCTATTTTTTAAGCACTTACTATGTGTCAGGCACTGTACTATGCAATGGGGTAGATACAAGCTGATCAGGTTGGACACAGTTCACAGAGAAGCAGTGTGGCTAAGTGGAAAGAGCCCGGGCTTTGGAGTCAGAGGTCATGGGTTCAAATCCCAGCTCCACCACTTGGCAGTTGTGTGACTTTGGGCAAGTCACTTCACTTCTCTGCGCCTCAGTTCCCTCATCTGGAAAATGGGGATGAAGACTGTGAGCCCCCCATGGGACAACCTGATCACTTGTAACCTCCCGATCACTTAGAACAGTACTTTGCACATAGTAAGCACTTAATAAATGCTATTATTATTATATCATTATCCCATGTGGGGCTCACAGTCGTCATCCCCATTTTACAGATGAGAGAACTGAAGCCCAGAGAAGTGAAGTGACTTGCCCGAAGTTTCACAGCAGACATGTGAAGGGGCTGGGATTGGAACCCATGACCTGGAAGATTGCTCTGCTGTCTGAGGTTTAAGTTTGATTCCACCAGGAGACATTTAATTGTCCCTGCCTGGTGACTTCATTATGCCAAGAAACCACCTGTAAAATGGGGTTTGAGACTATGAGCCCCACATGAGCAGGGACTGCATCCTAAGAGAAGCAGCATGGCTCAGTGGAAAGAGCCCGGGCTTTGGAGTCAGAGGTCGTGGGTTCAAATCCCTGCTCCACCAATTGTCAGCTGTGTGACTTTGGGCAAGTCACTTCACTTCTCAGGGCCTCAGTTACCTCTTCTGTAAAATGGAGATGAAGACTGTGAGCCCCCCGTGGGCCAACCTGTTGACCTTGTAACCTCCCCAGCACTTAGAACAGTGCTTTGCACATAGTAAGCACTTAATAAATGTCATCATTATTATTATTATCCAAACCCATTTGCTCATATCCACTCCAGCACTTAGTCCATGCCTGGCACAAGGGAAGCGCTTAACAAATACCATAATTCTTATTTGTATTGGTGTCTCTAGACTGTAAACTCATTGTGGGCAGGGAGTGTAGCTGTTCATTGTAGTGTTGTACTTTCCCAAGCCCTTAGTACAGTGCCCTGCACATAATAAGAGTTCAATAAATATGATTGAATGAGAGAAGCAGCATGGCTTAGTTGAAAGAGCACGGGCTTTAGAGTCAGAGATCATGGGGTCTCTGCCAACTGTCAGCTGTGTTACTTTGGGCAAGTCACTTCACTTCTCTGGGCCTCAGTTACCTCACCTGTAAAATGGGGATTAAAATTGTGAGCCCCCCGTGGGACAACCTCATCACCTTGTATCCTCCCCAGTGCTTAGAACAGTGCTTTGCACATAGTAAGCACTTAACAAATACGATCATCATCATCATATTATCATTATTATTATTACTTTCCCAGGATACCTTGGCAAACCCAACAGTAAAAGATTTCTTGGTTGTCCAGCTGAGGGGAACAGGCCTCACCGTGGAAGACGTGCTGAACTTTCTCTACAACGGGCCCCGAGAGAGCCGGGACGAAGGCCTGGTGAACTTTGACTGGAGGGATGCTTTCAATTTCACTGACCGTGCCGTGCGATCCTTTAATCAGTACATGGAGGTGAGTGGTAGCCAGTACAGTAGTATGCTGATTCATTCACTCATTCAATCGTAATTATTGAGCGCTTACTGTGTGCAGAGCACTGAACTAAGCTCTTCGGAAGCACAAGTCAGCAGCATATAGAGACGGTCCCTACCCAACAACGGGCTGTGACCCCACTGTTGGGTAGGGACTGTCTCTATATGTTGCCAATTTGTACTTCCCAAGCGCTTAGTACAGTGCTCTGCACATAGTAAGCGCTCAATAAATACGATTGATGATGATGTAGACAGGTGTCAAAATCATCAGAACAAATGGAATTAAAGCTCTATGCACATCATTAACAAAATAAATAGAATAGTAAATATGTGCAAGTAAAATGAATAGAGTAATAAATCTGTACAACTATATACAAGTGTTGTGGGGAGGGGAAGGAGGTAGGGCAGGGGAGGATGGAAAGGAGGAGAGGAAAAGGGGAGCTCAGTGTGGGAAGGCCTCCTGGAGGAGGTGAGCTCTCAGGAGGGCTTTGAAGGGAGGAAGAGAGCTAGTTTGGCGGATGTGCGGAGGGAGGGAATTCCAGGCCCAGGGGAAGGACGTGGACTGGGGGTTGACGGCGGGACAGGCGAGAACGCGCTTACCGTGTTCAAAGCACTGTATTCATTCATTCAATCGTATTTATTGAGCGCTTACTGTGTGCAGAGCACTGTACTTAGCGCTTGGGAAGTCCAAGTTGGCAACATATAGAGACGGTCCCTACCCAACAGTGGGCTCACAGTCTAGAAGGGGGAGACAGAGAACAAAACCAAACATATTAACAGAATAAAATAAACAGAATAAATATGTACAAGTAAAATAAATACATAAATAGAGTAATAAATACGTACAAAGTGATTGGGAGAGTACAACAATAAGCAGACACAGGCTTGGGAGTCAGAGGATGGGGTTACTAATCCTGCTCTGTTACTTGCCTGCTGTGCGACGTTGGTCAAATCACTTCACTTCTCCGGGCCTCAGTTACCTCATCTAAAAAATGGGGATTGAGACTGTGAGCCCCACCTGGGACAAGGACTGCATCCAGTCTGACTTGCTTGTATCCACCCCAGCACTTAGTACAGTGCCTGGCACAAAACAAACACTAATCAAATGCCATTATTATCATTATTATTATTATTATTATTATTGGTTTTCCTGCCTACAGGGGGAAAGACAACCAGGTAGGTCATAAAGAGCTGAAAGGATGAGGCTATGGGAAAGGCAGGATGTAGGGAGCAGCAAACAAGCAAACAGAGATGCCTGTCTATTTATTTGTAAATTATTTGTAATTTGTATTTATTTGTAATTATTTATTTGTAGAGAAGCAGCGTGGCTCAGTGGAAACAGCCTGGGCTTTGGAGTCAGAGGTCATGGGTTCAAAACCCGACTCCACCAATTGTCAGCTTTGTGACTTTGAGTAAGTCACTTAATCAATCAATCGTATTTATTGAGCGCTTACTATGTGCAGAGCACTTAACTTCTCCGTGCCTCAGTTAGCTCATCTGTAAAGCGGGGATTAAGACTGTGAGCCCCCAGTGGGGCAACCTGATCACCTTGTAACCTCCCCAGCGCTAGGAACAGTGCTTTGCACATAGTAAGTGCTTAATAAGTGCTTAGTACAGTGCTCTGCACACAGTAAGCGCTCAATAAATACGATTGAATGAATGAATGAATGCCATTATTATTATTATTATTATTATTATTGTTATTGTAAACATTTTTTTTTGAACACAAGCAAAACCTGAGATTGGGGCCTAAGGGCAGCACCTCCTCAGGTGGAGGGTGAAGATTCTGCCCTTGTTGTGGTCGGTGGATGTGTCTGTTTATTGTTGGATAATACTTTTCCAAGTGATGATGATGATGATGATGGCATTTGTTAAGTGCTTACTATCAATCAATCATATTAATTGAGCGCTTACTGTGTGCAGAGCACTGTACTAAGCGCTTGGGAAGTACAAGTTGACAACATATAGAGACAGTCCCTACCCAAGAGTGGGCTCACAGTCTAAAAGGGGGAGACAGAGAACATAACCAAATATACTAACAAAATAAAATAAATAGAATAGATATGTACAAGTAAATAAATAAATAAATAAATAGAGTAATAAATATGTACAAACATATATACATATATACAGGTGCCGTGGGGAAGGAAAGGAGGTAAGATGAGGGGGATGGAGAGGGGGGCGAGGAGGAGAGGAAGGAAGGGGCTCATTGCTTACTATGTGCAAAGCACTGTTCTAAGCGCTGGGGGGGGATACAATGGGATCAAGTTGTCAATCAATCAATCAATCAATCAATCAATCGTATTTATTGAGCGCTTACTATGTGCAGAGCACTGTACTAAGCGCTTGGGAAGTACAAATTGGCATCACATAGAGACAGTCCCTACCCGATAGTGGGCTCACAGTCTAAAAGGGGGAGACAGAGAACAGAACCAAACATACCAACAAAATAAAATAAGTAGGATAGAAATGTACAAGTAAAATAAATAAATAAATAAATAAACAGAGTAATAAATATGTACAACCATATATACATATATACAGGTGCTGTGGGGAGGGGAAGGTGGTAAGGCGGGGGGATGGAGAGGGGGACGAGGGGGAGAGGAAAGAAGGGGCTCAATCTGGGAAGGCCTCCTGGAGGAGGTGAGCTCTCAGCAGGGCCTTGAAGGGAGGAAGAGAGCTAGCTTGGCGGATGGGCAGAGGGAGGGCATTCCAGGCCCGGGGGATGACGTGGGCCGGGGGTCGATGGCGGGACAGGCGAGAGCGAGGTACAGTGAGGAGATTAGTGGTGGAGGAGCGGAGGGTGCGGGCTGGGCAGTAGAAGGAGAGAAGGGAGGTGAGGTAGGAGGGGGCGAGGTGATGGACAGCCTTGAAGCCCAGGGTGAGGAGTTTCTGCCTGATGCGCAGATTGATCGGTAGCCATTGGAGGTTTTTGAGGAGGGGAGTGATATGTCCAGAGCGTTTCTGGACAAAGATAATCCGGGCAGCAGCATGAAGTATGGATTGAAGTGGAGAGAGACACGAGGATGGGAGATCAGAGAGAAGGCTAGTGCAGTAGTCCAGACGGGATAGGATGAGAGCTTGAATGAGCAGGGTAGCGGTTTGGATGGAGAGGAAAGGGCGGATCTTGGCAATGTTGCGGAGCTGAGACCGGCAGGTTTTGGTGACGGCTTGGATGTGAGGGGTGAATGAGAGAGCGGAGTCGAGGATGACACCAAGGTTGCGGGCTTGTGAGACGGGAAGGATGGTAGTGCCGTCAACAGAGATGGGAAAGTCAGGGAGAGGACAAGGTTTGGGAGGGAAGACAAGGAGCTCAGTCTTCGACATGTTGAGCTTTAGGTGGCGGGCGGACATCCAGATGGAGATGTCCTGAAGGCAGGAGGAGATGCGAGCCTGGAGGGAGGGGGAGAGAGCAGGGGCAGAGATGTAGATCTGGGTGTCATCAGCGTAGAGGTGATAGTTGAAGCCGTGGGAGCGAATGAGGTCACCAAGGGAGTGAGTGTAGATTGAGAACAGAAGGGGACCAAGCACTGAACCTTGGGGAACTCCCACAGTAAGAGGATGGGAGGGGGAGGAGGAGCCTGCAAAAGAGACTGAGAAAGAATGACCGGAGAGATAAGAGGAGAACCAGGAGAGGACGGAGTCTGTGAAGCCAAGGTCAGATAACGTGTTGAGGAGAAGGGGGTGGTCCACAGTGTCAAAGGCAGCTGAGAGGTCGAGGAGGATTAGGACAGAGTATGAGCCGTTGGATTTGGCAAGCAGGAGGTCATTGTCATTGTCATTGTCCCACTTGGAGCTCACAGTCTTCATCCCCATTTTACAGATGAGGTGACTGAGGCTCAGAGAAGTTAAGTGACTTGCCCAAGGTCACCCAGCAGACATGTGGCGGAGCCGGGATTCAAACCCTTGACCTCTGACTCCAAAGCCTGGGCTCTTTCCACTGAGCCACGCCACTACTAAGTGCTTAGTACAATGCTCTGCACACAGTAAGTGCTCAGTAAATAGGATTGATTGAATGATTGCACTTCCCACCACCTTAGCCTGAGCCGGGGCAGGGGTGGGGATGGGCCCATCTAAAAGCAGATGTCCCCTCCTCTCCCCCCACCTTGCTGGAAGGGACGTGGCCGAAGCACAACTCATTATGGAAGGCTAAACAAAGCTTCCTTTTAATCAATCAATTGTATTTACTGAGTGCTTACTGTGTGCAGAGCACTGTACTAAGTGCTTGGGAAGTACTAGTTGGCAACATATAGAGACAGTCCCTACCCAGCAGTGGGCTCACAGTCTAAAAGGGGGAGACAGAGAACAAAACCAAACATACTAACAAAATAAAATAAATAGAATAGATATGTACGAGTAAAATAAATAAATAAATAAATAACTTTTAAATAACAAAGACGGCCGCCCAACCAATAGCAAATAAATAAATAACTTTCAAATAACAAAGATGGCCACCCAATCAATAGCAGTTTTCTCCCAACTGTCAAGGTAATTGTCACTGAACATTACTCTCTTTATTTATTTATTTATCTTACTTGTACATATCTATTCTATTTTATTTTGTTAATATCATCATCATCATCATCAATCGTATTTATTGAGCGCTTACTGTGTGCAGAGCACTGTACTAAGCGCTTGGGAAGTACAAATTGGCAACATATAGAGACAGTCCCTACCCAACAGTGGGCTCACAGTCTAAAAGGGGGAGACAAAACCAAATATACTAACAAAATAAAATAAATAGAATAGATGTGTACAACTAAAATAAATAAATAAATAGAGTAATAAATATGTACAAACATATATACATATATACAGGTGCTGTGGGGAAGGGAAGGAGGTAAGATGGGGGGGGATGGAGAGGGAGACGAGGGGGAGAGGAAGGAAGGGGCTCAGTCTGGGAAGGCCTCCTGGAGGAGGTGAGCTCTCAGTAGGGCCTTGAAGGGAGGAAGAGAGCTAGCTTGGCGGATGGGCAGAGGGAGGGCATTCCAGGCCCGGGGGAGGACGTGGGCCGGGGGTCGATGGCGGGACAGGCGAGAACGAGGTACGGGGAGGAGATTAGCGGCAGAGGAGCGGAGGGTGCGGGCTGGGCTGGAGAAGGAGAGAAGGGAGGGGAGGTAGGAGGGGGCGAGGGGATGGACAGCCTCGAAGCCCAGGGTGAGGAGTTTCTGCCTGATGTGCAGATTGATTGGTAGCCACTGGAGATTTTTGAGGAGGGGAGTAATATGACCAGAACGTTTCTGGACAAAGATAATTTGGGCAGCAGCATGAAGTATGGATTGAAGTGGGGAGAGCCACGAGGATGGGAGATCAGAGAGAAGGCTGGTGCAGTAGTCCAGACGGGATAGGATGAGAGCTTGAATGAGCAGGGTAGCGGTTGGGATGGAGAGGAAAGGGCGGATCTTGGCAATGTTGCTAATGTTGATTGATTGATTATCTTAGCATGACCTTAGCATTCAGTCCATGTTTGACCCCTCCTCAAGAACCTCCAGTGGTTACCCATCCACCTCTGCATCCAACAGAAACTCATTCATTCACTCAATCATATTTATTGCACACTTACTGTGTGCAGAGCACTGTATTAAGCGCTTGGGAAGTACAAGTTGGCAACATATAGAGACGGTCCCAACTCCTCAGCATTGTCCAGGGGAAGCAGCATGGCTCAGTGGAAAGAGCATGGGCTTTGGAGTCAGAGGTCATGGGTTCTAATCCCAGCTCCGCCAGCTGTCTGCTGTGCGACTTTGGGCAAGTCACTTCACTTCTCTGTGCCTCAGTTACCTCATCTGTAAAATGGGGATGAAGACTGTGAGCCCCCCGTGGGACAACTTGATCACTTTGTAACCTCCCCAGCGCGCAGAACAGTGTTTTGCACATAGTAAGCACTTTATAAGTGATTAGTGCACTGCTAAGTGCTTAGCACAGTGCTCTGCACACAGTAAGTGCTCAATAAATATGATTGATTGATTGATATTCTTCACAAAAGCCCTCCACCAGGGTCTGGGTGGCTCCTCAGCTCTCTCTTCTTGCCCCTTTTGTACAGATTTATTACTCTATTTTACTTGTACATATTTACTATTCTATTTATTTTGTTTTGTTAATATATTTTGTTTTGTTGTCTGTCTCCCCCCTCTAGACTGTGAGCCTGTTGTTGGGTAGGGACTGTATATGTTGCCAACTTGTACTTTCCAAGTGCTTAGTACAGTGCTCTGCACACAGTAAGCGCTCAATAAATTTGATTGAATGAATGAATGAATTCTCCTAGACCTCATCATGAGCAGAGAATGTGTCTTTTATTATAATAATAATAATAATAATGGCATTTATTAAGCACTTTCTGTGTGCAAAGCACTGTTCTAAGCACTGGGGAGGTCACAAGGTGATCAGGTTGTCCCATGGGGGGCTCCCAGTCCTAATTCCCATTTTACAGTTGAGGTAACTGAGGCCCAGAGAATTGAAGTGACTTGCCCAAAGTCACACAGCTGACAAGTGGTGGAGCCGGGATTTGAACCCATGATCTCTGACTCCAAAGCCTGGGCTCTTTCCACTGAGCCACGCTGCTTCTCTCTATTATATTGTACTCTCCCAAGCGCTTAGTACAGTGCTCTGCACACAATAAGCGCTCAATAAATATGACTGAATGAATGAATTCAGCTCCTGATTTGCAAACTCAATCAAGTGTATTTATTGAGCGCAAATTGTGTGCAGAGCCCTCTAACAGGAGTTTGGGAGAGTATAATATCGCATATAATATATTCATTCAATCGTATTTACTGAGTGCTTACAGTGTAATACAGCGTGGCTCAGTGGAAAGAGCCCAGGCTTTGGAGTCAGAGGTCAGGGGTTCAAATCCCGACTCTGCCAGTTGCCAGCTGTGTGACTTTGGGCAAATCACTTCACTTCTCTGGGCCTCAGTTCCCTCATCTGTAAAATGGGGATGAAGACTGTGAGCCCCACGTGGGACAACCTGATCACCTTGTAACCTCCCCAGTGTTTAGAATAGTGCTTTGCACATGGTAAGCGCTTAATAAATGCTATCATTAATAATAATTAATTATTAACAACAATAATAATCAATAATATATCTTAATAATACATACCATATATAATTGTCGCTATTAATAATTATATTTTTATTAGCAATAATAGTTATTAATAATATATCATATAAAATATATCAATAATATATATCTTGTATGTATAAATGTCATTAATAATAATGATAATGGCATTTATATATATATATATATATAAACTCTTCTTGGTCTCTAAGATCCTTGTGAGCAGGGATCATGTCTACCAACTCTGTCATATTGTGCTCTCCCAAACACTTAGCCCAGTGCTCTGTACACAGTAAGTGCTCAGTAAACATGACTGATTGATTGTCCAGATCTAAAAACATAAGACCGGCAGGTGTCTGATTTAACCGTCACAGAACCAGCCTTTTGAGAAGACCGCATTCTGTGTAGTTCCTTGACAGAATTATTTTGGGGGGGGATTTTTTATGGTATTTGTTAAGCACTCATTATGTGTCAGATACTGTGCTAAGCAATGGGGTGATACAAGCTAATCAGGTTGAACACGATCCCTGTCCCACAAGGGGCTCCCAGACTGAGCCCCTTCCTTCGTCTCCCCCTCGTCCCCCTCTCCATCCCCCCCATCTTACCTCCTTCCCTTCCCCACAGCACCTGTATATATGTATATATGTTTATACATATTTATTACTCTATTTATTTATTTATTTTACTTGTACATATCTATTCTATTTATTTTATTTTGTTAGTATGTTTGGTTTTGTTCTCTGTCTCCCCCTTTTAGACTGTGAGCCCACTGTTGGGTAGGGACTGTCTCTATATGTTGCCAATTTGTACTTCCCAAGCTCTTAGTACAGTGCTCTGCACATAGTAAGCGCTCAATAAATACGATTGATGATGATGATGATATGTTTGTACATATTTATTACTCTATTTATTTATTTTACTTGTACATATCTGTACTTAGTACAGTGCTCTGCACACAGTAAGCGCTCAATAAATACGATTGATGATGATGATGATGATGAACTATAACAGATGAGGCAACTGAGGCGCAGAGAAGTTAAGCAACTTGCCTGAGGTCACACAGCAGACAACTGGCAGAGATCAGATTCTTCTTCTTAATGGCTTTTGCTAAGCACCCACTGTGTGCCAGGCACTTTACTAAGAGCTTGGGTACATACAAGATATTGGGTCGGACACAATCCCCGACCCATATAGACTCACAATACTCATTCATTCATTTAATTATATTTATTGAGCACTTACTGTACTAAGCACTTGGGAGAGTACACTACAGCAATAAACAGACACACCCCCTGCGCCCATTGAGCTTACAGTAATAATCACCATTTGACAGATGAGGTAACTGAGGCCCTGAGAAGTGAAATGACTTGCCCTGGGGTCACACAGTCAACAAGTGGTGGAGCAGCGCTTAGAACAGTGCTCTGCACATAGTAAGCGCTTAATAAATGCCATCATTATTAGAACCCAGGCCCTACAAGGTGGGAATTAATCCGTGGCATTTATTGAGCAGCATGGTGTTTTCATTCATTCAATCACATTTATTGAGCACTTACTGTGTGCAGAGCAATCAATCAATCAATCAATCGTATTTATTGAACACTTGCTGTGTGCAGAGCACTGTACTAAGTGCTTGGAAAGTACAATTCGGCAACAGATAGAGACAGTCTCTACCCAACAATGGGCTCACAATATGGCGTAGTGGATAGAGTACAGCCTGGAAGTCAGAAGGTCATGGGTTCTAATTCCGGCTCCGTCACTTATCTATTATGTGGCCTTGGGGAAGTTATTTCACTTCTCAGTCCCTAAATGACCTCATTTGTAAAATGGGGATTGAGCCTGTGAGCACTATGTAGGACAGGGCCTGTGTCCAACCCAAGTAAGCCCTTAACAAATGCCAAAATTATTATTATTATTGTTGTTATTATTGAGTCTTCGGCAGGTATTAAGAGCTCGGGTGGGAAATACTATCGAGGAGCTTACAATTTAAGGGGTGAGACAAAAAAATACAAATAATGAAGGCAGGATATTCCCTTGCATTGTTCCAAGTGCCTAATACTTTGCGCTGCTACAACGGGTGCTCGATAAACACTGCTGCTGCTGAAGAATAGAAAATTCCCTTTTAGTTTCAATCTGCAGTGGCGTGATGACAAGGACTGTTTTATGAAGATGACAATAAAAGTCCAAAATTGGATGGAGGGGGAGAGGCAGGCTGGTCAGGGGTAGGGGGCAAAGAGCTTCCATGGAATGAACCCAAGGCTGGAGAAGGAGGGGGAGGAAAGGAGGAAAGGTTATTAGCCCTCCCTCTTTCCTCTCACACCTCTTGAAGTCCACCAAACCTAGTTTTTGCTCCAGCATCTCTAGAGCTTTCTTCATTACTACAGTTCAATCCATGCTCTCCTTGACTCAAAACCCGTTGCCTTTTCTTTTTTTCCTGAGAATCCTGGGAAGTGTAAGTGGGATGGGGTGGGATCAGGGATTGAGAAGCGGCGTGGCTCAGTGGAAACAGCGCGGGCTTTGGAGTCAGAGGTCATGGGTTCAAATCCCGGCTCTCCCAATTGTCAGCTGTGTGACTTTGGGTAAGTCACTTCACTTCTCTGCGCCTCAGTTACCTCAACTGTAAAATGGGGATTGACTGTGAGCCCCCCGTGGGACAACCTGATCACCTTGTAATCTCCCCAGTGCCTAGAACAGTGTTTTGCACATAGTAAGTGCTGAATAAATGCTATCATTATCATTATTATTAGAATGGGAGAAAGGAAGATGAAGAAGAGGGGAAAGGACTGAGTGTGAGAGACAGAGAAAGAGACAACAGTCATGTCTGTCTTGCAACCAAGTGGACATGTTAGAAACATTTTTCAGGATCCGTCCAGGAAGACACGGACAAAAGTCTTTTTTTTTATGGCATTTATTAAGCACTTTCTGTGCGCTCAGAGCCGGGGGAAGAGCTTGATCCGACTCAGTCCTTGACCCACAAGGGGTTCATAATCTCTGAGTTGGGGAGTTGGGATAAGATCCCTATTTTATCCTATTTTACAGTTGAGAAGACAGAAATGCCCAGAGGTTGTGACCTGCCCAAGGCCATGCAACAAGCCTGAAGCTGATTCTCTGCAGGGGGAAGCTATTGCAGTCTGTCCTGTCTATTCTCTCCTTTGGCTTCTTGTTCATGGTGATGATGGAGGCATCTTTGAAATCCTAGGGCTACCCCTTAGAGCTAAATATAGAGGAAAATTCCATTTAAGTACTTAAGCGGTGAAAAACACTCTCTGTCCTCCCTTAGTGCTTGTAAATCTCAGCAGAGATGGCTTCACGCCCAATAGCTTTACTATTTTTCACAGTTCTGATTTCCTCCAAAGTTTAATTGGCAGATTACCAAAGAATAGATATTGCTGTGGAAAGAGCCTGGACTTGGGAGTCAGAGGTTGTGGGTTCTAATGCTGCCTCTGCTACTTGTCAGCTGTGTGACTTTGGGCAACTCACTTCACTTCTCTGGGCCTCTGTTACCTCATCTGTAAAATAGGGATTAAGACTGTGAGCCCCACGTGGGACAACCTGATTACCTTGTATCTACCCCAGTGCTTGGCACATAGTAAGCGCTTAGCAAATACCATTATTATTATTATTAATATTATGTAGGATTCCTTCCTTCAATCGGGTAGGGACTGTCTCTATATGTTGCCAACTTGTACTTCCCAAGCGCTTAGTACAATGCTCTGCACACAGTAAGCACTCAATAAATGTGATTGATTGATTGATTGATTAATCAATGGTATTTAGTGAACCTTCAAGTAATCAATCAATAGTATTTATTGAACCCTTCCTTCAATGAATCAATCAAAAGTATTTATTAAATGCTTACTCTGTGCAAAGCCATTTATGAAGTGCTTGGGAAAGTACAGGAAAATTAGTAAACATGATCCCTGCCCTCAGGGAGCTTACTATTGTCTAAAAGGAAAGACGGGCACTAAAATGAAATACAGGTAGGAGGAAACACTGGGTTATCAAGATGTGTACGTATTTTGTGTGTGTGTGTTTTATTGGTATTGTTAAGTGCTTACTATGTGCCAGGTACTGTAATAAGCACTGGGGTAGACACAAGGTAACCAGGTTGGACACAGTCCACATCCCATGTGGCGCTCCTTGTCTTAATCCCTGTTTTACAGATGAGGTAACTGAGGCCCAGAGAAGTGAAGTGACTTGCCCAAGGTCACATAACAGACAAATAGTGGAGGCAGGATTTGAACCCGGGTCCTCTTGGCTCCCAGGCCCATGCTCTATCCATTAGAACACCCTACTAATGACCTTTATAGTGCCGAAGGCCTGTTGAGGCCTAACATTTGCACTCTTTCCCCTAGGCCACACTGCTCTACAATAATTAAGGTACTTGTTAAGTGCTTACTGTGTGCCAAACACTGTTCTAAGCACTGGGGCAAATACAAGTTAATCAGGTTGGACACAGTCCCTGTCCCACATTGGGCTCACAGTCTTAATCCCCATTTCTCTCCTTCTCCAGCCCAGCCCGCACCCTCCGCTCCTCTGCCGCTAACCTCCTCACCGTGCCTCGTTCTCGCCTGTCCCGCGGTCAAACCCCGGCCCATGTCATTCCCCTGGCCTGGAATGCCGTCCCTCCCAACATCCGCCAAGCTAGCTCTCTTCTTCCCTTCAAGGCCCTACTGAGAGCTCACCTCCTCCAGGAGGCCTTCCCACACTGAGCCCCCACCTTCCTCTCCCCCTCCTCCCCCTCCCCATCCCCCCGTCTTACCTCCTTCCCCTCCCCACAGCACCTGTATATATGTATATATGTTTGCATGTATTTATTACTCTATTTATTTATCTATTTTATTTGTACATATTTATTCTATTTATTTTATTTTGTTAATATGTTTTGTTTTGTTCTCTGTCTCCCCCTTCTAGACTGTGAGCCCACTGTTGGGTAGGGACCATCTCTATATGTTGCCAACTTGTACTTCCCAAGCTCTTAGGATAATGCTCTGCACACAGTAAGCGCTCAATAAATATGATTGAATGAATGAATTAATGAATTTTTTGCAGATGAGGTAACTGAAGCCCAGAGAAGTGAAGTGTCTTGCCCAAAGTCACATGGCAGACAAGTGGGGGAGCCGGGATTAGAACCCAAGCGTGTTTAGATTATGTGGAAATTGGAGCCATCTGCCTTCTTCATTCGTACTTTGCTCTGTTTAAGGGGACCACTTAGCTTCTCCACTGTTGTTTGGGAATCTTCGGTTTGGCTATGGAATCTTTGGCAATGATGTTGGCAACATTTGGGCTTCTAAACCATCAGTCTCACCGGTTCTTCTGGTTATCACATAGGTTTTTCCTCTCTCACCAGGATCAAGAGGGGTAAAGTGCTGCTAAAGGGCTCCTTCATCTTCCAGGAGCCTGGCACGAAGCGGTCTTCAGGGTTTGGAAATCACTTTCTGACAGTTAGCAGTTGGTGATACTACCCCTGTCAGTCTAACTGATGGTATTTATTGAGCGCCGTGTGCAGATCACTGTCCTAAACTCTTGGAAGCGTACGATACAACAGAGTTGGTAGGGGTGATTCCCTGCCCACAGGGCAGTCTATGTGGGAGAGGCAGACATTAAAATAGTCAATAATGTTGGTATTTGTCAAGTGCTTATTATGTGCCAAGCACTGTTCTAAGCACTGGGGTAGATACAAGGTAATCAGCTTGTCCCACGTGGGGTTCACAGTCTTAATCCTCATTTTACAGATGAGGGAACTGAGGCCCAGAGAACTGAAGTGACTTGCCCAAAGTCACACAGCTGACAAGTGGTGGAGCCGGGATTAGAACTCATGACCTCTGACTCCCAAGCCCGTGTTCTTTCCACTAAGCCACGCTGCTTCTCTAATGAGACGATAATAGATGAGCTAATAGATGAGCTAATAATAATGATAGCATTTATTAAGTGCTTACTATGTGCAAAGCACTATTCTAAGCACTGGGGAGGTTACAAGGTGATGAGGTTGTCCCATGGAGGGCTCACAGTCTTTAACCCCATTTTACAGGTAACTGAGGCACAGGGAAGTTAAGTGACTTGCCCAAGATCACACAGCTGGCAATTGGCAGAGCCGGGATAGATCTAATAGTTGAACTCTCAGGGCCCATAGTGACTGTAGTCTCCAGGAGACCCAACTAAGCCCCCCTTTTCCTCAGCTCCCCCTCGCCCCAACCTCCCCCCAACTCACTCCCTTTGCTCTACCTCCCTCCCCTCCCTACAGCACTTGTGTACATATGTACATATCTATAATTCTATTTATTTATACTAATGCCTGTTTTACTTGTTCTGATGTGTGCATCTAATTCTATTTATATCGATGTTATTGATGCCTGTTTACTTGTTTTGATGTCTGTCTCCCCCCTTCTAGACTGTGAGCCCGTTGTGGGTAGGGATCATCTCTCATTGTTGCTGAATTGTACTTTCCAAATGCTTAGTACAGTGCTCTGCACAAAGTAAGCACTCAATAAATACGATTGAATGAATGAATGAATGAGACCCGCAATCTTCAAAGTCCCTCTGCCTCACTGGGATCTAATCAATGGTATTTATTGTGCATTTACTATGTACAGAGCACTGTACTAAGCACTTGGGAGAGTACAATGCAATAGGATTAGTAGACACAGTCCCTGCCCATAACGAGCCTACAGTTGAACCACTGAGGCACCACTGTTTAGCTGTCAGGCCCGCCCAGTGTAGTCTAATGAATAGAGCACAGGACTGTGCTAGACTTCTATACTGTGAGCCCACTGTTGGGTAGGGACCGTCTCTATATGTTGCCAACTTGTAATTCCCAAGCGCTTAGTACAGTGCTCTGCACACAGTAAGCGCTCAATAAATACGATTGAATGAATGAATGAATGAATGACTAGGAGGCAGAAGGGACCTGGGTTCTAATGTCGACTGCCAAATGCTTGCTGTGTGACCTTGGACAAGTCACTTCACTTCTCTGTGCCTCAGTTACCTCACCTGTAAAATAGGGATTAAATAATAATAATAATAATGGCATTTATTAAGCACTTACTATGTGCAGAGCACTGTTCTAAGTGCTGGGGAGGTTACAGGGTGATCAGGTTGTCCCATGGGGGGCTCACAGTCTTAATCCCCATTTTACAGATGAAGTAACTGAGGCACAGAGAAGTGAAGTAACTTGCCCAAAGTCACACAGCTGACAATTGGTGGAGCAGGGACCTGAACACATGACCTCTGACTCCAAAGCCCGGGCTCTTTCCACTGAGCCATGCTGTTTCTCATTAAATGCCCATTCTCCCTTCTTAGACTGTGAGGCCCTTGTGGAACAGAGACTGTGTCCAAACTGATTAACCTGTAGCTACCCCAGCACTTAGAACAGTGCTTGACACATTCATTCATTCATTCATTCATTCATTCATTCTATTGTATTTATTGAGCACTTATTGTGTGCAGAGTGCAGTACTAAGAAATTGGGAAGTACAAGTTGGTGACATGTAGAGACGGTCCCTACCCAACAACGGGCTCACATAGTAAGTGCTTAAGAACTAGCTTTAAAAAAAAACTGGCCGCCAACTCTTCCCACCATACAGATTAGCTTTCCTCCCCTACTATCCGTAACCCGCCCTCTTCAATCTTCCCAAACCAACCTTCTAACTACATCTCGTTCTCAACTCTCCCACCTTGGTTCCCTCACTAGCAGCTTGGAACTCCATTTCCCACATAATAATAATAATAATAATAATAATAATAATAATAATAGCATTTATTAAGTGCTTACTATGTGCAAAGCACTGTTCTAAGTGCTGGGGAGGTTACAAGGTGATCAGATTGTCCCACGGGGGGCTCACAGTCTTAATCCCCATTTTACAGATGAGGTAACTAAGGAACAGAGAATAATAATGATAGCATTTATTAAGCGCTTACTATGTGCAAAGCACTGTTCTAAGCACTGGGGAGGTTACAAGGTGATCAGGTGGTCCCACGGAGGGCTCACAGTCTTAATCTCCATTTTACAGATGAGGTGAGGAACAGAGAAGTTAAGTGACTTGCCCAAAGTCACACAGATGACAATTACCCCTAAGGGAATGGTAATGCTTAATATTAGTACTTAATACTTACTCCATCAGACCACAGCACTTCCCATGTCCAAAGCCTTCCTGAATGCCCACCTCCTTCAAAAAGTGTTCCTCCATTAATTCTAAGTACCTCGAGTCATAGAAATAAACCCATCAGCCATCTCTGGTGCTTCTGAGCCATACTCTTCTAGACTGTGAGCCCACCATCTCTATATGTTGCCAACTTGTACTTCCCAAGCGCTTAGTACAGTGCTCTGCGCACAGTAAGCGCTCAATAAATACGATTGATTGATTGATTAAATACGATTGATTGATACTCATTTAGCGTGGCTCAATGGAAAGAGCACGGTCTTGAGAGTCAGAGGTCATGTGTTCAAATTCCGACTCTACCAATTCATTCATTCATTCATTCATTCAATCGTATTTATTGAGCGCTTACTGTGTACAGTGCACTGTACTAAGCACTTGGGAAGTGCAATTGTCAGCTGTGTGACTTTGGGCAAGTCACTTAGCTTCTCTGTGCCTCAGTTCCCTCATCTGTAAAATGGGGATGAAGACTGTGAGCCCCACATGAGACAATCTGATCACCTTGCATCCTCCCCAGCTCTTAGAACAGTGTTTTGCACATAGTAAGCGCTTAGCAAATGCCATCATCACCATTCATCCTCTGCACTGACATATATACGTTTGTTCAACTGTACATGCAATGATTTATTTTGAGTGCTCTGTAAATACTTTATGTCTGCCTCCTCCATTCGAGTGTAAGCTCCTTGTGGATAGGGGATGTGTCGCTTGCTTGTTTTGAATTTCCCAAGCATTTAGTACAGATCCTGGAACCCAGTGGGTGCTCAATAAATGCTACTACTACTACTCTTCCTAGTAGGGAGAGAGATGATGGAGTGCATCAGAGACAATGGTCAGGAGTTTCTGTTTTAGGCAGGCGAGGAATGGGCAACGGTTAAGCATGGGGAAACATGGACAGGATGATGTTGTAGAAAGACTATCTTTTGGGTTTTTTTTGGTATTTGTTAAGTGCTTACCTATGTGCCAGCCAATGTACTAAGCGCTGGCGTCACACCTGGGGCTCCCAGCCCCGATCCCAATTTTACAGATGAGGGAACTGAAACCCAGAGAATCAAAGGGACTTACCCAAGGTCACAGAGCAGATAAGTGGCAGAGCCAGGATTAGAACCCACGACCTCCTGACTCGCAGGCCCGTGCTCTATCCACCACACCATGACAACTCCAGGGCTGCCGCAGTGTCCGAATCCCGGCTGTCTCTGTGCTTTCTGCTCACCCACGGAACCTCTGTTTGTCCGCAGTGCTTGACCCTGGACAAGTTTGAAGGGTTTGAGAGCGAAATCCAGCTGATACACCGAGCCCTCTACCTGCTGGAGGAGAACAAGTTCTGGGCTGGAGTGGTGTTCCCGGACATGGACCCATGGAGCAACATGCTGCCGCCTCACATCAAGTACAAGATCCGGATGAACATAGACGCGGTGGAGAAAACCAATAAGATCAAAGACAGGTGACGACCCATTGCAGGCTGAATGGAAGATCCTTGACTAAAGGAGATAGACACCTAACTAGAATGAATTTATTTGTTGCCGACTTGTACTTTCCAAGCGCTTAGTACAGTGCTCTGCACACAGTAAGCGCTCAATAAATATGATTGATTGATTGATTGAATTTTCGTACTGTTAGTGCTTAGCGCAGTATTATCATTAGCTATTTACACCTCCGCACCCTAGACTGGAATCTGAGCCTGTGGACTAGGGGAAAGAGTTCAGGAGAACACGTTTTGAGCAAGCATGAAATAGCAGAGACTTTAAGCACGATAATAATTTTAGATTGTGAGACCACTGTTGGGTAGGGACTGTCTCTATATGTTGCCAATTTGTACTTCCCAAGCGCTTAGTACAGTGCTCTGCACACAGTAACCGCTCAATAAATATGTTTGATGATGATGAATAATAATAATGATGATGGCATTTGTTAATTTGTTAAGTGCTCACTATGTGCAAAGCACTGTTCGAAGCACTGGGGGGGATACAAGGTGATCAGGTTGTCCCATGTGGGGCTCACAGTCTTCATCCCCAATTTTCCAGATGAGGTAACTAAGGCACAGAGAACTTAAGTGACTGGCCCAAAGTCATACAGCTGACAAGTGGCGGAGCTGGGATTAGAACCCATGACCTCTGACTCCCAAGCCTAGGCTCTCTCCACTGAGCCATGCTGCTTTCCAAGCGCTTAGTACAGTGCTCTGCACACAGTAAGTGCTCAATAAATATGATTGAATGAATAAATATTAAAATAAATTACTAGGCAAGGGAAATGGCAGAGTATAAGAATATGCGCACGAGTGCCGTGGGGCTGAAGGTGAGGTGAATATCAAGTGCTCAAGGGGTAAAGATGCAAGTGCATAAGCAAAGCATATGGGAAAGGGAGTAAGGGAAATGAGGGCTCAGTTGGAGAAGCGCTCAATAAATACCACTGATTTACTGATTGACTGGAAGCTCTCTTGAGGAGATGTGATTTTAATAAGGCTTTGAAGATGGAGACAGTGGTGGTCCGCCAGACATGAATGGGGAGGAAGTTCCAGTGCTTAGAACAGTGCTTTGTACATAGTAAGCGCTTAATAAATGCCATCATTATTATTCCAGGCCAAAGGCAGGATGGGGGAAAGGGATGAGAGGTGAAACAGGTGAGATCGCGATACACTGAGTAGGTTGGCGTTAGGAAAGCAAAGTGTGCGGGCTGGGCTGTAGTAGAAAATCTGTGTGGTAAGATAGGAGGGCACCTCTCAGGGTCACACCTGGAGAATTTCTAGTCCTCTACCAGGCTCGACTTTGGGAAGGAGAGTCAAGCAGAGGCATACCCATTCCATTTCTAGCTTGGCCAGTGGCTAGCGAGTGGAAAGCAATCTGCTACAAGTCAAAACTCACCTGTGCTCATAGTAAGCGCTTAACACATACCATCAAAAAAAAACCCCAGCAGCACGGGAGAGAGTCAAGGGTGGAGACACAGGTTTACCGCGTGGAAGGATTTCCGTATTTTGACCAAGAAAATTCTATGGATCCACTACCAGAACGATTGCAGGCGGAGGTGGGGCGTTCTGGGAGAGATGTTTTCCCTGGTGTCGCTATGTGTCGGACACGACTCAACAGCGTAAGACAACAACAACAACAAGATAGGAGGGGGTGAGCTGATTGAGTGCTTTTAATGTTAAGGAGTTTCTGTTTGAGGCAGAGATGAAAGGGGGAACCACTGGAGGTTCTTGAGGAGTGGGGAGGCGTGGACTGAATGTTTTTTTAGAAGAATGATCCTTGCATTCATTCCCAAGGCCTAAAGGAGGTGGAACTCCCAGAGGGTGAGGAAGAGGGGATTCACGGGCCTTGTTTCTCTCCCTCAGTGACTTTTTCCCTTTTGCCAGGTACTGGGATCCAGGCCCCAGAGCTGACCCAGTGGAGGATTTACGGTACATCTGGGGCGGTTTTGCCTATCTTCAGGACATGATTGAACAAGGGATTATAAGGAGCCAGACCGAGACTGAAATACCGCCCGGAATCTACCTCCAGCAGATGCCATATCCCTGCTTTGTAGATGATGCGTGAGTAAGAGCAGTTTCGTGATCCTCCTCCCTGATATCTTAATTGAGGTGCTGGGAGGGGCCTATGGGTTTTTGTGAGGCTCCCAGCCTTTCGCCTTTGATCTTGCTTGGGAGGGAGAGAAAGCTCAAGGCTGGGGGCTGGGGAGAATATTTCTGTTCAGAGATGGAGATAAGAAAGGGGGAGGAAGGGAGGGAGAAAAGTGTCAGGTACTTTTGGTGGTGAGTAATGGTGGAGATGCTTAAATCAATCCATTAATGGTATTTATTGAGCACAGCGTGGTTCAGTGGAAAGAGCCCGGGTTTTGGAGTCTGAGGTCATGGGTTCAAATCCTGACTCCACCAACTATCAGCTGTGTGACTTTGGACAAGTCAGTTCACTTCTCTGTGCCTCAGTTACCTCATCTGTAAAATGGGGATTAAAACTGTGAGCCTCCTGTGGGACAACCTGATCACCGTGTAACCTCCCCAGCACTTAGAATAGTGCTTTGCACACAGTAAGTGCTCAACAGTTACCATTATTATTATTATTATTATTATTATTATTATTATTATTATTATTATTGCATGCAGAGCCCTGGACTAATCATTTGGGGTAGTACAGTGCAATAAAACAGTAGATTGCTACAGAAGAAACATCCTGAGGAGCTGAAGCTACTGTCAAAGTTAGGCTTGGGCAGGTCATGCCTAGGGGTGCTGAGTAATTTAGAGGGGATTGGGGCCTTGGCCTAAAGCATGCTTTATTTATTTTTAATGGTATTTGTTAAGCGCTTACTTTGTGCCAGCCACTATACTAAGCACTGGTAATCAGGTCGTACACCATCCATGACCCCACTTCAGTCTATACTTCACACTGCTGCCCGGATCAACTTTGTACAGAAATACTCTGGGCATGTTACTTCCCTCCTCAAAAATCTCCGGTGGCTACCAGTCAACCTACACATCAAGCAAAAACTCCTCACTCTCGGCTTCAACGCTGTCCATCACCTCGCCCCCTCCTACGTCACCTCCCTTCTCTCCTTCTCAAGCCCAGTCTGCACCCTCCACTCCTCTGCCGCCGCTAACCTCCTCACTGTACCTTGTTCTTGCCTGTCCTGCCATCGACCCCCGGCCCACATCCTCCCCTTGGCCTGGAATGCCCTCCCTCCGCACATCCGCCAAGCTAGCTCTCTTCCTCCCTTCAAAACCCTAGTGAGAGCTCACCTCCTCCAGGAGGCCTTCCCAGACTGAGCCCCCTTTTTCCTCTCTTCCTCCCCATCCCCCCCGCCCTCCCTTCTTCCCCTCCCCACAGCACCTGTATATAATTTTGTACAGATTTATTACTCTATTTATTTTACTTGTACATATCTACTCTTCTATTTATTCTGTTAATGATGTGCATCTAGTTTTATTTCTATTTATTCCGATGACTTGACACCTGTCCACATGTTTTATTTTGTAGTCTATCTTCCCCTTCTAGATTGTGAGCCCATTGTTGGGTAGGGACCGTCTCTGTATGTTGCCAACTTGTACTTTCCAAGTGCTCAGTACAGTGCTCTGCACACAGTAAGCCAGACTGAGCTCCGAGACTGAGCCCCCTCCTTCCTCTCCTCCTCCTCCCCCTCCCCCCCTGCCCTACCTCCTTCCCCTCCCCACAGCACCTATATATATGTTTGTACAGATTTATCACTCTATTTTACTTGTACATATTTACTATTCTATTTATTTTATTTTGTTAATATGTGTTGTTTTGTTGTCTGTCTCCCCCTTCTAGACTGTGAGCCCACTGTTGGGTAGGGACCATCTCTATATGTTAACAACTTGTACTTCCCAATCGCTTAGTACAGTGCTCTGCACACAGTAAGTGCTCAATAAATACAATTGAATGAATGAATGAATATAGGGCTCACAGTCTTAATCCCCATTTTACAGATGAGGTGATCCAGGCATAGAAGAGTTAAGTGACTTGCCCAAGGTGGTGGAGCCGGGATTAGAACCCAGGTTCTTCTGATTTCCAGGCCCACACTCTACCCACTAGGCCATACTGCGAGCTTGGCATTAATCAGGCACCCATCAGAGTAGGCTTCCCCGCAAAATCGACCCTGCATCCCAAACAGGCCTGGTTTCTAGGCGCCGCTGAATAATGCAGCTCCTTCTCTAATTAACATTCCAGTGATGTGTGCTGGATGAAAAGGTAGAGGAATGTTCCCATTCTGTCCTCCCAGTGAGTCCCATGGCCCTCTGGCCAGAGTGGGTAGGTGGGAGGTCCTGACACAGGTCCAGATGGATGGTCAGCAGGGATCTGGCTGGATGGTGATACCTGGAAGGAGGGAGGAGGGGGATTTAGGGCTCTGAGCCTCTCTGGAAAGGGAGCGTGTTCTGGGAAGGAAATAGGGCAGGGAGTTTCCCAGGGAAGGAGCTAATCAATCAGTCATGTGTATTGAGCACTTACCGTGTGCCCAATCATCATCATCATCATCAATCGTATTTATTGAGCGCTTACTGTGTGCAGAGCACTGTACTAAGCGCTTGGGAAGTACAAGTTGGCAACATATAGAGACAGTCCCTACCCAACAGTGGGCTCACAGTCTAAAATAGCACACAGTGCTGTAGCAAGTGCTTGGGAGACTACATTATAACAGAGTTAGTAGACCCGTTCTCTGCCCACAATGGGAAATGTGCAATTGATCAGGTCAAGCCGGCTTTTCCTGGTGATCCGTTCATTCTCCTGAGCAGATCATTCATTCATTCATTCATTCAGTCGCATTTATTGAGCGCTTACTGTATGAAGAGCACTGTACTAAGCACTTGGGAAGTACAAGTCGGCAACATATAGAGACAGTCCCTACCCAACAATGGGCTCACAGTCTAGAAGGGGGAGACAGACAATAAAACAAAGCATGTGGACAGGTGTCATGTCATCAGAATAAATAGAAGTAAAGCTAGATGCACATCATTAACAAAATAAATAGAATAGTAAATAAGTACAAGTAAAATAGAGTAATAAAGCTGTACAAATATATATACAGGTGCTGTGGGGGGGGGGGGGAAGGAGGTAGGGTGGGGGGTGGGGAGGAGGAGAGGAAAAAGGGGGCTCAGTCTGGGAAGGCCTCCTGGAGGAGGTGAGCTCTCAGTAGGGCTTTGAAGGGAGGAAGAGAGCTAGCTTGGTGGATGTGCGGAGGGAGGGCATTCCAGGCCAAGGGAAGGACATGGGCCGGGGGTCGACGGTGGGACACGTGGGAATGAGGTACAGTGAGGAGGTTAACAGCAGCAGAGGAGCAGAGGGTGCGGGCTGGGATGGAGAAGGAGAGAAGGAAGATGAAGTAGGAGGGGGCGAGGGGATGGACAGCCTTGAAGCCGAGAGTGATGAGCTTTTGCTTGATTCGTAGGTTGACAGGCAGCCGCTGGAGATTTTTGAGGAGGGGGGTAACATGCCCAGAGTGTTTCTGCAGAAAGATAATCTGGGCAGCAGAGTGAAGTATAGACTGAAGTGGGGAGAGGCAGGAAGATGGGAGATCAGAGAGGAGGCTGATGCAGTAATCCAGTTGGGTTAGGATGAGAGATTGAACCGGCAAGGTAGCGGGTTGGATGGGGAGGAAAGGGCGGATCTTGGCAATGTTGCGGAGGTGAGACCGGCAGGTTTTGGTGACAGATTGTATGTGTGAGGTGAATGAGAGAGCAGAGTCGAGGATCAATCAATCAATCAATCATATTTATTGAGTGCTTACTGTGTGCAGAGCACTGTACTAAGCCCTTGGGAAGTACAAGTTGGCAACATATAGAGACGGTCCCTACCCAACAGTGGGCTCACAGTATAGAAGGGGGAGACAGAGAACAAAACCAAACATATTAACAAAATAAAATAAATAGAATAGATATGTACAAGTAAAATAAATAAATAAATAGAGTAATAAATATGTACAAACATATATACATATATACAGGTGCTGTGGGGAAGGGAAGGAGGTAAGGGGGAGGAGGATGACACCAAGGTTGCGGGCTAGTGAGACGGGAAGGATGGTAGTGCTGTCTACAGTGATGGGAAAGTCAGGGAGAGGGCAGGGTTTGGGAGGGAAAATAAGGAGTTCAGTCTTGGCCATCTTTGGGCCAAACGGAGGATCTCCATGGCAAACTCTCTGCCCTGGAGGATCTCCACAGGCGGTCATGGTTGAAAGTCTCCCATGTGTGGTACCACCCAGCTACTTTTCTTGGCTATCACCTCCTGGGATTTTACTAGCCCACTAAGTGTGGGAGAGGCACATGAAAACCCCCACAGAGTGGTTACAGAAGGCAAAGCACTGTATGAAGGGCTTGGGAGAACACAATACAACAGAGTTGGTAGACACAGTCCCGGCCCATAATAAGCTTACAGTCTAGAGGGACTTTAGCCACCTGCTCGGAAGAGACTACTCTTGCTGCCTCCTGGGATGCTTGCAGGAGGAAGATCGGGACTTAAAGCAGGGGGAGAGAGGGTCCTCTCCCTGGGCTGGCAGCCTCAACAGACCCTGCTTGGTAAATGCCCCCCACCATTCCCCCTAGACTCAGGGAACTTGTCTACCAATTCTGCTATATTGTAGTCTCCCAAGAGTACATTACAGTGATCTGCATACAGTAAGCACTCAAGAAATACAATTGAATGACTGACTTTTCTTCTGTTGGCTTGTAAATTGGCCTGCCCTGGTGATAGTGGCCACCAGGTTTGCTGGAAGTTGGGGTTCTAACATGACTTGCTAGCCACGATCGCTGAAGCCTCCTCTTTTGGGGGGAAAAGGGGTCTATGCAGGAAGAGCTGCTTTCTCCTACCCCCATGTCTACCCTCTTTTGTCCTATGCGCCCCACTTTCCTGTACTCCTTACTCTTCGATCCCTCCCTCCTCTTCCTCGCTTTTTCCCTGTTCTCTGCCTGTCCAGTTTCCTTATTTCCCATTTCCTCCCCCCTTTCCTCCCTTCCCCTTCTTTTTCTCCTCTCCCATTTCCTACCTTCATCTCTCCCTTCATAATAATAATGATAATGATGGCATTTGTTAAGCGCTTACTATGTACGAAGCATTGTTCTAAGCACTGGGGGGATATAAGGTGATCAAGTTGTCCCACGTGGGGCTCACAGTCTTAATCCCCATTTTACAGATGAGGTAACTGATGCTCAGAGAAGTTAAGTGACTTGCCCAAGGTCACCCAGCGGACATGTGGCGGAGCTGAGATTAGAACCCATGACCTCTTCGTCCTAAACCCGGGCTCTTTCCACTGAGCCAGGCTGCTTCATCTCCCCCATCTCCCCGCCCACCTCGTCAGCCTTCCCCCACAAACTACGTGGCCAGATGAGCGGGGCATCCTCTTCACTCCTCAGAGGGGTTTGGCAGCTCTTTGGGTTGAGGGCGCGAAGCCAGCATCCTGTGACTGTGGAGGCCGTGAAATCAGGCCTCTCCGCCATGATCTTTCTCCCTCTTTTGTCCTCGGCATCCTCTGGCTCTCTCTTCCCCCCACTGCACCGGTAGCTTCATGATCACTTTGAATCGCTGCTTCCCCATCTTCACGGTGCTGGCCTGGATCTACTCTGCCTCCATGATCGTGAAGAGCATCGTACTGGAGAAGGAGATGAGGCTGAGGGAGACCTTGAAAAACCGGGGCGTGTCCGGCGCGGCCATCTGGAGCGCGTGGTTCCTGGACAGCTTCTCTATCATGGCAACCAGCACGCTTCTCCTGACAGGACTAGTCACGGTAAGTACGACGGATCAGGGGTGGGAGAGGGGGATGACGGAAGCCTGCCCATGGAGGGGGGAAGACAGAGAGAATGACACAGTGAGGGAGGAGGGAAGTCCCGGGTGCCCCTGGGTCTGTGGATAATGAGGAATAAAGCCCACCCCTCACCCCCAAACTTGAATAATAATAATAATGATGACCTTTATTAAGCGCTTACTATGTGCAAAGCACTGTTCTAAGCGCTGGGAGGGATACAAGGTGATCAGGTTGTCCCACGCTGGCCTCACAGTCTTAATCCCCATTTTACAGATGAGGTAACTGAGGCTCAGAGAAGTTAAGTGACTTGCCCAAGGTCACACAGCAGACATGTGGTGGAGCTGGGATTCGAACCCATGACCTCTGACTCCAAAGCCCGGGCTTTTTCCGGTGAGCCATGCTGCTTCAACCCTGCTGGAGGCAGAATAGAGCCCAGGAAGGGCTTCGCTCCAATGCGGTCTCTGCTTCTAAACCCAGAAGAAAAGAGGGCGAGGAATTCCCTCCTCCCTGGATTACCTTCCTAACGGATTAGGAGGGTATTAGGAAAAGCTGCCTGGGGTGTTCTTTAATGCTAGTCATAAACAGACCAGAGTCACTTTCAGCATCCCACCACCAAAACTGCCCCCTGCCTCCTGAATTTAGAAGGGTTTCCTGGTCCCAGAGGCTGGAATTTTAGGAGCCGGGTCCTTCCCAGTAATAACAACAATAATGATTTTTGTTAAGGACTCACTATGTGCCAGGCACTGTTCTAAGCAATGAGGTAAATGCAAGATAATCGGGTCGGACACAGTCCCCGTTCCAAATAGGGCTCATAGTCTTAATCCCCATTTTACAGATGAGGGAACTGAGGCCCAGAGAAGTGAAGTGACTTGCCCAGCAGACAAGTGGAGGAGCCAGGATTAGAACCCAGGTTCTTCTGTCTCCCCGGAAAGTGCTCTATCCACCAGGCCACACTGCTTCTCATGATGATATGATGCCTGTGTAGGTTTGGCGTGCAATTCCAAGGAGCGCACAGCTCTGAGGAGTTGGAGCTGAGTGGGGAGGATAAATTTCTCCTCTCTGGTCAGGGCAGATCCATGGTTCTTTTCATCCCCATTCCACGGCCTGGCTTCTGCTCCTTCCTGACTCCTTCGGTCTTTGGACTGGGGAAGCAGGGGCTCTCTGTTGCCCAAGCCTTTTCCTTTTTAGAAGGGAAATTCCTCAGAGGGGGCTCCCCCAGCCTCCAGCCTGCTGACTCCTGGGTTCCCAAAACGGCATCTTTTGGAAATCCCTGGATGCAAAACAAAATCAGTGTGGCCTAGCGGAAAGAGCACAGGCTTGGGAGTCAGAAGGGCCTGGGTTCTAATCCCGACTCTGCTAACTGCCTGCTTTGTGACCTTGGCCAAGTCACTTCTCTGGGCCTCAGTTTCCTCAAATGTAAAATGGGGATACCTGTTCTCCCTCCTACTTAGGGTGTGGGACAGGGACTGTGTCTGACCTAATTAACCTCTACCTACTCCAGCTCCTAGAATCAATCAATCAATCAATCAATCGTATTTATTGAGCGCTTACTATGTGCAGAGCACTGTACCAAGCGCTTGGGAAGTACAAATAGAGACACATAGAGACAGTCCCTACCCAACAGTGGGCTCACAGTCTAAAAGGGGGAGACAGAGAACAGAACCAAACATACCAACAAAATAAAATAAATAGGATAGAAATGTACAAGTAAAATAAATAAATAAATAAATAGAGTAATAAATATGTACAACCATATATACATATATACAGGTGCTGTGGGGAAGGGAAGGAGGTAAGATGGGGGGATGGAGAGGGGGACGAGAGGGAGAGGAGGGAAGGGGCTCAGTCTGGGAGGGCCTCCTGGAGGAGGTGAGCTCTCAGCAGGGCCTTGAAGGGAGGAAGAGAGCTAGCTTGGCAGAGGGGCAGAGGGAGGGCATTCCAGGCCCGGGGGATGACGTGGGCCGGGGGTCGATGGTGGGACAGGCGAGAACGAGGTACAGTGAGAAGATTAGCGGTGGAGGAGCGGAGGTTGCGGGCTGGGCAGTAGAAGGAGAGAAGGGAGGTGAGGTAGGAGGGGGCGAGGTGATGGACAGCCTTGAAGCCCAGGGTGAGGAGTTTCTGCCTGATGCGCAGATTGATTGGTAGCCACTGGAGATTTTTGAGGAGGGGAGTGATATGCCCAGAGCGTTTCTGGACAAAGATAATCCGGGCAGCAGCATGAAGTATGGATTGAAGTGGAGAGAGACACGAGGATGGGAGATCAGAGAGAAGGCTGATGCAGTAGTCCAGACGGGATAGAATGAGAGCTTGAATGAGCAGGGTAGCAGTTTGGATGGAGAGGAAAGGGCGGATCTTGGCAATGTTGCGGAGCTGAGACCGGCAGGTTTTGGTGACGGCTTGGATGTGAGGGGTGAATGAGAGAGTGGAGTCGAGGATGACACCAAGTTTGCGGGCTTGTGAGACGGGAAGGATGGTAGTGCCGTCAACAGAGATGGGAAAGTCAGGGAGAGGACAAGGTTTGGGAGGGAAGACAAGGAGCTCAGTCTTCGACATGTTGAGCTTTAGGTGGCGGGCAGACATCCAGATGGAGATGTCCTGAAGGCAGGAGGAGATGCGAGCCTGGAGGGAGGGGGAGAGAGCAGGGGCAGAGATGTAGATCTGGGTGTCATCAGCGTAGAGATGATAGTTGAAGCCATGGGAGCAAATGAGGTCACCAAGGGAGTGAGTGTAGATTGAGAACAGAAGGGGACCAAGCACTGAACCTTGGGGAACCCCCACAGTAAGAGGATGGGAGGGGGAGGAGGAGCCTGCAAAAGAGACTGAGAAAGAACGACCGGAGAGATAAGAGGAGAACCAGGAGAGGACGGAGTCTGTGAAGCCAAGGTCAGATAGCGTGTTGAGGAGAAGGGGGTGGTCCACAGTGTCAAAGGCAGCTGAGAGGTCGAGGAGGATTAGGACAGAATATGAGCCGTTGGATTTGGCAAGCAGGAGGTCATTGGTGACCTTTGAGAGGGCGGTTTCCGTGGAATGAAGGGGATGGAAGCCAGACTGGAGGGGGTCGAGGAGAGAGTTGTTGTTGAGGAATTCTAGGCAGCGCGTGTAGACAACTCGTTCAAGGAGTTTGGAAAGGAATGGTAGGAGGGATATGGGACGATAACTAGAAGGTGAGGTGGGGTCAAGAGAGGGTTTTTTTAGGATGGGAGAGACATGGGCATGTTTGAAGGCAGAGGGGAAGGAACCAGTGGAGAGTGAGCGGTTGAAGATGGAAGTTAAGGAGGGGAGAAGGGATGGAGCGAGAGATTTCATAAGATGAGAGGGAATGGGGTCAGAAGCACAGGTGGCCGGAGTAGCACTTGAGAGGAGGGAGGAGAGTTCCTCTGAGGATACCACTGGGAAGGATGGGAGAGTAGCAGAGAATGTTGAGAGCCGGGGGGTTGGAGAAAGGGGGGAAGAGACTTTGGGGAGGTCGGACCTGATGGATTTAATTTTGTTAATGAAGTAGGAGGCCAGATCGTTGGGGGTGAGGGAAGGAGGAGGGGGAGGAACCGGGGGCCTGAGAAGGGAGTTGAATGTACGGAAGAGCTGGCGGGGGTGATGGGCATGGGTGTCAATAAGGGAGGAGAAATAGTTTTGTCTGGCAGAAGAGAGGGCTGAGTTAAGGCAGGAAAGGATAAACTTGAAGTGAACGAGGTTGGCATGGTGTTTAGACTTTCGCCAGCAGCGTTCGGCAGCTCGAGCATAAGAGCGAAGGAGGCGGACAGTGGCAGTGATCCAGGGCTGTGGGTTAGTGGTGCGAGAGCGGCGAAGGGAAAGGGGAGCGAGCGAGTCTAGCTGAGTAGAAAGGGTAGAGTTGAGAGCAGTAATCTGATCATCAAGACTGGGTAGAGAGGAGAGGGCGGCGAGGTGGGGTGTGAGGCGTTCCGAAAGATGGGTGGGGTCCAGAGAGCGGAGATCTCTGTGAGGGAGTAATACGGAGTTACAGGGGAAAGGAGTGTGAGTGAGGAGGCAGGTGAGAAGATTATGATCAGAGAGAGGGATCACAGAGTTGGTGAGGGTGGACACAGTGCAGCGGTAGGAGATGATGAGGTCGAGGGTATGACCAAGTTGGTGAGTGGGTGAGGTGGGGTGGAGGAAGAGGTTGGCAGCGTCAAGGAGAGATAGAAGGCGGGCGGCAGAGGAGTCGTTAGGGATATCCATATGGATATTGAAGTCTCCGAGGATCAGAGTGGGCATGGAGAAGGAGAGAAGGAAGGTGAGGAAGGGGTCAAAGTCATTAAAGAAGTTGGAAGTGGGGCCGGGAGGGCGGTAGATGACGGCTACAAGAATCTGGAGGGGGTGGTAGAGGCGAATAATGTAGAACAATGTTTGACACATGGTAAGAGCTTAACAAAGATCATAGAAAAATCCAAAACCTCTGAACATCCCTGATTGAGTCTTCCCCAGGCAGCAGACAGCTGCTGTGAATGGAATGACAGCCACATATGGCCTGAGAGCGAAGCAATTAATCAGTCGATCATTTGGCCGAGTGATTGAAACATCTTTCAGTAACATCTCTCTATTCCTCAAAACCCTCCACTGGCTTCTGTCAATCAATCAATGATATTTATTGAACACCTACTGTGTGTCGAGCACTGCACCGAGCACTTGGGAGGGTACAATACAAAGAGTAGGAAGGCAATATTCCTGTCTTCAAGGATCTTATAATCTAGTGGAGGAGCTCACAAGTGGTATGGCCTAGTGATTGATTGATTGGAATGGCGACCATATACCATCGAGATTAAAGCGTGCATATTTGGAGGCTATTGGCAGACTGGCTGGATTCAAGGTCTGAATCAGTCAATTACTAAATCAATCATATTTATTGAGCACTTTCCAAGTGCAGAGCTCTGTACTAAGTGCTCAGTAGAGTACAGTACAACAGAGATGGTTGATGTATCCTCTGCCCACGATGAGCTCGCAGTCTAGGTCGGTCCCCCTGTTCAGCACTCGGGATGTGATCTGTGGATTTGGTCACCGATCCAAATAGGTAGATGGCGAGCTGGGGAAAAGAAGGCTTAATCTGGGAAGCCTTCTTGGAGGAGATGTGAGTCTTTGATTCACCTTTTATTCACACCCTTTTATACATCCTTAATTCACCCCACCCTCAGCCCCTCAACATTTACACACATATCCATAATTTATTTCAGTGTCTGTCTCCTCCTCCGGACCATAAGCTTCTTGGCAAGTCACTTAACTTCTCTGGGCCTCAGTTACCTCATCTGTAAAATGGGGATTAAGATTGTGAGCCCCACGTGGGATGACCTGATCACCTTGTATCCTCCCCAGCACTTAGAACAGTGTTTTGCACATAGTAAGCGCTTAACAAATGCCGTCATTATTATTATTATTGTGGGAGGAGACTATGTCTCCCCAGAGAGCCACACTGTCCAGCTTCCCTGACTCTTCTCACCTGTCTGTTCCCAGCATGGCAGGATCCTGCACTACAGCAATCCTATCATCCTCTTCCTGTTCCTGCTGACGTTCTCCACAGCCACCATCGCCCAGAGCTTCCTCCTGAGTGCTTTCTTCTCCAAGGCCAACCTGGCAGCAGCCTGCTGTGGTGTCATCTACTTCACCCTCTACCTGCCCCACATCCTGTGCTTCGCCTGGCAAGACAGCATGACCGTGCGGCTGAAGACGGCAGCGGTAAGGAATCTTCTTCTTCCTCTTCTCCCTGCCCCCTCAGTTGAAACCTAGGCTATGTCTGGCAACTTGTACTTCCCAAGCACTTAGTACAGTGCTCTGCACACAGTAAGCGCTCAATAAATACGATTGATTGATTGACATCTCTAATCTGAGACTGAGCCTTGGATCTCCTTTATTTTTAATGGTATTTGTTAAGCGCTTACTACATCAGTCAGTCAGTCGTATCATACTCTGCACACGGTAAGCACTCAATAAATACGATTGAATGAATGAATTGAGTGTTTACTGTGTGCAGAGCATTGAGTTAAGCGCTTGGGCGAGAAGCAGTTTGGCTTAGTGGCTAGAACATAGGCTTGGGTGACTTTGTGACTTTGGGCAAGTCACTTAACTTCTCTGGGTCTCAGCTACCTCATCTGTAAAATGAGGATTAAGACTGTGAGCCCCATGTGAGCCAACCTGATTACCTTGTAACTACCCCAGTGCTTAGAACAGTGCTTGGCACATAGTAAGTGCTTAACAATTACCATTTATCATCATTATTATTATTACAATATAATAATAAACAGACACATTCCCTGCCCACAATGAGCTTACTGTTTGAAGAAGGAGACAGACAGTCATATAAATTAATGATAGATATGGACAAAAGTGCTGAGGGGTTTATTAGAGATTCCACTAATTGACTGATTGATTGGTTGAAGTGGAAGCATTTTTCAGGGAAGGTGGGCCTGGGTGAGGAAACTCCATGGTCTCCAGAGTAGCATAGTTAACAAATGTTTCTCCATGGAAAGTGGCTGCCCCTGGGGCTGGATGGTGAGGGGGGAGTAGGGGAAAGCCTTGAGTCTTTGATGTAGTTGAGGAGGACAGTTGAAAAATCAGATGAGGTCTGGTGGGTTATTCCTGCTAGGGGTCGGGGGCTGGAGGTGGGGTGGAGGTCTGCATCTCTGCTGCTGGGCTCTTCTATTTTTCTAGTCTTTGAGTTCAAAACCCACCAGGGCCTCCGGGAACCCTGCCCAACTCCTGTGTTTGGGAAGAGATTTCCAAATGTTCTTTTCTTTCGTACGCCAAAGAAACCAAACCTGGTTGTGGTTTGGGGGCGGGGAGAGGGGAAGCAAGGGATGATGTCCTTCCAAATGCTGCCAGAGAGGCCTGGGAAGAGGGAGATTTTTCAAGTTGCCCTCCAACGGAGGACCATGTCATTCTAGACTGTCAGCTTGTTGTGAGCGGGGAACGTGTCTACCGACTCTGTTATATTGGACTCTCCCAACCACTTAGTACGATGCTCTGCATACAATAAGTGCTAATTAATAATAATAATAATAATAATAATGGTATTTGTAAAGTGCTTACTATTACCAGACACTGTACTAAGCGCTGGGGTGGATACAAGCAAATTGGGTTGGTTACAGTCCCTGTCCCGCATGGGGCTCACAGGCTTAATCCCCATTTTACAGATGATGATGATGATGATGATGGGATTTATTAAGCGCTTACTATGTGCAAAGCACTGTTCTAAGCACTGGGGGTTTTTACAAGGTGATCAGGTTGTCCCACGGGGGGCTCACAGTCAACCCCCATTTTACAGATGAGGGAACTGAGGCCCAGAGAAGTTAAGTGACTTACCCAAGGTCACACAGCTGACAATTGTCAGGGCCAGGATTTGAACCCACGACCACTGACTCCAAAGCCCGTGCTCTTTCCACTGAGCCACGCTTCTTCTCTTATGAGGTCACCGAGGCCACACAGCAGACAAGTGGTGGAAACAGGATTAGAACCCATGACCTTCTGACAGCAGACCCGTGCTCTATCCACTAGGCCATACTGCTTCCCGTAACCATTGGCTGACTGATATTCTGGGCACCCGTCACCCTCAGAGGGGAGGGATCATGTCTATCGGCTCTGTCGTACTCTGCCAAGCACTTAGTACAGTGCTCAGCACACTGCAAGCATGGAAAGGGCATGCGTCTACCAACTCTGTTGTATGCTGCACACAGTACATGCTCGATAAATACTTTGATTTGATTTAAGTGCTCAATAAATTCTACTGATTGACTGAAGTGACACCAGCCTGTGAGTCACTCATCTACCTCCCCAGGGCTGTCTTTACCACATCTCATTCAATGACTGTGAGCCCCTCCTTGGGACAACCTGATCACCTTGTAACCTCCCCAGCGCTTAGAACGGTGCTTTGCACATAGTAAGCGCTTAATAAATGCCATTATTATTATTATTATTATTATTAATGAGGAAAAATTAATTCATTCATTGTCGTATTTATTGAGTGTTTACTGTGCGCAGAGCACCGTACTCATTGGAAAATTCAATAAAGCAATAAAGAGAGACAATCCCTGCCCACAGTGGGCTTACAGTCTAGAGGGGAGGAGACAGCAAACAAAATAAGTGAACAGGCATTAATATAAATAAATAAAATTGTAGATATATGTATATCTATATATATCTATAGATATAGATCAATAGATCTATATCTAGACATATCTATATATATCTATATGTATATCTATCTTTATATGTTGCCAACTTGTACTTCCCAAGCACTTAGTACAGTGCTCTGCACACAGTAAGCGCTCAATAAATACGATTGAATGAATGAATATATATACATAAATGGTGTGTAACAGGGGTCAGAGGGGAGGCAAGGGGAACACGTTGAGGTGACACGGAAGGGAGGGGGAGCTGAGGAAAAGGGGGTTCAGCCTGGGAAGGCCTCTTGGAGGATGTGCATCTTCAGTAGGGCTAAGAAATGGGGGAAAGAGTGATTATCTGGTGGATTTAAGGAGGGAGGATACTTCAGGTCAGAGGTAGGCTGTGGACCAGGGGTTGGCAGTGAGACAGGAAAGAACGAGGCCCAGTGAGAAGGTTAGCACCAGAGGAGTGGAGTGTGTGAGCTGAGATGTAGAAGGAGAGAAGGGAGGCGAGGTAAGAAGGAGCAAGGTGATGGAGATCTCTGAAGCCAATAGTGAGGAGTTTTTGTTTGATACGGCGGTGGATAGGCAACCATTGGAGATTTCTGAGGAGGGGGGTGACATGGAACTCAATTATGAGGCAAAAAAACTCTTTATAGAAGCAAGTCCACACAAAGCTAGGCAAGCACAGAATCAAAATAACCTCTGTGGAAATAATAATAATGTATGTATTTGTTAAGCGCTTCCTATGTGCCAAGCACTGTTCTAAGCACTGGGGCAGATACCAGGTAATCAGGTTGTCCCACGTGGGGCTCACAGTCTTCATCCCCATTTTACAGATGAGGGAACTGGGGCCCAGAGAAGTTAAGTGAACAGCGTGGCTCAGTGGAAAGAGCATGGGCTTTGGAGTCAGAGGTCATGGGTTTGAATCCCCACTCCCCCTCATGTCTGCTGTGTGACCTTGGGCAAGACACTTAACTTCTCTGAGCCTCAGTTACCTCATCTGTAGAATGGGGATTAAGACTGTGAGCCCCATGTGGAACATCTTGATCACCTTGTATCCCCCCCCAGTTCTTAGAACAGTGCTTTGCACATAGTAAGTGCTTAACAAATGCCATTATCATTATTATTATTATTAAGTGACTTGCCCAAGGTCACCCAGCTGACAAGTGGCAGAGCCGGGATTAGAACCCACAATCCTCACCCTGGGCTTCAAGGCTGTCCATCCCCTCGCCCCCTCCTACCTCACCTCCATTCTCACCTACCTTCTTCAGCCCAGCCCGCACCCTCCGCTTCTCTGCCACCGATCTCCTCACCGGGCCTCGTTCCCGCCTGTCCCGCCATCGACCCCCGGCCCACGTCCTCCCCCGGGCCTGGAATGGCCTCCCTCTGCCCATCCGCCAAGCTAGCTCTCTTCCTCCCTTCAAGGCCTTACTGAGAGCTCACCTCCTCCAGGAGGCCTTCCCAGACTGAGCCCCTTCCTTCCTCTCCCCCTCATCCCCCTCTCCATCCTCCCATCTTACCTCCTTCCCTTCCCCACAGCACCTGTATATATGTATATATGTTTGTACATATTTATTACTCTATTTATTTATTTATTTTAGTTGTACCTATCTATTCTATTTATTTTATTTTGTTAGTATGTTTGGTTTTGTTCTCTGTCTCCCCCTTCTAGACTGTGAGCCCACTGTTGGATAGGGACTGTCTCTATATGTTGCCAACTTGTACTTCCCAAGCGCTTAGTACAGTGCTCTGCACACAGTAAGCGCTCAATAAATACGACTGATTGATTGATTGATCTCTGGCTCCCCAGCCCATGCTCTTTCCACTGAGCCACGCTGCTTCTCTGAGGCGCTTCAGAAATGAGGAACCTCGAAGAGGAAAGTAATCACAAAAACTAGAATGAATAATGTAAGCAGTGATAAAATAAGGAATGACCTTGAAGGACGGCCTCCCTCCTGGCTACAGTGCCCTTTCCCCCTCTGTCTCCCTTTTCCATTGAGCAGAGAAAGAAAACCCCTGTGCTGTAGTTTTGTGAAAAGAGCCTCAAATCTACCACTAAAACACAAGCATGAATCTACAGCTACCTGGGCACTGACTGACACTTCAGCAGTTCCTTAGGCAATTAATTGATGCCTTTTATAACAGCCAATTTTCCACCACACATACAGTGAATGAGTAGCAAAACTTTCACATGACCCAAAGTGTGGGCAGGGCCAGGCAATTAAGGTAATAATCAGGTAAAGGGAAGAGAGTCTGGGGCCTTAATGACTCCTGGTGTGCCTGGGTTCTTAAAGATAGGTCACAGATTTTCTTTTCCTGCCCTGAGTTCTTAAGCTTGACTAGCTTGACTAGTAGGGAGTAGAGGCTTTGGAAACAACCGGCATCCTACAGAAGCAGTCACTATTGCCACTCAATACAGCATGGCCCAGTGGAATGAGCCTGGGTTTGGGAGTCAGAGGTCACGGGTTCTAATCCCTGCTCTGCCACTTGTCAGTTGTGTGACTTTGGGCAAGTCACTTCACTTCTCTGGGCCTCAGTTACCTCATCTGGAACGTGAGGATGAAGGCTGTGAGCCCGACGTGGGACAACCGAATTACCTTGCATCTACCCCAGCACTTAGAACAGTGCTTGGCACATAGTAAGTGCTTAGTAAAAGCCATCATTATCCGGTGCTTGGCATGTAGTAAGTGCTTAACAAATGCTATCATTATTATTATTAATAGAGAAGCAGTGTGGCCTAGTAGATAGAGCATGGGCCTGGGAGTAAGAAGGACCTGGGTCTTAATCCTGGCTCCGCCACTCGTCCTCTGTGTTACCTTGGGCAAGTCACTTCACTTCTCTGTGCCCCAGTGACCTCAACTGTAAAATGGGGATTTAAGTCTGTGAGTCTTCTGTGGGACATGAACTGTGTTAACCTGATTAACTTGAATAATAATAATGATGATGGCATTTGTTAAGTGCTTACTACATATAAAGCACTGTTCTAAGTGCTGGGGAGGATATAAAGTGATCAGGTTGTCCCACGTGGGGCTCACAGTCTTAATCCCTATTTTACAGATGAGGTAACTGAGGTGCAGAGAAGTTAAGTGACTTGCCCAAAGTCACACAGCTGACAAGTTGTGGAGCCGGAATTCAAACCCATGACCTCTGACTCCCAAGCCCGGGCTCTTTCCACTGTGCCATGCTGCTTCTCCATCTACTCCAGCGCTTAATACAGTGCACGGCACACGGTAAACACTTAACAAATGCCATAAGAAATACCAGAGTGAATCCAGAGCAACCTCATTGCCCTGGGAAGATTTCCCATCCGTAGCTCTGGATTTATTCGATTGAATGATTGAATGAAATTCTCTCCTGAAGGCTTATTCTCCAAATTGTCTGAAGCCCCACTCCCCCGCCGCCGTAGCTCTGGATTTATTCTCTCCTGAAGGTTTGTTCTCCAAATTGTCTGAAGCCCCACTCCCCCGCCGCCGTAGCTCTGGATTTATTCTCTCCTGAAGGCTTGTTCTCCAAATTGTCTGAAGCCCCACTCCCCCGCCACCGTAGCTCTGGATTTATTCTCTCCTGAAGGCTTATTCTCCAAATTGTCTGAAGCCCCACTCCCCCACCACCATAACTCTGGATTTATTCTCTCCTGAAGGCTAATTCTCCAAATTGTCTGAAGCCCCACTCCCCCGCCGCCGTAGCTCTGGATTTATTCTCTCCTGAAGGCTTATTCTCCAAATTGTCTGAAGCCCCACTCCCTCCCTGAGTCTTCAATGGTGCAAGTGAGGGAGAAACCAATCCTGGAAGCTTCACAAAAGCCTATTTAGATCAGTTCCCTCCAGACCTCCTGAAGGCTGGATATGCGATTCCACCCATCTCTTCATCATCAAGCCTCCTGTTCCACAGTCCCTGAGACCGGAGCCTCATGCTCAGATGACGTTCCCGTGGGCTGCTGGGTTTGTGATCTTTTTGCCAGCGATAAGTGCAGTTTTTGTGGACAGAAAAATTATCCTCTCCTTGGGCCTAGATTTGCCCCCCCGTGGTGTTGGGCTAGTGGAAAGAGCGTAGGCCTGTGATCAGAGCATCTGTAGTCTAATCCCAGCTCTGCCATTTGTCTGCTGAGTGACCTTGGGCAAGTCATTTCACTTCTCTGTGCCTCAGTTACCTCATCTGCAAAATGGGGATCTGTCCTTCTCCCTCCTATTTAGACTGTGAGCCTCTAGTGGAACAGGGACTGTGTCCAATCTGATGAACTTTTACCTACCCCAGCACTTGGGACAGTGCTAGCACATAATAATAATAATAATAATGATGGCATTTATTAAGCACTTACTATGTGCAAAGCACTGTTGATGATGATGGCATTTATTAAGTGCTTACTATGTGCAAAGCACTGTTCTAAGCACTGGGACATCTTAGGCACTTCACACGTACCGTAACAATAATTATTATTATTATAATGCTTGTGTGAGTGGATGTTTCCAGAAAGATTGGGAGTTAGCACAAGTGCTATCAGGTGGAGAAGCAGCATGGCTCAGTGGAAAGAGCACAAGCTTTGGAGTCAGAGGTCATGGGTTCAAATCCCACCTCCGCCACTTGTCAGCTGTGTGACTTTGGGCAAGTCATTTCACTTCTCTGGACCTCAGTTCCCTTATCTGGAAAATGGGGATGAAGACTGTGAGCCCCCCGTGGGACAACCTGATCACCTTGTAACCTCCCCAGCGCTTAGAGCAGTGCTTTGCACACAGTAAGTGCTTAACAAATACCTTTATTACTATTATTATTATTATTATCAGCTATCTGGGGAGAGAAGATCTTCTAGACTGTGAGCCCACCGTTGGGTAGGGACCGTCTCTATATGTTGCCAACTTGTACTTCCCAAGCGCTTAGTACAGTGCTCTGCACACAGTAAGCACTCAATAAATACGATTGAATGAATGAATGAATGAATTTGGGGAGAAGTATTTTAGTTTACAGGGCAAACTGGACCCTTCCCAAAGCCAACTGAGTTGAACTCAAGAGTGCTGGGGTATTATTGCCCAGATGCCTACTCTGGAGACAATGAAGTCTGCTCACCCAGGCCCACCATCCCTGAGAAAGGTTTTCCAGGCCCCATGTGTCACTTCATCATCATCATCATCATCATCATCAATCGTATTTATTGAGCGCTTACTATGTGCAGAGCACTGTACTAAGCACTTGGGAAGTACAAATTGGCAACATATAGAGACAGTCCCTACCCTACAGTGGGCTCACAGTCTAAAAGGGGGAGACAGAGGACAAAACCAAACATACTAACAAAATAAAATAAATAGAATAGATATGTACAAGTAAAATAAATAAATAAATTGAGTAGAAACATATATACATATATACAGGTGCTGTGGGGTAGGGAAGGAGGTAAGAAGTGGGGGGATGGAGAGGGGGACGAGGGGGAGAGGAAGGAAGGGGCTCAGTCTGGGAAGGCCTCCTGGAGGAGGTGACTTCAAACAGTCAATCGGTGGAATCTATTGAGCGCTTAGACAGATGGGTGGGTGGACTGTAAGCTTGATGAGGGCAGGGAATGTGACTATTGCTGTACTCTCCCAAGTGCTTAGTACAGTGCCTTGCACACAGTAAGTGCTCAGTAAATACAGCTGAGTGACAGACTGACTGAACGAATGGAGCCTGGGGAGGAGCCTGTGCCTGACTAGTATTCCCAGTTCCCACTTATCCGGCGGGCAGAGATGAGAGATGTTCTCTCCCATGGGTCCCGGCCTCCTTTCCTATCCCAGTGTTGCTGGGCCCACATCGGGAATGTTATGGCAGAAAGAAGCCAGGGGTCCCGCGGCAGCCTAACCTTGCATGTCTCTTTAGAGAAGCAGTGTGACTCAGTGGAAAGAGCGCGGTCTTTGGAATCAGAGGTCATGGGTTCAAATCCCGGCTCCGCCAACTGTTAGCTGTGTGACTTTGGGCAAGTCACTTAACTTCTCTGTGCCTCAGTTCTCTCATCTGTCAAATGGGGATTAAAACTGTGAGCCCCCGGTGGGACAACCTGATCACCTTGTAACCTCCCCAGCGCTTAGAACAATGCTTTGCACATAGTAAGTGCTTAACAAATCCCATTATTATTATTATTATTATTATTCTCTCCATCCCAGAGTCTGTTGTCCCCGGTGGCATTTGGATTTGGCACAGAATACTTGTCCCGCTACGAAGAGCAAGGTCGCGGGCTCCAGTGGGGAAACATCGGAAACAGTCCTGTGGAGGGAGACCAGTTCAGCTTCCTGCTGTCCGTTGAGATGATGCTCTTCGATACTGTCCTCTACATCGGACTCACCTGGTACCTGGACCAGGTGTTTCCAGGTAAGGGTCTCTTTCCAGGTAAGGGTCTCTTCAGAGAAGCAGTGTGGCTCAGTGGAAAGAGCCCAGGCTTGGGAGGGAGGGGTCAATCAATCAATCAATCAATCAATCGTATTTATTGAGCGCTTACTGTGTGCAGAGCACTGTACTAAATGCTTGGGAAGTACAAGTTGGCAACAGATAGAGACAGTCCCTACCCAACAGTGGGCTCACAGTCTAAAAGGGGGAGACAGAGAACGAAACCAAACATAATAACAAAATAAAATAAATAGAATAGATATGTACAGGTAAAATAAATAGAGTAATAAATATGTACAAACATTTATACACATATACAGGTGCTGTGGGGAAGGGAAGGAGGTAGGATGGGGGGATGGAGAGGGAGACGAGGGGGAGAGGAAGGGGCTCAGTCTGGGAAGGCCTCCTGGAGGAGGTGAGCTCTCAGTAGGGCCTTGAAGGGAGGAAGAGAGCTAGCTTGGCGGATGGGCAGAGGGAGGGCATGGGTTCTAATCCTGACTCTGCCACATGTCTGCTGTGTGACCTTGGGCAAGTCACTTAACTTCTCTGAGCCTCAGTTACCTCATCTGTAAAATGGGGATTAAGACTGTGAGCCTCACGTGGGACAACCTGATCACCTCGTATTCATTCATTCAATCATATGCCCCAGCGCTTAGAACAGTGCTTTGCACATGGTAAGGACTTAACAAATACCATCATTATTTATTTAATTATTTTATTTTTTCAATAGCCCAAGGTGGAATTATACAGCTGGAGAAGCTCCCTGAATCCAGACAGGTGGATTTTTTTTAAATGGACTTGTTAAGCACTAACTATGTGCCAGGCACTGTACTAAGTGCTGGGATAGCTATAAGTGAATCAGGTCATACACAGTCCATATGCCACGTGGGGCTTACAGTCTTGATCCCATTTTACAGATGAGGGAACTGAGGCACAGAGAAGTGAAGTGACTTGTCCAAGATCGCACAGCAGATGAGTGGCAGAACTGGGATTAGAACCCAGGTCCTTATGACTCTCAGGCCCACGCTCTCTCCACTAGGCAATGCTGCTTCTCGGGTGGGTAACTAAACTCTTCAGGTTAGATGACAAGCGCTTAGTACAGTGCTCAAGCGCTTAGTACAGTGCTCTGCACACAGTAAGTAAGGAGAAGCAGCGTAGCTCAGTGGAAAGAGCCCGGGCTTGGGAGTCAGAGGTCCTGGGCTCAAATCCCGTCTCCGCCAACTGTCAGCTGTGTGACTTTGGGCAAGTCACTTCACTTCTCCTGGCTCCTCCACATGTCTGCTGTGTGACCTTGGGCAAGTCACTTAACTTCTCTGAGCCTCAGTTACCTCATCTGTAAAATGGGGATTAAGACTGTGAGCCCCACGTGGGACAACTTGATCACCTTGTATCCCCCCAGTGCTTAGAACAGTGCTCTGCATATAGTAAGCGCTTAACAAATGCCATCATCATCATTATTATTATTAAGCACTCAATAAATACGATTGAATGAATGACCAAGTGGTCTCATTTTTTCCCCAAATGTCCATGAATTGCAGCACTTTAATTCTCTAACAGTTGAGGATTCAGAACAACAAAATAAGTGATTAGCGAGTCATAGTTGCCTCTATGTGCCACAATGTGGTTGGGTTTTCTTTCCAAATGGCAAGAATTTTTTTTAAATAGTATTTATTAAGTGCTTACTATGTGTCAAGCACTCTTCTAAGCACTAGGGTAGATACAAGTTAATCACATTTCCTGACCCACATGGGGCTCACAGCCTAAGTAGGAGGGAGAACAGGGATTGAATCTCCATTTTACGCTTAAGGAAACTAAGGCATAGAGAAGCAGCGTGGCTCAGTAGAAAGAGCCCGGGCTTTGGAATCAGAGGTCATGGGTTCAAATTCCGGCTCTGCCAAATGTCAGCTGTGTGACTTTGGGCAAGTCACTTAAATTCTCTGTGCCTCAGTTACCTCATCTGTAAAATGGGGATTGAATGTTAGCCCCCATGGGACACCCTGATCACCTTGTAACCTCCCCAGTGCATAGAACAGTGCTTTGCACATAGTAAGTGCTTAATAAATGCCATCATTATTATTATTGTTCTGCACAAGGCAAGCACTCAGTAAATACCATTGATTTCTCTTAGCTATAACTTTGGTCTCCTTTTCACCCAGCCCTTTGACGAGAGACATTAATAAATAGTCAATAATTTGTAGTGCACTTCAATCAATCGATGGTATTTACTGGGTGGAGACTGGAGTGGTGGTTTATGGGGCCAGGGCTTTAATCAATCAATCAATCAATCATATTTATTGAGCAATTACTGTGTGCAGAACACTGTACTAAGTGCTTGGGAAGTACAAGTTGGCAACATATAGAGACAGTCCTTACCCAACAGTGGGCTCACAGTCTAGAAGGGGGAGGCGGAGAACAAAACCAAACGTATTAACAAAATAAAATAAACAGAATAGATATGTTCAAGTAAAATAATTACAAGTAAAAAAAATTAGGGGATGACTTGACCTGGAACCTGGTTGTGAGGGTGGCTTGGGGGTCTGGGTGGCTTGCCGGGGCTGAGGTCTGGGGGGGCTGGGTGTCTGGGGGTACAGGTTCAGGGGAATGTTCGCTATGGGACGATTGCCTGGGTGGGCAATGACCTGGCCTTACTATCCCATTCATTCATTCAGTTCATTCAATCGTATTTATTGAGCGCTTACTGTGTGCAGAGCACTGTACTAAGCGCTTGGGAAGTACAAGTTGGCACCGTGCATGGTGGAGCACGGAAAATCAAGAGGAGAGTCAGTCAGTCAATTGCATTTAATAATAATAATGTTGTCATTTATTAAGCACTTACTATGTGCAAAGCACTGTTCTAAGCACTGGGGAGGTTACAAGGTGATCAGGTTGTCCCACGGGGGGCTCACAGTCTTCATCCCCCTTTTACAGATGAGGGAACTAAGGTACAGAGAAGTGAAGTGACTTGCACAAAGTCACACAGCTGACAAGTGGCGGAGCCAGGATTTGAACCCATGACCCTCTGACTCCAAAACCCGTGCTATTTCCACTGAGTCACTCATTTATTGAGAATTTGGTGTTTAGAGCACTGTGCTAAGTGCTTGGGAGAGTCCAGTATAGTAGAGTTGGTAGGTATGTTCCCTGTCCATAATGAGCTTACAGTCTAAGGGAGAGCAGATGTCAACCAAACGGGTGGTAAGCGGGGAGCCTCTGGCTAGCAGAATGCGGGATGGAGCATTCATTCAATCGTATTTATTGAGAGCTTACTGTGTGCTGAGCACTGTACTAAGCGCTTGGGAAGTACAAGTTGGCAATATACAGAGACAGTCCCTAACCAACAGTGGGCTCACAGTCTAGAAGGGGGAGACAGAGAACAAAACAAAACATAGTAACAAAATAAAATAATAGAGTAATAAATACATACAAACATATATACATATATACAGGTGCTGTGGGGAGGGGAAGGAGGTAAGGTGGGGGGGATGGAGGGGGAGGAGGGGGAGAGGAAGGAGGGGGCTGATCACCTGATCACCTTGTAACCTCCACAATCAATCAATCAATCATATTTATTGAGCTCTTACTGTGTGCAGATCATTGTACTAAGCGCTTGGGAAGTACAAGTCGGCAACATACAGAGACGGTCCCTACCCAACGGTGGGCTCACAGTCTAGAAGGGGGAGACAGAGAACCAAACAGAACATATTAACAAAATAAAATAAATAGAATAGTAAGCGCTTAATTCATTCATTCAATCGTATTATATTGAGCGCTAACTGTGTGCACAGCACTGTACTAAGCACTTGTGAAGTCCAAGTTGGCAACATATAGGGACAGTCCCTACCCAACAGCGGGCTCACAGTCTAGAAGGGGGAGACTGTGAGCCCACTGTTGGGTAGGGACCGTCTCTATATGTTGCCAACTTGTACTTCCCAAGCGCTTAGTACAGTGCTCTGCACACAGTAAGCGCTCAATAAATACGATTGATTGATTGATTGAGACAGACAACAAAACAAAACATAAATAATAATAAATAAATACTTAACACGAAAGCAGAGCTGGGGTCTGGAATCACCTCTGGAAATCAGGATATGTCCTGGGACCCGTCGCGGCCATGGAATTCAGGGTTTGAAACCGGCCGGTCATGAGAAGTAGCGTGGCCTAGTGGAAAGAGTTCAAGCCTGGGGAGCAGAGACCCTGGGTTCTAATCCCTGTTCCACCACTTGTCAGCTGTGTGACTTTGGGCAAGTCACTTCACTTCTCTGTGCCTCAGTTACCTCATCTGAAAAATGGGGATTAAGATTCCAAGGCTATGTGGGATAGGGACAGTGTCCAACCTGATTAGCTTGTCTTTACCTTAGTGCTTAGTACAGTAGCACGTAGCAAGCACTTAACAAATATCACAGTGACTATTACTATTACTGTTGCTGTCTGGTGGAGGATGAAACCGCATGTCTGGTATCGCAGTCTGAGCTCCTTTATAATAAGAATAATAATAATAATAATAATAATGACATTTATTAAGCACTTACTATGTGCAAAGCACTGTTCTAAGCACTGGAGAGGTTACAAGGTGACCAGGTTGTCCCACGGGGGACTCACAGTCAATTCCCATTTTACAAATGAGGGAACTGAGGCACAGAGAAGTTAAGTGACTTGCCCAAAGCCACACAGCTGACAATTGGAGGAGCCAGGATTTGAACCCCTAACCTTTGACTCCAAAGCCCGAGCTCTTTCCACTGAGCCACACTGCTTCCCCTTTATGTCAATGCCAGGCTTCCCTAGACTATTTGAGGATTGGGGGAATCTCTTAACCTTCTTTTCATGATATTTAAGTAGTTACTATGTGTCACACACTGTTCTAAGCCATGGGGTAATTCCAAGTTAATAAGGTAGGACACAGTCTTTATCCTGTATGGGGCTCACAATCTAAGTAGGAGGAAGAATGGGTATTTAATCCCCATTTTACAGTTGAGAAAACTGAGGCCCAGAGAAGTCAAGTGACCTGTCCAAGATTACACAGCAAATGGTTAGCAGAGCCGGGATTAGAATCCAGGTCCTCTGATTCCCAGGCCCACACTCTGAGAAGCAACGTGGCTCAGTGGAAAGAGCCCGGGCTTTGGAGTGAGAGGTCATGGGTTCAAATCCCAACTCTGCCACCTGTCAGCTGTGTGACTTTGGACAAGTCGCATAACTTCTCTGGGCCTCAGTTACCTCATCTGTAAAATGGGGATGAAGACTGTGAGCCCCCCATGGGACAACCTCATCACCTTGTAACCTCCCCAGCACTTAGAACAGTGCTTTACACATAGTAAGCGCTTCATAAATGCTATTATTATTATTTCCACTGTTCATTCATTCAATCATATTAATTGAGCGCTTACTGATCGAAGCGCTTGGAAAGTACAATTCAGCTGCTTCTCCAACCTCAACATCCTTTTTTGTACCTTCTTTTTAGGAGAATACGGGACGCCTCTCCCTTGGTTTTTCCTTCTGCAGGAGTCCTACTGGCTTGGACACGAAGGTAAATTGTTGGAAAACCCTGGAGTTTGGAGCTGGGCCTGAGCCCTCAACCGGTTAGGATATGACTGGGTTATGCAGGTTCATCATCATCATCATCATCAATCGTATTTATTGAGCGCTTACTGTGTGCAGAGCATGGTACTAAGCGCTTGGGAAGTACAAGTTGGCAACATATAGAGACAGTCCCTACCCAACAGTGGGCTCACAGTCTAAAAGGGGGAGACAGAGAACAAAACCAAACATACTAACAAAATAAAATAAATAGAATAGATATGTACAAGTAAAATAAATAAATAAATAGAGTAACAAATATGTACAAACATATATACATATATACAGGTGCAGTGGGGAAGGGAAGGAGGTAAGATGGGGGGATGGAGAGGGGGACGAGGGGGAGTTCAAGCATCCGAAGAGATTGCGATTGCGGTGGGAATTTTCAATTTTCGGCTTCCGACTTTGAACCTTGAATGGCCCATTAATCCAAAGGGGTTATTAGGGGGTGAAGTCAGCTCCCCACCTGAGCAGCTCTGGGGGGTTTCTGAACAGCCATCCCCAACCATGCAGTCTGCATATTCATTCATTCAATCGTATTTACTGAGCACTTACTGTGTGCAGAGCACTGTACTAAGCGCTTGGGAAGTACAAGTTGGCATCATATAGAGACGGTCCCTACCCGACAATGGGCTCACGGTCTAGAAGGGGGAGACGGACAGCAAAACAAAACATGTAGACAGGTGTCAAAGTTGTCAGAACAAATAGAATTAAATCTATAGGTACGTCGTTAACAAAATAAATAGTAAATATATACAAGTAAAATAAATAGAGTAATAAATCTGTACAAATATATATACAGGTGCTGTGGGGAGGGGAAGGAGGTAGTGCGGGGGGGATGGGGAGGAGGAGAGGAAAAAGGGGGCTTATATATATGTATGTACATATGTATATATGTATTATTATTAATTGTGTGCATATTTATTATTCTATTTATTTTATTAATGTGTATATATAATAATAATGATGGCATTTGTTGAGCTCTTACTATGTGCCAAGCACTGTTCTAAACTCTGGGGGAGATACAAGGTCATCAGGTTGTCCCACGTGGGGCTCACATTCTTAATCCCCATTTTACAGACGAGGAAACTGAGGCCCAGAGAAGTGACGTGACTTGCCCAAAGTTTTGTACATATTTATTCTATTTATTTTATTTTGTTAATATGTTTTGTTGTCTGTCTCCCCTTTCTAGACAGTGAGCCCACTGTTGGGTAGGGACCGTCTCTATATGTTGCCAGCTTGTACTTCCCAAGCGCTTAGTACAGTGCTCTGCACACAGTAAGCGCTCAATACGATTGAATGAATGAATAATAATAATAATAGCAGCGATAATGATAATAATATTTATTAAGGGCTTACTACGTGCAAAGCACTATACTAAGCATTGAGGTAGATGCAAGATAATCACAATTAATAATTATCGTACTTGTTAAGCGTTTATTATGTGCCAAGCACTGTTCTAAGCGCTGGGATAGAACAGGTCGGACACAGTCCCTGACCTACATGGGGCTCCCCACCCCATCTCCCCGCCTTACCTCCTTCCCCTCCCCACAGCACCTGTATATATGTATATATGTTTCTACAGATTTATTACTCTATTTATTTTACTTGTACATAATTATTCTATTTATTTTATTTTGTTAATATGTTTTGTTGTCTGTCTCCCCCTTCTAGACTGTGAGCCCGCTGTTGGGTAGGGACCGTCTCTATATGTTGCCAACTTGGACTTCCCAAGCGCTTAGTGCAGTGCTCTGCACACAGTAAGCGCTCAATAAATACGATTGAATGAATGAATGAAGGGGTCCAAAATGTCTGCGCGGATGGAATCTGATCAGTCTTTTGGTCCTCTGGCCTTGGCCAAGCGAGCTCTCACTAACTGTCCCTTTGAAATCAATCAATCAATCAATTGATTGACAGTTCAAATCAATCAATTTGAAACTGACAAGAATTGGGGCAGGGGACAAAGGGCCCATAGCAACGTGGGCTAGTGGATAGAGCACGGACTTGGGAGGACTTGGGTTCTAATTCCACCCCACCATTTGTCTGCTATGTGACCTTGGGCCAGTCACTTCACTTCTCTATGTCTCAGTTACCTCATCTGTAAACTGAGCGGCCCGGATGCTGGGCAACAAACCGCCCCCCGACCTGCCCCTCCAACTGCTTAGTCCAGTGCTCTCCCCTCAGTAAGCGCTCAATAAATACGATCGAATGAATCCGACTCTATTTATTGAGCGCCACCATAAGCGCCTGACAGAGGAGCTCTTAGGAGGCCTTCCCAGACTGAGCCCCCTCCTCCCCATCCCCCCGCCTTACCTCCTTCCCCTCCCCACAGCACCTGTATATATGTTTGTCCGTATTTATTACTCTATTTTATTTGTACATATTTATTCTATTTCATCATCAATAGTATTTATTGAGCACTTACTGTGTGCAGAGCACTGTACTAAGCGCTTGGGAAGTACAAGTTGGCAACATATAGAGACAGTCCCTACCCAACTGTGGGCTCACAGTCTAAAAGTCTAAAAATAAATTCTATTTATTTTCTTTTGTTAATATGTTTTGTTTTGTTGTCTGTCTCCCCCTTCTAGACTGTGAGCCCGCTGTTGGGTAGGGACCGACTCTATATGTTGCCAACTTGTACTTCCCAAGCGCTTAGTACAGTGCTCTGCACACAGTAAGCGCTCAATAAATACGAATGAATGAATGAATGAGGATGAAGACTGTGAGCCCTATGTGAGACAGAGACTTTGTCCAACCTAATTAAATTGTATCCACCCCGGGCCATAGTAAGCGCTTGACAAATACCATGCTTAGAGTCTTCTAGACTGTGAGCCCACTGTTGGGTAGGGACTGTCTCTATATGTTGCCAACTTGGACTTCCCAAGCGCTTGTTACAGTGCTCTGCACAAAGGAAGCGCTCAATCAATATGATTGATTGATTAGAGAAGCAGCGTGGCTCAGTGGAAAGAGCCCAGGCTTGGGAGTCAGAGGTTATGGATCAGAGGTTATGGGTTCTAATCCCGGCTCTGCCACTTGTCAGATGTGTGACTTTGGGTAAGTCACTTTACTTCTCTGGGCCTCAGTTACCTCATCTGTAAAATGGGGATTTAAGACTGTGAGCCCCCCGTGAGGCAACCTGATCACCTTGTAACCTCCCCAGTGCTTAGAACAGTGCTTTGCACATAGTAAGTGCTTAACAAATACCATCATTATTGTTATTACCAAAATTATTATTATCATTACTAGTTCCCCCATTGTTAGGTAGGGACCATCTCTATATGTTGCTTACTTGTACTTCCCAAGCGCTTAGTACAGTGCTCTGCACACAGTAAGCACTCAATAAATAAAATTGAATGAATGAATGAATGAGTGGGACTCTGTTCTTTTCTCTCTGTGGAACTTGCAGCTTCTGCAACTCCTCTATTTGTTTTTAAGTGGCGTGGCTCAGTGGAAAGAGCCCAGGCTTGGGAGTCAGAGGTCATGGGTTCTAATCCCAGCTCTGCCACTTCTCAACTGTGTGACTTTGGGCAAGTCACTTAACTTCTCTGTGCCTCAGTTCCCTCATCTATAAAATGGGGATTAGGACTGTGAGCCCCACGTGGGACAACCTTGATTACCTTGTATCCCCCCAGTGATTAGAACAGTGTTTGGCACATAGTAAGCACTTAAATACCAACATTATTATTATTATTATTATTATTATTGTTAAGTGCTTACTATGTGCCAGACACTGAACTAAGAGCTGGGGTAGATGTAAGCTAATCAGGTTGGACACAGTCCCTGTCCCACATGGGGTTCACAACCTTCACCCCCATATTACAGATGAGGGAACTGAAGCACAGAGAAGTGAAGTGCCTTGCCCAAAGTCACACAGCAGTCAGGCGGTGGAGCCGGATTTAGAACCTGGGTCCTCTGACTTCCAAGACTGTGTTCTTTCCCCTAGGTCACACGGCTTCTCTTCCTCTTCCTTCTCTTGTTCCCGCTTTTCTTCCTTCTCCTCTTGCTTCTTTCCTTCACTATTCTCTTATTTTCTTCCTTTGTTTTCCCTCCTTTTCCTTCTCCGCTTCAAACTTCAACCCCCTCAAAGACGAGGGTTTTTTGGGGAGGGAGGGTCCCTGGGGGTGAAGATCTTGCCAGAGAGAGCTGCAGAGGCCCACTTCCCAGAGCAAATCACCTCAGGAGGCCCTGGCGTTTGTCCACCTTGAAGTCAGGGCAAGGAGGAACAAGGTTCCCGCTGCCGGCCATTGGCCCTGGACTGCAGTGGGAGGTGAAGGGTCATCTTTCCAGCTGAACACACTATCAGCCAGGAGCCAGCTCTGTAGAGAGAATGGACAGGCCTCATGGCCCGACTGCTTCGTTTACAGTTGGGAGATCCTGTAGGCAACGGAAATATTTTCCAACCCCCAATTTCCTTCCTTTCTCTTTGTTCCCTCCCCTCCCGCCCCAGCCCAGTGTTCGGTTTGATAGTGTTTTCCCTGTGGAGGGCTCTCCCTAAGAGACGCCAAACTCTCAGAAAGCGGTTCGTTCTCTCTTACAGCTTTCTGTAAGAGCCACGGTCCAAACAAAGTAGCGGCTTTTCTTTCTGCAGGGTACATGCTTTTTCAAAGGTTTTTGTAAATATCTCCTGGAATGGGGACAATCCCCTCAGAGACGGAAAGGATGGACTTCTAGAATTCTAGGAAAAGGGACGGGTCCGGCCTTCCGGAATCCCCCCCGAATTCTCTTTGGGAAGTCTCCGGTAGCCCAGAAAGCCCCTTCCTGCACGTATCCTCACAGGAACTGCTCCATCCCATCACGGACTCCACCTCACCACAGAAATTCTCTCACGATCCAAGCCCCGAGTCAGAAGAAACGTTTTTAGACCAAGGCCCGTCAGAAGCAGCATGGCCTAGTGGCAAGGCACGAGCTGGGCAGTCAGAGGACCTGGGTTCTAATCCCGGCTCCGCCACGCATCTGCTGTGTGACTTCAGGCAAGTCACTTCACTTCTCTGAGCCTCAGTGACCTCATCTGTAAAATGGGGATTAAGACTGTGAGCCCCATGTGGGACAACCTGATCACTTTGTATCCCCCCAAGCGCTTAGAAAAGTGCTTTGCACATAGTAAGCACTTAACAAATGCCACCATTATTATTATTATTATTATTATTATTATTATTATTCTCTGTGCTCTTAATCCTCATCTGTAAAATGGGGATTAAGACTAGGAGCCCTGTGTGGGACAGGGACTGTGTTCAACCTGATTACCTTGTCTCTATCCCAGTGTTTGGCACATAGGAAGTGCTTAACAAATATCATAATTATTATTATTATTGTTGTTACTTTTCTTACCTGTGAAGGCAACATAAAAGAGAGTTGGGGGGCAGGGGTGAGGAGGAGGGGATGTGTGAGAGAAACTGTTTAACTCTTAGGCATTATAAATGAAGGTTCCAGGGTAGGTAGCTCTTTGCGTTCTTGGATACCCTAAGTGAAACGCCCCATCCTCCTTCTCTCCTCCTCCTCCACCTCCTCTCCCTCCCCACCCCCACCACCCCTCCTGTATCACACCAACACACAAACACTTGTTTAAGTCTGTGCCAGGGTTTTTGCTACACAAACAGTTCTCCATCTGTGCTCTGGGTCAGTTGTTTGAGTCTGTCCATGCAGTCCCGGGGAGATGATGGGGAGGGGCTTCTCTGCCCATTCCAGGGCTTTTACGTAAGGGAAAAATGAAGACTCCCTGCTTCTAACCCCCGAAGTTTGGGAGTTCGGACGGAGAATTCAGCTGGAATGCTCTGACCCGGAAGTTCTTGCTCTGAGGCTTTTGTAATCATAATCATAATAACAATAATGGTATTTCTTAAGCGCTTACTATGTGCAAAGCACTGTTCTAAGCACTGGGGGGATACAAGGTGATCAGCTTGTCCCACGTGGGGTTCATAGTCTTAATCCCCATTTTACAGATGAGGTCACTGAGGCCCAGAGAAGTGAAGTGACTTGCCCAAAGTCACACAGCTGACAATTGGCGGAGCTGGGATTTGAAACCATGACCTCTGACTCCAAAGCCCGGGCTCTTTCCACTGAGCCATGCTGTTTCTCTAGTATCACAGTTATTATATTCCAGTTTCTCAGGATGCACTGTTGTGTTGTGCTGGGTCTCACCCCCTCCCTCACCAGTCCTGCCAAGGACCCAGCCTTGAGGATAACGTTGATCTTTTGGTCCACGCAGGCTGTTCGACAAGGGAGGAGAAGATGCTGGAAAAGACTGAACCCTTGACAGAGGAAACAGAGGATCCGGATCACCCAGAGGGAATAAATGGTACAAAAACCCACCACCAAACCCCAGCCCCTCAAGGGGAAGGGGCAGCCTCTCCGAAGGGGAAAAGATCAGGGGAAATTATTTGGAACTTGGAGGAAAATCTAAGCCGGCCAGCAAGCAGCGTGACCTAGTGAGAAGCGCACAGGCCTCGGAGTCAGAGGGACTGGGTTTTCATCCCGGCTCTGCCAACTGCTTGCTGTGTGACCTTGGGCAAGTCATTTAACTAAGCAGCGTGGCTCAGTGGAAAGAGCCCGGGCTTTGGAGTCAAAGGTCATGGGTTCAAATCCCAGCTCTGCCAATCATCAGCTGTGTGACTTTGGGCAAGTCACTTCACTTCTCTGTGCCTCAGTAAAATGGGGATGAAGACCGTGAGCCCCCTGTGAGACAACCTGATCCCCTTGTAACCTCCCCGGCGCTTAGAACAGTGCTTTGCACATAGTAAGCGCTTATTAAATGTCATTATTATTATTCTCCGTGCCTCAGTTCCCTCAACTGTTAAATAGGAATTAAATATCCATTCTCCCTCCTATTAGGCTGTGAGCCCCTTGCGGGACAGGGACTGTATCCGACCTAATTAACCTGTACCTTCCCCAGAGCTTAGAACAGTATTTGAGACATAGTAAAGGCTTAACAAATACCCTTAAAAAAAAAAAAGAAGCAAGCAAGGAATTGCTAGCTTAAAAATGACAGATGTAAAGCTCAGTACGTATAGGAAGGAACCCTTACACATGTTCAGATCGAGCAGGGGAGACTAGACATTCGTCCGGTTTCCTGGAGAAAGCAAGTCCCAAGTATATAACGTGGAAGCGAATCCCCAAGTGAGCTGCCGCAAATGGGCCGACTTCCGAGGATTTAGCGAAAACAATAGCTTGGGTCACGGAGACGCCAGGCGGATGTGAGCTAGGAGGAAAGACAAAAATAAATCTCCTGCCTGCACTCTGTGTCCCAGGGAGAGGCAAGCTAGGCTGAAGTTTTCTGGGCTAAAACCGGGCAGCAGGAAATCGAGTTGCCGAGGGCTAGTTTGCTGGCCGATCGGTTTTCCAAAACTTTTTCCCCCAAATGGATGTTTCCTAATCATTTCTGAATGATCGCCAGGGGTTTGAAAATGTCCTCCTTGTTCTTTCCCCTCCGCCTTGGAGAGGAGCCTGACAAGTTGCGTACTCCCTTTTCAAATTGGGTTCCCTTGGCGTGATAATGGAATTTGTGGGCTCCAAAATGTTCTTTTCATTATTGCCCAACTGTCGTTTCAGAGACACCGTGCAAACGGGAGAGGGAAGGGGTGGGAGGGGGCACTGGCTGAGAGTCAAGAATCCTGGTTTCTTGGCCCAGATCAGCTCCCACGGGTGCCTTATGGGGTCTGGGACAAGTCACTTACATATCCGAGTGACTGACTACAAGCACAAAGCGTTGCGTTCAGTGCCTGGGAGAGTACAACAGAAGCAAGACACAAAGACTGCCCTCAAGGAACTTATAGTCTATCGGGGAGACACAGACTAAAGTTACGTGTGGAGACTGAAAACAGAAGGATATAAAAGGAAGTGGTTCAACAGTATCTTTATCAATATCAAATACAATACCAAGTGCCATTGATGATGATGATATTAGGGTTTTTTATTGTATTTATTAAGCACTTACTATGTGTCAAAAACTCACCTTTGCTGGGCAGCAGCGGCATTGGAGAGAGTCGAGAGCAGAGACTCGGGTTTACTGCACCGGAGGAGGCCATGGTAAACTGCTTCCAGATTTTTACCAAGAAACCTCTATTGATCCACTACCAGAATGATTGCAGATGGAGGTGGGCGACCCTGAGAGAGATATGTCCATGGCGTCACTATGGGTGGGAGACGACGCGACAGCATAAGACAACAACAACAACAACAATGTGTCAAATGTTTGGGTAAATACAAGTTAATTAGGTCGGACACAGTCCCTGACCCACACAGGGCTCATGGTCCAGGTAGGAGGAAGAACGGGTATCCACAGGTATCTGCATTTTAGAGTTGAAAAAACTGAGGCACAGAGCAGTGAAATGATTTGTCCAAGGTCACACAGCAAGCAACTGGCAGAGCCGGGATTAGAGCGCTTCTGATTCCCGGGCCTGTGCTCTCTCCGCTAGGCCCACGCTGTTTCTCTTAAATAGCAGAAGAAGCAGTTGACTAAGCAAATGAAAATCCAAATGAAAACATTCTTCTGCACAAAATGGGGGCACAAGTTGCGTACTCCCTTTTCAAATTGGGTTCCCTTGGCGTTATAATGGAATCTGTGGCCTCCAAAATGTTCTTTTCATTATTGCCCAATTGTCGTTTCAGAGACACCGTGCAAACGGGAGAGGGGAGGGGTGGGAGGGTCCAAGGAGCCCCGCCGGAGCGTGGACCCAAGACAGGAATCCTTCTCCCAAGAAATTCCCATTTACTTCTTTCCCTTCAAGACACCTTCTTTGAGCGGGAACTCCCAGGCTTGGTCCCCGGGGTGAGTGTGCAGAATCTGGTGAAGGTCTTCGAACCGAACACGAAGCCGGCCCTGGACCGTCTCAACATCACCTTCTACGAGAACCAGATCACGGCCTTCCTCGGCCATAACGGAGCTGGGAAGACCACTACCATGTGAGTGTCTCTGCCAGTCTTTGGCCTTTGGCCCGCCAGCTCCTCCTCTCCTCCCATCTCCTCGGCCGGTCTCCGAGTGACCAGATTCCAGGCCTGGGGGACAGCCAATTAAGAATAATAATGGTGGTGATATTTGTTAAGTGCTTTACTATGTGCCAAGCACTGTTCTCAGCACTGGGGTAGATACAAGGTAATCAGGTTGTCCCACTTGGGGCTCACAGTCTTAATCCTCACTTTACAGATGAGGTAACTGAGGCACAGAGCAGTGAAGTGACTTGCCTGAAGTCACACAGCTGACAAATGGCGGAGGCGGGATTAGAACCTACGACCTCTGACTCCCAAGCCCGTGCTCCTTCCACTGAGCCACGCTGCCAGTTCTTCCCCACTCACAAGGCCGTCCCTCCCCCGATCAGTCGATCAATCCGTGGTATTTATTGTACGCTTACCGTGTGCAGAGCAGTGTACTGAGCCCCACAGTGGGCAGAGCCTTTCCAAAGTTTGCCACCTAACCTCATCGCCCGATGGGAGGGCAGTAAGATCCGCTGCTGTTGGCAACGGACGAGATGAGAACCATGCCCAGAACACACCAGGCAGCAGTGGAAGGGTAAGGCAAAAGAAACGACGGTCCAACACAGCCATGGGCATTTGATATTCTCGCTGCGGCTGCCTGGTTGGGAGCCTGTGGAGCCGGAAGAGACAGAGCTTTTCTTCTGAACTCGAGTGTGTGTGTGTGAGATCTCTCTTCCATTCCTAACTGTTTTTCTTTCTCTTTCCCAGCCTCCAAAACTGTCCCCTCCCCTCCCCTCTTTATGCTTGGACCACCGCTTTCAACTCTGCCTTACTTTGAGTTCCAGGAAACGGGGTCACTCCTAGCCCTGCTGCTGAAAATCTCTATGATTGGAGGCTCTAGGAGGGGCCAGCAATCAATCAATCAATCAATCGTATTTATTGAGCGCTTACTGTGTGCAGAGCACTGTACTAAGCGCTTGGGAAGTACAAGTTGGCAACATAGAGAGATAGTCCCTACCCAACAGTGGGCTCACAGTCTAGAAGACTGTGCAGGTGACTCTGGGAACATAAATAAGTCATCCTGTTCAAAACGAGATCTTTCTCGTTTTGAACAGAGAACAAAACGAGAACATATCTATTCTATTTATTTTATTTTGTTAGCATGTTTGGTTTTGTTCTCTGTCTCCCCCTTTTAGACTGTGAGCCCACTGTTGGGTAGGGACTGTCTCTATATGTTGCCAATTTGTACTTCCCAAGCGCTTAGTACAGTGCTCTGCACATAGTAAGCGCTCAATAAATACGATTGATGATGATGATGATGATGATGGAGGGAGATTCTGGGACCAAATCGTCCTGAGAATAGAAGGGTGGGCCTCTTGTGAGTCTCTGTGACCTACCCTGAGAGGACAGCGGGTCAGTGCGACCTGTCCAGACAACAGCAGGTTCTTTGGATCAATCAAAGTGGTATTTATTGAGTGCTTACTGTGTGCAGAGCACTGTACTAAACACTTGGGAGAGTCCGATACAACAGAATTGGGAGACACATTACCTGAAGGAGTTACTGTCTAGAGGGGGAGACAGACATTACTATCAATAAATAAATTACAGATATGTATTTAAGTGCTGTGAAGCTGAGGGTGGGGTGAATGCCAGATAATAATAATAATAATGTTGGTATTTGTTAAGCGCTTACTAGGTGCCAAACACTGTTCTAAGTGCTGGGGAGAATACAAGGTAATCAAGGTTGTCCCACGTGGGGCTCACAGTCTTAATCCCCTATTTACAGATGAGGGAACTGAGGCACAGAGAAGTGAAGTGACTAGCCCAAAGGCAGCGTGGCTCAGTGGAAAGAGCACGGGCTTTGGAGTCAGAGTTCAAGGGTTCGAATCCCAGCTCTGCCAATTGCCAGCTGTGTGACTATGGGCAAGTCACTTCACTTCTCTGGGCCTCAGTTCCCTCATCTGTAAAATGGGGATTAAGATTGTGAGCCCCCCGTGCGACAACCTGATCACCTTGTAACCTCCCCAGCGCTTAGAACAGTGCTTTGCACATAGTAAGCACTTAATAAATGCCATTATTATTATTATTATTAAGAGGCAGAGCCAGGATTAGAACCCATGACGTCCGACTCCCAAGCCCGGGCTCTTTCCACTGGGCCACGCTGCTTCTCTTGATGCCCATCTCTTCTCTGATGCCCAAAGATCCAAGAGTGGAGATGATGCAGAAGGAGAGGGAATTGGAAAAAGGAGGGCTTAATTGGAGAAGGCAGATCTTTGGATCCAAGAAAAGCAGAGGGAGGAAGCCATAACACGTGTTACATATGTCTGTCTATTTCTCTCTCTGTCTCTGTTGTGCTTGGCTTTATTTCCCTCTGGTGGCTGAAACTGCAGCTCCCTGTGACAAGTTCCTTGAAAAACTAGAACAATAGGACTTTTTAAATGGTATCTGTTAAGCGTTTACTACATGCCAGACACTTTTCTAAGTGCTGGGGTAGATACAAGGTAATCGGGTTGGACACAGTACCTGTCCCACTTGGGACTCGCAGCCTCAATCCCCATTTTACGTGAGGGAACCGAAACAGAGCAGTGAAATGATTTAGCCCATGGTCACAGGACAGATAAGTGGCAGAGCCAGAATTAGAACCCAGGTCCTGTAGTCTATCCGCTAGGCCAAACATATGGCTACAGCAGGAGCTGGGTCTGACGCCCGCTGAAGAAGAATTCTCTCCTTCAGCTCAAATCATTTCTTTATATTAATGTCTGTTTACTCGTATTGATGTCTGGCTCTCTGCCTCTAGACTGTGAGTTTGTTTTGGGCAGGGATTGCCTCTCCTTATTACTGTATTGTACTTTCCCAAGAGGTTAGTACAGTGTTCTGCCCACAATAAGCACTCAATAAATATGATTGAATGAATTGAATGAAATCAATAATCAGGAGGACCTGTCCTAGTTCTAGAGTTGCTGCTCCCTGGGGCCAGTCCAGCTGCTTTGAATCCGCAGTCTGAGTTGGGGCAGACGGCTGCTAACCCTGGACTCTCCGTTGTTTGGTTGGTTGTTTTTAGTGGTACTCGTTAAGAGCTTACTATTTGCCAGCCACTGTACTAAATGCTGGGGTAGATACAAAAACTCCTCACTGTCGGCTTCGAGGCTGTCCATCCCCTCGCCCCCTCCTACCTGCCCTCCCTTCTCTCCTTCTCTAGCCCAGCCTGCACCCTCCGCTCCTCTGCGGCCGCTAACCTCCTCACCTGGTCTCGTTCTCGTCTGTCCCACCGTCGACCCCCGGCCCACGTCCTATCTCTGGCCTGGAATGCCCTCCCTCCACACATCCACAAAACTAGCTCTCTTCCTCCCTTCAAAGCCCTACTGAGAGCTCACCTCCTCCAGGAGGCCTTCCCAGACTGAGCCCCCCTTTTCCTCTGCTCCTCCTCCTCCCCTCCCCATCACCCCCACTCCCTCCCTCTGCCCTACCCACTCCGCCTCCCCACAGCACTTGTGTATATTTGGACATAGTTATTATTCTATTAGTGATGTGTATATAGCTATAATTTTATTTATCTATTCTGATGGCACTGACAGCTGTCTACTTGCTTTATTTTGTTGCCTGTCTCCCCCTTCTGGACTGTGAGCCCATTATTGGATAGGGACTGTCTCTATACGCTGCCGATTTGTACTTTCCAAGCGGTTACTACAGTGCTCTGCACACAGTAAGTGCTCAATAAGTATGAACAGTTGAATGAATCATCATCATCATCATCATCAATCGTATTTATTGAGCGCTTACTATGTGCAGAGCACTGTACTAAGCGCTTGGGAAGTACAAATTGGCAACATATAGAGACAGTCCCTACCCAACAGTGGGCTCACAGTCTAAAAGGGGGGAGACAGAGAACAAAACCAAACATACTAACAAAATAAAATAAATAGAATAGATATGTACAAATAAATAAATAAATAAATAGAGTAAAAAATATGTACAAACATATATACATATATACAGGTGCTGTGGGGAAGGGAAGGAGGTAAGATGGGGGGGATGGAGAGGCGGACGAGGGGGAGAGGAAGGAAGGGGCTCAGTCTGGGAAGGCCTCCTGGAGGAGGTGAGCTCTCAGCAGGGCCTTGAAGGGAGGAAGAGAGCTAGCTTGGCGGATGGGCAGAGGGAGGGCATTCCAGGCCCGGGGGATGACGTGGGCCGGGGGTCGATGGCGGGACAGGCGAGAGCGAGGTACGGTGAGGAGATCAGCGGTGGAGGAGCGGAGGGTGCGGACTGGGCTGTAGAAGGAGAGAAGGGAGGTGAGGTAGGAGGGGCCGAGGTGATGGACAGCCTTGAAGCCCAGGGTGAGGAGTTTCTGCCTGATGCGCAGATTGATTGGTAGCCACTGGAGATTTTTGAGGAGGGGAGTGATATGCCCAGAGCGTTTCTGGACAAAGATAATCCAGGCAGCAGCATGAAGTATGGATTGAAGTGGAGAGAGACACGAGGATGGGAGATCAGAGAGAAGGCTGATGCAGTAGTCCAGACGGGATAGAATGAGAGCTTGAACGAGCAGGGTAGCGGTATGGATGGAGAGGAAAGGGCGGATCTTGGCAATGTTGTGGAGCTGAGACAGGCAGGTTTTGGTCACGGCTTGGATGTGAGGGGTGAATGAGAGAGTGGAGTCGAGGATGACACCAAGGTTGCGGGCTTGTGAGACGGGAAGGATGGTAGTGCCGTCAACAGAGATGGGAAAGTCAGGGAGAGGGCAAGGTTTGGGAGGGAAGACAAGGAGTTCAGTCTTCGACATGTTGAGCTTTAGGTGGCAGGCAGACATCCAAATGGAGATGTCCTGAAGGCAGGAGGAGATGCGAGCCTGGAGAGAGGGGGAGAGAGCAGGGGCAGAGATGTAGATCTGGGTGTCATCAGCGTAGAGATGATAGTTGAAGCCGTGGGAGCGAATGAGGTCACCAAGGGAGTGTGTGTAGATCAAGAACAGAAGGGGACCAAGCACTGAACCTTGGGGAACCCCCACAGTAAGAGGATGGGAGGGGGAGGAGGAGCCTGCAAAAGAGACTGAGAAAGAACGACCGGAGAGATAAGAGGAGAACCAAGAGAGGACGGAGTCTGTGAAGCCAAGGTCAGATAGCGTGTTGAGGAGAAGGGGGTGGTCCACAGTGTCAAAGGCAGCTGAGAGGTCGAGGAGGATTAGGACAGAATATGAGCCGTTGGATTTGGCAAGCAGGAGGTCATTGGTGACCTTTGAGAGGGCAGTTTCCGTGGAATGAAGGGGACGGAAGCCAGACTGGAGGGGGTCGAGGAGAGAGTTGTTGTTGAGGAATTCTAGGCAGCGCGTGTAGACAACTCGTTCAAGGAGTTTGGAAAGGAATGGTAGGAGGGATATGGGACGATAACTAGAAGGTGAGGTGGGGTCAAGAGAGGGTTTCTTTAGGGTGGGAGAGACGTGGGCATGTTTGAAGGCAGAGGGGAAGGAACCAGTGGAGAGTGAGCGGTTGAAGCTGGAAGTTAAGGAGGGGAGAAGGGATGGAGCGAGAGATTTCATGAGATGAGAGGGAATGGGGTCAGAAGCACAGGTGGCCGGAGTAGCACTTGAGAGGAGGGAGGAGAGCTCCTCTGAGGATACCGCTGGGAAGGATGGGAGAGTAGCAGAGAGTGTTGAGAGCCGGGGGGATGGAGAAAGGGGGGAAGAGACTTTGGGGAGGTCGGACCTGATGGATTTAATTTTGTTAATGAAGTAGGAGGCCAGATCGTTGGGGGTGAGGGAAGGAGGAGGGGGAGGAACCGGGGGCCTGAGAAGGGAGTTGAGTGTACGGAAGAGCTGGTGGGGGTGATGGGCATGGGTGTCAATAAGGGAGGAGAAATAGTTTTGTCTGGCAGAGGAATGGGCTGAGTTAAGGCAGGAAAGGATAAACTTGAAGTGAACGAGGTTGGCATGGTGTTTAGACTTTCGCCAGCAGCGTTCGGCAGCTCGAGCATAAGAGCGAAGGAGGCGGACAGTGGCAGTGATCCAGGGCTCTGGCCTCCTGCCTTCAAGACATCTCCATCTGTATGTCTGCCCGCCACCTAAAACTCAATATGTCCAAGACTCAACTCCTTATGTTCCCTCCCAAACCCTGTCCTCTCCCTGACTTTCCCATCACTGTTGACAGCACTACCATCCTTCCCGTCTCACAAGCCCACAACCTTGTCATCGTCGACTTTGCTCTCTCATTCACCCCTCACATCCAATCCATCACCAAAACCTACCGGTCTCACCTCCGCAACATCACCAAGATCCGCCCTTTCCTCTCCATCCAAACCGCTACCCTGCTGGTTCAATCTCTCATCTTATCCTACCCGACTTGATTACTGCATCAGTCTCCTCTCTGATCTCCCATCCTCCTGTCTCTCCCCACTTCAATCTATACTTCACGCTGCTGCCCGGATCATCTTTGTGCAGAAATGCTCTGGGCATGTTACTCCTCTCCTCAAAAATCTTCAGTGGCTACCAATCAACATACGCATCAGGCAGAAACTCCTCACTCTCGGCTTCAAGGCTGTCCATCCCCTCACCCCCTCCTATCTCATCTCCCTTTTTTCCTTCTCCAGCCCAGCCCACACCCTCCGCTCCTCTGCCGCCACTGCTAACCTCCTCACTGTACCTCATTCTCGCCTGTCCCGCTGTCAACCCCTGGCCCACGTCCTCCCCCTGGCCTGGAATACCCTCCCTCCGCACGTCCACCAAGCTAGCTCTCTTCCTCCCTTCAAAGCCCTACTGAGAGCTCACCTCCTCCAGGAGGCCAGACTGAGCCCCCTCCTTCCTCTCCCCCTCCCCATCCCCCCCGCCCTACCTCCTTCCCCTCTCCACAGCACCTGTATATATGTCTGTACAGATTTATTACTCTATTTATTTTACTTGTACATATTTACTATTCTATTTATTTTATTTTGTTAATATATTTTGTTTCGTTGTCTGTCTCCCCCTTCTAGACTGTGAGCCCGTTGTTGGGTACGGACCGTCTCTATATGTTGCCAACTTGTACTTCCCAAGCCCTTAGTACCGTGCTCTGCACACAGTAAGCGCTCAATAAATACGATTGAATGAATGTATGAATGAATGATTGAGCTGGCGGCTCCAAGTGAAGGGTGTTTGCTCTCCAGGGGGAAGCTTTGCTCTCTGTGAGGGGACATTTGTTCGTCCCTCTCCAACTTGCTTGTTGCAGGTCCATTCTGACCGGGCTGCTTCCGCCTACATCTGGCACCGTGCTGATTGGCGGCAAGGACATCGAGACCAACCTGGATTCCATCCGGCAGAGCCTTGGTTGGTGCCCCCAACACAACATCCTCTTCCATCAGTAAGTACAGGCTGGGGCCCACCCCCAGACTCTCAACTGAAAGGGAGACAGGCCCACGGCACCAATACAGAGGCTAGAGAAGCAGCATGGCTCAGTGGAAAGAGCCCGGGCTTTGGAGTCAGAGGTCATGGGTTGTGAGCCCACTGATGACTAGGGACCGTCTCTATATGTTGCCAACTTGTACTTCCCAAGCGCTTAGTACGGTGCTCTGCACACAGTAAGCGCTCAATAAATACGATTGAATGAATGAATGAATGAATGAAATTCCGGCTCGCCAATTGTCAGCTGTGTGACTTTGGGCAAGTCACTTCACTTCTCTGGGCCTCAGTTCTCTCTTCTGGAAAATGGGGTTTAAGACTGTGAGCCCCCTGTGGGACAACCTGATCACCTTGCAACTTCCCCAGCGCTTAGAACAGTGCTTTGCACATAGTAAGCGCTTAATAAATGTCATTATTTTTATTCCATATTTTCTTAATGGTATTTGTTAAGCGCTTACTATGTGCCAGGCACCGTGCTAAGCACTGGACACAGTCCAGGTCCCAAAATAGGGTTCACAGTTTTAATCCCCTTACAGATGAGAAAACTGAGGCACAGAGAAGGTAAGTAATTTGCCCAAGGTCACACAGCAGACAAATGGTGGAGCTGGGATTAGAACCCAGGTCCCCTGACTCTCAGGCCTGTGCTTTTTCCACCAGGCCATGCTGCTTCTCATTGTATTGTTTTCCATTATCTATCTGGTCCTTTTCTTCCCCCAGCCCACTTCCTTGCTCCTTTCTCCTTAGTGGTGGTGTTTGTTAAACTCTAACTATGCACCAAGTACTGAGCTAAACATTAGCTAGACACGATACACTCAGATCAGACACAATCCCTGGCCCACATGGGGCTCACAACCTAAGCAGGAGGAAGGACCGATTTTAAAAGCCCATTTTACAGATTAGGAAACCGAAGCACCAAGAAGTGAAGTGATTTATCCAAGGTCATACAGCAGAGACATGGCAGACCTGGGATTAGAACCCGGGTCTCCTGACTCTCAGGCCTGTGTCTTTCTACTAGGCCAGGATTCCTCCCACCAATTCCCTCCTGAGTCTGAAGTAATAATAATAATAATAATAATAATAATAATAATGATGATGTTGGTATTTGTTAAGCACTTACCAAGTGCCAAGCACTGTTCTAAGCACTAGGGTAGATACAAGGTAATCAGGTTGTCCCACATGGAGTTCACAGTCTTCATCCCCATTTTTACAGGTGAGGGAACTGGGACTTGCCCAAAGTCACACAGCTGACAAGTGATAGAGCCGACATTAGAACCCATGACCTCGGACTCCCAAGCCCGGGCTCTTTCCACTGAGTCACGCTGCTTCTAATGATGGCATTTTATTAAGCACTTACTATGTGCAAAGCACTGTTCTAAGTGCTGGGGAGGTTACAAGGTGATCAGGTTTTCCCTTAGAGGGCTCACAGTCTTAATCCCCATTTTACAGATGAGGTAATTGAGGCCCAGAGAAGTTAAGTGACTTGCCCAAAGTCACACAGCTGACAATTGACGGAGCTGGGATTTGAACCCATGACCTCTGACTCCAAAGCCCAGGCTTTTTCCACTGAGCCACGCTGCTTCTCTGATAATAATAATATAATAATAATAACAATTAATAACAATTGTTCAAAGGATGGAGGTGTGAGTTTGGGCATCAGAATTGGACATCCATATCTGGGCTGTCTGGGATGAGCAGAAGGGAGTTCCGATCTTCCCAAAGGGGCTGAGGGGGCTGAGGAGGCTAAGCGGGCAGGGCCTCTCTCCTTTCCTTCCTTTCCTTCAATCGTATTTATTGAGCGCTTACTGTGTGCAGAGCACTGTACTAAGCGCTTGGGAAGTACAAGCTGGCAACATATAGAGACGGTTCCTACCCAACAGTGGGCTCACAGTCTAGAAGGGCTCACAGTCTTCCCTTCAGAAGTGAGGCCTGTGCGGAGCTCACGTCCCCCTGGGGCGGGCATTGTTTCCGCATCAATCAATCAATCGTATTTATTCATCATCAATCATATTTATTGAGCGCTTACTATGTGCAGAGCACTGTACTAAGCGCTTGGGAAGTACAAATCGGCAACATGTAGAGACAGTCCCTACCCAACATTGGGCTCACAGTCTAAAAGGGGAAGACAGAGAACAAAACCAAACATACTAACAAAATAAAATAAATAGAATAGATATGCACAAGTAAAATAAATAAATAAATAAATAGAGTAATAAATATATACAAACATATATACATATATACAGGTGCTGTGGGGAAAGGAAGGAGGTAAGATGGGGGGGATGGAGAAGGGGACGAGGGGGAGAGGAAGGAAGGGGCTCAGTCTGGGAAGGCCTTTATTGAGCACTTACTGTGTGCAGAGCACTGTACTAAGCGCTTGGGAAGTACAAGTTGGCAACATATAGAGACGGTCCCTACCCAACAGTCTAAAAGACTGTGAGCCCATCCTGTCCGCATCCTTTCTGCATCGTGTTTCCTCAGCCTGACCGTGGCCGAGCACATCCTGTTCTATGCTCAGCTGAAGGGGAAGTCGTGGGAGGAAGCGCTCCTGGAGACCGAAGCCATGTTGGAAGACACAGGCCTCCACCACAAGAGGAATGAAGAAGCTCAGAACCTATCAGGTGGTTAGCCCAAGTCAGGGATCTGTCCCGCCTCCCGCTTTGGGTCTGTCCCCTGAATATCCCAAGGAGAGGAGCGGCCGTCTGAAATACACAGGCCCGCAGTCGACGGACGGGCGGCGTCGCCGGGGGAGGGACGTGTCAGTCCGTGACAGGCTGCGTCCCTTTCCCTGGGCTTCGGGAGAGGCGGAGAGGATGGAAGTGGCCGCCTTGTCAGACGTGGCCACCTTCAGAAGCTCAGGGGCAGGACTGGGTTAGCCCTGGGCCGATCGATCCATCATTTTATTGAGCACTTACTGTGTGCAGAGCTCTGCACTAAGCGCTTGGGAGAGTACACTGCAACAGAGTCGGTAGTCATGTTCCCTGTCTACAACCACCTTACAGTCTAGAGGGGAGATTCATTAATTCATTCAATCGTATTTATTGAGCGCTTACTGTGTGCAGAGCACTTTACTAAGCACTTAGAAAATACAATTCGACAACAGATAGAGATGGTCCCTACCCACCAACGGGCTCACAGTCTAGAAGGGGGAGACAGACAACAAAACAAAACAAGTCGATAGGTATCAATAGCACCAAAAAGGATGAATAATGGTAATAATGATGGTATTTGTTAAGCACTTACTATGTGCAAAGCACTGTTCTAAGCACTGGGACAGTACACTGCAACAGAGTCAGTAGTCGTGTTCCCTATCTACAACCACCTTACAGTCTAGAGGGGGACATTCATTAATTCATTCAATCGTATTTATTGAGCGCTTACTGTGTGCAGAGCACTGTACTAAGCACTTGGAAAGTACAATTCGACAATAGATAGAGATGGTCCCTACCCACCAATGGGCTTACAGTTTAGAAGAGGAAGACAGACAACAAAACAAAACAAGTCGATAGGCATCAATAGCATCAAAAAGGATAAATAATGGTAATAATGATGGTATTTGTTAAGCACTTACTATGTACAAAGCACTGTTCTAAGCACTGGAGAGGTTACAAGGTGATCAGGTTGTCTCACGGAGGGCTCAGAGTTTTAATCCCCATTTTACAGATGAGGTAACTGAGGCCCAGAGAAGTTAAGTGACTTGCCCAAAGTCACACAGCTGACAGTCAGCGGAGCCGGGATTTGAACCCATGACCTCTGACTCCAAAGCCCGTGCTCTTTCCACTGAGCCACACTGCTCCTCATTGTAGATCTATACACATCATTAATATATAGAATAATAAATATGCAAACATATACACCAGTGCTGTGGGGCAGGGAAGGGGGTAAAGCAGAGGGAGGGAGTGGGGGCGATGGGGCAGAGGAAAAGGGGGGCTCAGTCTGGGAAGGCCTACTGGAGGAGGTGAGCTCTCAGTAGGGACATTAATATAAATAATTAGAGATAGGTACGTAAGTGCTGTGGGGCTGAGGGTGCGGTGAATAAAGGGAGCCGATGTCTCTGGGATGGGACGGGGAGACATTCAACCGGATGGATGCTGCCATTGCCATAAACCAGGCCGAAGCCATGGAGCTGTTCCTGAGGAACCTGACCGTCCTGGCCTATTTCTCTGCTGAGGTCACTGGGCAGAAGCAGCCACCAAGAAAGCCGGCAACTGGTGCCCCTTCCCGCTCTTTCTCCTCCTCCTCCTTCCCCTTGGCTTCCCTGACCTCTAACCCATCCCTGACCCTTCTCACTTTTCCTCCTCCTTCCCCTTGGCTTCCCTATCCTCTCACCTGACCCCTCCTCTCTTTTTCTCCTCCTTCTCCTTGATTTCCCTATCCTCTCACCTGACCCCTCCTCTCTTTTTCTCCTCCTTTCCTCTGGCTTCCCTATCCTCTCACCTGACCCCTCCTCTCTTTTCCTCCTCCTTCCCCTTGGTTTCCCTATCCTCTCACCTGACCCCTCCTCTCTTTTTCTCCTTCTTTCCTTTGGCTTCCCTATCCTCTCACCTGACCCCTCCTCTCTTTTCCTCCTCCTTCCCCTTGGTTTCCCTATCCTCTCACCTGACCCCTCCTCTCTTTTTCTCCTTCTTTCCTTTGGCTTCCCTATCCTCTCACCTGACCCCTCCTCTCTTTTCCTCCTCCTTCCCCTTGGTTTCCCTATCCTCTCACCTGACCCCTCCTCTCTTTTTCTCCTTCTTTCCTTTGGCTTCCCTATCCTCTCACCTGACTCCTCCTCTCTTTTCCTCCTCCTTCCCCTTGGTTTCCCTATCCTCTCACCTGACCCCTCCTCTCTTTTTCTCTTCCTTTCCTTTGGCTTCCGTATCCTCTCACCTGACCCCTCCTCTTTCTTCCTCCTCCTTCCCCTTGGCTTCCCTGTCTTCTCACCTAATTCCAACCTCTCCACCTTTGGCTGGCCACCTCAGACGAAAACTCCTGCTGCTTTGGGGAAAAGAAAGGGAAAGGAGAGGAGCAGCTATGATGCAGGTGCAGAAACTGGGCCTGTTGGTAGCTCAGCTATCTGAGGTCTGAGCCACTCCACAGTAATAGCTGGCTTCTCTAAGAGTGCTCTCCCAGGCAAGGGTCTTGTCATTCATTCCTTCAATCATATTTACTGAGCGCTTACTGCGGGCAAAGCACTGTACTAAGCACTTAGCGCTGAACTAGTCAGGATATTTTGAGACGCCATACAGGGTTGCGGGTCTGCTAATTTGAGAGGGGAAGATGGAGCAATCAATCGATTTTATTTATTGAGCACTTACTGTGTGCAGAGCATTGTACTAAGAGCTTGGGAGAGTACAGTATAATGGAATCGGCAGAAACGTTCCCTGCCCATAGTGGGCTTACAGTCTAGAGTCTAGACTGTGAGCCCGCTGTTGGGTAGGGACCGTCTCTATATGTTGCCAACTTGTACTTCCCAAGCGCTTAGTACAGTGCTCTGCACACAGCAAGCGCTCAATAAATATGATTGAATGAATGAATGGAGTGGGAGACAGATATTACTGTAAATAAATAAATTATGGATATGTACACAAGTGCTGAAGATCACAATGCTAGCTTGTATTCTGTCCTTCCCTCAGCTTCCTGGCTGCTTGCTTGCCTTGTTCCAATCAATCAATGGTATCTATTGAGCACTTACTATATGCAGAGCACTGTACTAAGCACTGGGGATCAATCAGTCAATCAATGAAATTTAGTCAGTCTGTTGTATTTATTCAGTGCTTTTTGTGTGCAGAGCACTGTACTAAGGACTTGGGAGAATACAATATAACAATAATATAATAATATAACAATATATAACAATAATAATATAACAACAATGTAACAATAAGACAAATTCCCTGTCTTATTGTTGACCATGTGTTTACTGTGTGCAGAGCACTGTACTAAGTGCTTGTGATGAATCATTCAATCAGTGGTATTCATTTAGTGTCTACTGTGTACAGAACATTAGTGGATAGAGCCCTGCCTGGGAGTCAGAAGGTCATGGGTTCTAATCCTGACTCCACCACTTATCTGCTATGTGGTTTTGGGCAAGTCGCTTCACTTTTCTGGGCCTCAGTTACCTCATCTATAAAATTGAGATTGAGACCGTGAGCCCCATGTGGGACAGGGACTGTGTCCAACCTGATTTGCTTCATACCTACCCCAGCGCTTAGTACAGTGCCTGGCACGTAGTAAGCTCTTAACAAACACCATCGTTATTATTATTATTATTATTATTATTATTATTATTATTATTATTATTATTATTATGTGCTTATGATCGATCACTCGGTCAGTGGTATTTCTAGACTGTGAACATGCTGTTGGTTAGGGGCCGTCTCTATATGTTGCCAACTTGTACTTCCCAAGCGCTCTGCACACCGTAAGGGCTCAATAAATACGATTGAATGAATGAATGAATGATATTTATTGAGCACTCGCTTACTGTATTCAGAGGACTGTACGAAGTGCTCAGGCGAGTACCACAAGACAGAGTTCCAGACTGTAAGCTCTAAAACTATAGCCCCTCTAGATTGTAAGCTCACCGTGGGTGGGGAATGTGCCCATTTATTGTTATAGTGTAGTCTCCCCAGCGCTTAGTACAGTGCTCCACGCATAGTAAGCTCTCAATAAATACGATTGAATTGGAAGGAATCGGCAGACCGGCTCCCTGCCCTTCCCCGAGGACGTGACCTTACCCCCTCGCCGGTGTCTCTAGGTGGCATGCAGAGGAAGCTGTCCGTGGCCATAGCCTTTGTGGGCGAAGCCAAGGTGGTGGTTTTGGATGAGCCCACCTCTGGGCTGGACCCGTATTCGAGGAGGTCCATCTGGGATCTGCTGCTGAAGTATCGCCCAGGTAACGGGGCTCGGGGGAACTTTAAGGGGCAGGGCCCGTTGGCTCACTTTTCCACGCGTAGGTGACCATTCTTCCCGGTTTTTTTACCTGGCCATCCAGTTCTCAGCTGTTCTGCCCCCTGCCCAGAACGGGCAGGGCACCAAGCACCTTGATGGCTGCTATTTTTTTCCTCTCCCCAGCCTCCTTTTTTCTCAGCCCTGGCCTCCACGTTCCGTTGTTTGGAAGCAGCGCCTCTGGGAACCGGGACCTTGGAGGGGAATGCAAAGGTTCTGGAGCAAGTGAGATGCCAAGGCATCCCTTGGAGAAAGTCTCCAGGCTAAGGGTACAAATTAAATAACCAAGCTCCCAAAGTGAGTTGAACAATATCTCCCAAAAGGGAGACTCAGACCAATCCCAGGGAATACAAGCGGGTCCCTGACCCCAACTTTCACAAGGGACATGGGGGCCTAGTGGTTAGAGCCCAGGCCTGGGAGTTAGAAGGTCCTGGGTTTTAATCCTGGCTCTGCCACTCGTTGTCTGCTGTTTGACCTTGGCAAGTCGCTTAACTTCTTTGTGCCTCAGTTCCCTCATCTATAAAATGGGGATTGAGACTGTGAGCCCCATGTGGGACAGGGACTGTGTCCAACCTGATTAACTTGTATAATAATAATGACATTTGTTAAGTGCTTCCTATGTGCAAAGCACTGTTCTAAGCGCTGGGGAGGATACAAGGTGATCAGGTTATGCCATGTGGGGCTCACAGTCTTCTTCTCCATTTTACAGATGAGGTCACTGAGGCACAGAAAAGTCAAGTGACTTGTCCAAAGTCACACAGCTGACAAGTGGCGGAGCCGGGATTTGAACCCATGACCTCTGACTCCAAAGCCCGGGCTCTTTCCATTGAGCCACGCTGCTTCTCTGTGTCTACCCCAGCACTTAGAAGAGTGCCTGGCACATAGTAACAACAACAACAATAATAATAATAGTAATGGTATTTGTTAAGCAAAGCAGCTTGGCTCAGTGGAAAGAGCCCGGGCTTTGGAGTCAGAGGTCATGTGTTCAAATCCCGGCTCCGCCAATTGTCGGCTGTGTGACTTTGGGCAAGTCACTTAACTTCTCTGTGCCTCAGTTACCTCATCTGTAAAAATGGGGATTAAGACTGTGAGCCCCCCGTGGGACAACCTGATCCCCTTGTAACCTCCCCAGCACTTAGAACAGTGCTTTGCACATAATAAGTGCTTAATAAATGCCATTATTATTATTAGTGCCAAGCACTGTTCTGAAGTGCTGTGCTTAACAAATTCCATAATTATTATTATTATTATGGGGGCATTTTGTCTGTGCTTATATTATTAATTAATCATTTATTGAGTGCTTAATGTGTGCAGAGCACTATATTTAGCGCTTGGGAGAGTATAGTATAACACATTCCCTGTCCACAGCAAGCTTACAGTCTAGTGGGGGAAACAGACACTAATATAAATAAATAAATTACAGGTATGTACAGAAAAGTGTTGTGGGGCTGAGGGAAGGATAAAGCAGTGTGGCTCAGTGGAAAGAGCACAGGCTTTGGAGTCAGGGGTAATGGCTTCAAATCCTGGCCCCGTCAATTGTCAGCTGTGTGACTTTGGGCAACTCACTTAACTTCTCTGAGCCTCAGTTACCTCATCTGTAAAATGGAGATTAAGACTGAGCTCCCCGTGGGACAACCTGATCACTTTGTAACCTACTCAGCACTTAGAACAGTGCTTTGCACATAGTAGGGGCTTAATAAATGCCATCATCATTATTATTATTATTATTGAATAAAAGGTGCAAATCCAAGTGCAAGGGTGACAGAGAGCGGGAGAAGAGGAAATGAGGGCTCAGTAGAGGAAGGCCACTTTGCTGCTTGACCTTGGGAGAGTCACTTAACTTCTCTTGCCTCAGGTACATCATCTGTAAAATGGGGATTAAAGACTGTGAGCCCCATGTTCATCCGTTCATTCTTTCATCATATTTACTAAGCGCTTACTATATGCAGAGCACTGTATTAAGCATTTGGGAGAGTAGAAATATACCAATAAACAGACACATTCCCTGCCCATGGGCTCACAGTCTAGAAGACATGGACTGTGTCCAAACTGAATAGCTGGTATCTACCCTAGCACTTAATACGGTGCCTAATACATGATAGGTGCTTAATAAATACCATAAAAATAAGGCCTCTGGGGAGGAGATGTGTTCTTAATAAGGGTTTTCTCCGGGGTCATGCATCCTAATTTCAGTAAAATAATGTTGGAGATTCAGGGACCCCTAAACTAAGTGTACAAAGCCAAACCAAGTCTAGTCCCAGATGAAAGCAGTGTGGCCATAGCAGGCCTGGGAGTCTGAGGACCTGAGTTTTAATCGCAACTCTAACACTTTTTTTTTCTTTTTTGGTATTTGCTAAGTGTTTACTGTGAGTCAAATGCTGTTCTAAGCGCTGGGATAGGTACAAGTTAACTAGGTTGGACACAGTCCCTGTCCCACACGGGGCTCACAGTCTAAGTAGGAGGGAGAACAGGTATTTAATCTCATTTTACATTTGAGGAAACTGAGGCACAGAGAAATTGTGACTTGTCCAGGGTCACACAGAAAGCAGTTGGCAGAGCCAAGATTAGAACCCAGGTCCCCTGACCCATGATCTTTCGACTAGGCTGCTTCTCTTGCCTGATGTGTGACCTTGGGCAAGTCACTCAACTTCTCTGTGCCTCAGTTTCCTCAACTGTACAGTGGGGATTCAACACCTATTCTCCCTCCCCTTTGGACTGTGAGTCCAATGTGGAACAGGGACAGTGTCCGATGTGTTTATCTTGTATTTAAGAGTTTAGCACAGTGCTTGATATATAGTAAGCGCTTAATAGATACCATTATTATTGTCAGGAGAAGCAGCTCGACCTAGTGGATAGAACACGGGCCTGGGAGTCAGAAAGACCTGGGTTCTAATCCTGCCCCCCACAGTTTGCCTGCTTTGTAACCTTGAGCAAGACACTTCACTTCTCTGTGCCTCAGTTCCCCCATCTGTAAAATGGGGATTGAGACTGTGAGCCCCATACATGGGACAGGGACTGTGTCCTACACATTCATTCACTTGATCATTCAATCGTATTTATTGAGCCCTTACTGTGTGCAAAGCACTGTACTAAGCACTTGGGAAAGTACAATACAACAATAAACAGTGACATTCCCTGCCCACAACAGGTTCACAGTCTAGAGTCTAGAGTCTAGTCTAGAGTCTAGACAGACATCAGTACAAATAAATACAATTACAGATAGGTACATAAGTGCTTGGGGGCTGGGAGGTGGGGAGAACATCATCATCATCATCATCATCAATCGTATTTATTGAGCGCTTACTATGTGCAGAGCACTGTACTAAGCGCTTGGGAAGTACAAATTGGCAACATATAGAGACAGTCCCTACCCAACAGTGGGCTCACAGTCTAAAAGGGGGAGACAGAGAACAAAACCAAACATACTAACAAAATAAAATAAATAGAATAGATATGTACAAATAAAATAAATAAATAGAGTAAAAAATATGTACAAACATATATACATATATACAGGTCCTGTGGGGAAGGGAAGGGATAAATAAAATTACAGGTAGGTATATAAGTTCTTTGGGGCTAAGTTAAGGGGGCAGAGCAAAAAGAGAAATTCAGGGCAATGCAGAAGGGAGTGGGGGATGATCAGCGTTTAATATAGTGCCTGGCATATATTAAGTGCTTAACAAATACTGTCATTATTATTATTAGTACTGTGAGCCCCATGTGGGACAGGGACTATGTCCAACTTGATTAGCTGGTGTCCACCCCAGCTTTTAGAACAGTGCTTAAACCATAGTAAACACTTAAAAAATACCATCACTATTATTATTATTATTGTTCATTCATTCATTCAGTTGTATTTATTGAGCACTTACTGTGTGCAGAGCACTGTACTAAGCTCTTGGAAAGTACAATTTGGCAATAGAAACAATCCCTACCCAATAATGGGCTCACAGTCTAGAAGCAGCCTGGCTCAATGGAAAGAGCATGGGCTTGGGAGTCAGAGGTCATGGGTTCTTATCTTGGCTCTGCCACTTGTCAGCTGTGTGACTTTGGGCAAGTCACTTAACTTCTCTGTGCCTCAGTTACCTCATCTGCAAAATGGGGATGAAGACTGTGAGCCCACCTGTCCACATGTTTTGTTTTGTTGTCCGTCTCCCCCTTCTAGACTGTGAGCCCACTGTTGGGTAGGGACCGTCTCTATATGTTGCCAACTTGTACTTCCCAAGCGCTTAGTACAGTGCTCTGCACACAGTAAGCGCTCAATAAATGTGATTGATTGATTGATTGATTAGTACAGTGCTCAGCACACAGTAAGTGCTCAATAAATATGATTGATTGAATGAATGAATGAATAACTTTGTGTCCTCCACAGTGCTTCGAACAGTGCTTGGCACATAGTAAGCACTTAACAAATGCCAACATAGCACTTAGAACAGGGCTTTGCACATAGTAAGCGCTTAACAAATGCCATTATTATTATTATTATTATTTACTACTTAAAAATAGTAGCATCATTATTATTATTGTTCATTCATTCAGTCAGTCATATTTATTGAGCACTTACTGTATGCAGAGCACTGTACTAAGCGCTTGGAAAGTACAATTCAGCTATTCAGGGCAGATAGAGATGGTCTCTACCTGACAACGGGCTCACATTCTAGAAGGGGGAGACAGACAACAAAACAAAACAAGTAGGCATCAATACCATCAAAATGGATCGGTAGAATTATTGTTTATACTCCTATGATGATGGCGACGACCATGATGCGTGTTCTCTTCAGGGAGAACCCTGATCATGTCCACGCATCACATGGATGAGGCGGACATGCTGGGAGACCGGATAGCCATCATTTCCCAAGGGAAGCTGTACTGCTCGGGCACACCCCTCTTCCTGAAGAACTGCTTCGGCACCGGTTTCTACCTCACGTTGGTGCGAAAGATGAAGACCGTCCCAGTTCCCGGCCAACAGCAGGAGGTAGGCGCCAGGCCCCTGGGGCGGGAGTTTTGGGGTCCCGGCTTGGAAACTTGACCTCTCGACCCTTTCAAGGTTGTCAGCGAATGGGCAGCCCAAGCCATCTTCTCCGGATAAGTCAAATAAAATAACGGCCTCGTCAAAAAGCCACATGATTGAAGCTTGGAAAACCGGCCTGATTGCGTGGCAAGAGTCGGGCCTGGGACTCAGAGGACCTGGGTTCTAATCCCGTCTCCATCACTTGCCGGCTGTGTGATCTCGGGCAAGTCACTTCACTTCCTTGGGCCTCAGTTTCCTCAGCTGCAACTTGGGGATAAGATACCTGTTCTCCCTCCAACTTAGACTGTGAGCCCCGTATGGGACGGAGATTGTGTCCTATTAGCTTAAATTGTACCTACCAAAGTGCTTAGCATAGTGCTTGGCGCATAGTAATGCTTCTTCTCCTCTTTCTCCTTCTCTTTCCTCTTCTCTCCTCTTCTTCCCCTTCATCCTCTCCTTCTCACCCCTTCCCCTTCTCCTCCTCTCCCTTATTCTTCTCCTTCTTCTCCTCCTCCTCTTCTTCCTCTTCCTCTCTCCTTCCCATTCTTCTCCTTCTTCTCCTCCTCCTCCTCTTCTTCCTCTTCCTCTCTCCCTTCCCATTCTTCTCCTTCTTCTCCTCCTCCTCCTCTTCTTCCTCTCCCTCTCTCCCTTCCCCTTCCACTCCTCCTCATCCCCAACATTGGGAGAGTTATTCTTCTCCTTCTTCTCCTCCTCCTCCTCTTCTTCCTCTCCCTCTCTCCCTTCCCCTTCCACTCCTCTTCCCCAACCTTGGGAGAGTACAATGCAATGAATTGGTGAAGAAAGTGAGAAAACGTATAGAAAAGAACCCTTTGTGCTTCAGAGAAGCATTGTCCAACTTATTCCTAAGGCCGGGACACTTATGGAGTTGCACAGTCTTGTGTGGGCTACCCTTTAAACGTTGGAAAATTATTAATAAATGTACATATTAATGTTGGGTAGAACAAAAGGAAATAAAATTGGCAACTGACACTATCTCTCTTCCATCCTGACAGTCTCTGGATTGCAGGCTCATTGTGGGCAGGGAATGCACCTGCCAACTCTGGTGCATTATACTCTTCCAAGTGCTTAGTATAGTGTTCAGCACACAGTAAGTGCTCAATAAATACCATTTATTGATTTACTGATTGAGAATTTGCAAATCCAGGCTTCCAAACATTGAATCTGTCTCCATTAGAGACATTAGTTCCATACCCCAGAATACAACCTGGTGCAATAAATTTCACAGATGTCAGATCACACTGGAGAAGGTAACATGAAGCTATGACTTTCCATAATAATGTTAACAATAATAACAATATGAAAATGATTGTAATATTTAAGTGATTACTGTATGCCAAGCACCATGTTAAGTGCTGGGGTAGATTTAAGATAGTCAGATTCTAATCCCAGCCTGTGATTATCTTATATCAGTGCTTAATTCAGTGGTTGGCACACAGTAAGTGCTTAAGGTTGTTCGTTCTAATCCCAGCTCCGCCACTCGTCTGCTTCCATTCATTCATTCATTCAACTGTACTTATTAATCACTTACTGTGTGCAGAGCACTGTACTAAGCACTGGGGAAAGTACTGCCAATAATAACAGTGACAATGTGCCGAGTGGCCTTGGGCAAGTCATTGACCTCATCTGTAAAATGGGGATTTAGACTGTGAGCCCCACGTGGGACAGGGACCGTGTCCAATCTGATTTGCTTTGTATTCCACCCTTAGTACAGTGCCTGGCACATAGTAAGCACTTAATAAATACCATTATAATAATAATAATAATAATAATGATAATGGCATTTATTAAACGCTTACTATGTGCAAAGCACTGTTCTAAGCACTGGGGAGGTTCCAAGGTGATCAGGTTGTCCCACGGGGGGCTCACAGTCTTAATCCCCATTTTACAGATGAGGTAACTGAGGCCCAGAGAAGTGAAGTGACTTGCCCAAAGTCACACAGCTGACAATTGGCAGAGCTGGGATTTGAACCCATGACCTCTGACTCCAAAGCCCATGCTCTTTCCATGGAGCCACGCTGCTTCCCATATTATTATTATTATTATTATCAAATGCCATAAGAAAAAAGACAGATTGGACACAGTCCTTAGACATTTGAAGGGAGATAACGTTGCCTGAGTTGGGTAACCGAGAAGACAAATGGCACCTCTTCCTCCTCCTCCTTTCCGTCTTCCTCCTCAGGCTGTCTGCAGCTGCTCGGCCAAGGATCCGTGCACCAACTGCCCGCCCAAGGTCAGGGGTGATCCAGCAGAGCAAAGGCTGGATGGTAAGAGAATGACCTGTCCTCCTGCTGTCCGTGGCGGGCCCCCTCCCATCTGTGTGCCGGGCTGTCAGCCGGGTGTTTTGGTAGTGGTTCCCATTGCAGGGCTGTGACAACAAAGGATGGGGGACGACGGGTTAGGACAGCTCCACCGGATGGACCAGGTCTGAGAGTCAGAGGACCTGAATTCTAATCCCGGCTCCACCACGCGCCGGCTGTATAATAATAATAATAGCATTTGTTAAGTGCTTACTATGTGCCAAGCACTGTTCTAAGCACTGGGGGGATACAAGGTGATCAGGATGTCCCACAGGGTGCTCACGGTCTTCATCCCCATTTGACAGATGAGGTCACTGAGGCACAGAGAAGTTAAGTGACTTGCCCAAGGTCACACAGCAGATATTCATTCACTCAATCGTATTTATTGAGCGCTTACTGTGTGCAGAGCACTGTACTAAGCGCTTGGGAAGTACAGTTGGCAACATAAGGTATGTGGCAGAGCCGGGATTAGAACCCATGACCTCCGACTCCAAAGCCCGGGCTCTTTCCACTGAGCCATGCTGCTTCTCTGTATGATTTGGGGCAAGTCACTTCACTTCTCCTTGCTTCGTTTACCTCATCTGTAAAATGGGGATTAAAGACTGTGAGTCTCATGTGAGATGTGGTTTATGTCCAAACCGATTATCCCGTATCTGCCCCAGTGCTAAGCGTACTAAAGACTTAACAAATACCATTAAAAAAAAAAACAAAATGTCTTCCCCCCCTAAGGGGACTCCAGGTGATGGGGGATTGTCCAACAGCCCAGTGAAATTGTCTTTGGGGAATTGGGGGAACCCAAACTGGGGCAGCCGGAGGGCAAGATTAGCCCTAGGACAATGGAGCAGTGTCTCTGGGGGCAGCTGCCTGAGCGGACCAGTGAGAGCCATGTTGGGTTATAAAAATAATAATAATGGCATTTATTAAGTGCTTACTATGTGCAAAGCACTGTTCTAAGCGCAGGGGAGGTTACAAGGTGATCAGGTTGTCCCATGGGGGGCTCACAGTCTTAATCCTCGTTTTATAGATGAAGGAACGGAGGCACAGAGAAGTGAAGTGACTTGCCCAAAGTCACACAGCTGACAATTGGCAGAGCCGGGATTCGAACCCGTGACTTCTGACTCCAAAGCCCGGGCTCTTTCCACTGAGCCACGCTGCTTCTCGTGTACTCCCATCTCACCATTTTGAGCAGCTCCTACCAGGGAGGTGTGGGCGTCTCCTCGGCCTCGACCCGGTGAAAGTAGTGAGATGGTTTGTTCTGTTTGTTTTATGAAGCAGCGTGGCTTAGTGGATATAGCACGGACCTGAGGGTCAAAAGGACCTGGGTTCTAATTTGATCTCCACCACGTGCCTGCTGTGTGACCTTGGGCAAGTCACTTCACTCCTCTGGACCTCAGTTACCTCATCTGTGAAATGGGGATTAAAATTGTGAGCCCCATGTGGGACAGGGGCTGTATCCAACCTGATTATCTTGTATCTACCCTAGCGCTTAGAATAGTGCTTGGCACTTATCATTATTATATTAAATTATTATTATTTTATGGTACTTGTTAAGCACTTGCTATGTGAAGCAGCATAGCCTATAATAATAATAGTAATTATGATGGTTTCTGTTAAGTGCTTACTATAATAATAATAATAATGATGGTGTTTGTTAAGTGCTTACTATGTGCCAGGCACTGTTCTAAGCGCTGGGGTAGATACAAGGTAATGAGGTTGTCCCATGTAGGGTTTACAGTATTAATCCCCATTTTACAGATGAGGGAACTGAGGCACAGAGAAGTTAAGTGACTTGCCTAAAGTCACACAGCTGACAAGTGGCAGAGCTGTGGTTAGAACCCATGGCGTCTGATTCCCAAGCCCGGGCTCTTTCCACTGAGCCACCCTGCTTCTCATGCTATGTTCCAAGCACTCTTCTAAGCCTATGAGAAATAGTGTGGCCTAGTGGATAGAGCACAGGCCTGGGAATCAGAAGGACCTGGGTTTTAATCCCAGCGTTGCTACTTGACTGCTGTGTGGCCTTGGGCAAGTCACTTCACTTCTCTGTGCCTCAGTTACCTCATCTGTAAAAGGGGGATTAAGGCTGTGAGCCCCATATGAGACAGGGACTGTGTCCAACCTGATGTGCTTGTATCTATCCAGCACTTAAGCATGGTCCCAGGCGTCAGAAGGTCATGGGTTCAAATGTTCAAATGTCAGCGCCACCGCTTGTCTGCTTGGGACTTTGGGCAAGCCACTTCACTTCTCTGTTCCTCAGTGTCCTTATCTGTAAAATGTGTAAATCTGTAAAACTGCCCTCTCAAAGGTCACCAATGACCTCCTGCTTGCCAAATCCAACGGCTCCTACTCTATCCTAATCCTCCTCGACCTCTCGGCTGCCTTCGACACTGTGGACCACCCCCTTCTCCTCAACATGCTATCTGACCTTGGCTTTGCAGACTCCGTCCTCTCCTGGTTCTCCTCTTACCTCTCCGGCCGTTCATTCTCAGTCTCTTTTGCAGGCTCCTCCTCCCCCTCCCATCCCCTTACTGTGGGGGTTCCCCAAGGTTCAGTTCTTGGTCCTCTTCTGTTCTCTATCTACACTCACTCCCTTGGTGACCTCATTCGCTCCCACGGCTTCAACTATCATCTCTACGCTGATGACACCCAGATCTCCATCTCTGCCCCTGCTCTCTCCCCCTCCCTCTCTCCAGGCTCGCATCTCCTCCTGCCTTCAGGACATCTCCATCTGGATGTCTGCCTGCCACCTCAAACTCAACATGTCCAAGACTGAACTCCTTGTCTTCCCTCCCAAACCCTGCCCTCTCCCTGACTTTCCCAACTCTGTTGATGGCACTACCATCCTTCCCGTCTCACAAGCCCGCGACCTTGGTGTCATCCTCGACTCCGCTCTCTCATTCACCCCTCACATCCAAGCCGTCACCAAAACCTGCCGGTCTCAGCTCCACAGCATTGCCAAGATCCGCCCTTTCCTCTTCATCCATACCGCTACCCTGCTCATTCAAGCTCTCATCCTATCCCGTCTGGACTACTGCATCAGCCTTCTCTCTGATCTCCCATCCTCGTGTCTCTCCGCACTTCAATCCATACTTCATGCTGCTGCCTCCAAGTGAGACAGGGACTGTGTCCAACATGATTTGCTTTATCCACCCCAGTGCTTAGTGCAGTACCTAGGACATAGGAAGCATTTAACGAATATTATTATTATATTATATGTGCTTCATTTTTTTCCTCTCTGCCACTTACCATCTTTGCCAAAACTTACAGTTACATACATCTCTCCCAAGAAACACTAATTTCTCTTCCTCCCAATGCCCCTTCTCCCCTATCCAGGCATGGTGATGCTCAAGTCCTGTGCAAAGGCTGAAAGATAAGGATAAGGAGAAGCTATAAGGTGATCTTTAAACAGGATGGTCAGTTGCTGGATATTGGAGAGTTACTCCTCATCTTGGGGAACGCAGCAGGGCCTAGAGGATGGAGCAGAGGACTAAAAGTCAGGAGGAACTGGGGTCTAATCCCAGCTCTGCCTCTTGTCTGCTGTGTGACCTTGGACAAGTCACTTCACTTCTCTGGGCCTCAGTTACTTCATCTGTAAAAGGGGGATCAAGATCGTGAGCCCCATGTGGGACTGAGACTGTGTCCAACTTAATAGGCTTATATCAACCCATTGCTTAAACAGCATGGTGTAGTGGCTGTAGCATGGGCCTAGGAATAATAATAATAATGATGGCATTTATTAAGCGCTTACTATGTGCAAAGCACTGTTCTAAGCGCTGGGGAGGTTACAAGGTGATCACTTTGTCCCATGTGGGGCTCACAGTCTTCATCCCCATTTTACAGATGAGGTAACTGAGGCCCAGAGAAGCGAAGTGACTTGCCCAAACTCACACAGCTGACAATTGGCAGAGCTGGGATTCGAACCCATGACCTCTTACTCCAAAGCCCGGGCTCTTGTCACTGAGCCACACTGGGAATCAGAAGTTCACGGGTTCTAATCTCAACTGTGACACTTGTCTGCTGTGTGACCTTGGGCAAGTCAGTTCACTTCTCTGTGCCTCAGTTCCCTCATCTATAAAATGGGGATTGAGACTGCGAGCCCCATGTGGGACAGGGACTGTGTCCAACCTGATTTGCTGGTATCCACCCCAGCGCTTAGTACAGTGCCTGGCACATAGTAAGCACTTAACAAATGCTGCAATTATTATTAATTATTATTAGAACAGTGCTCGACTCATAGTAAGTGCTTAGCAAATACCATCATTATAATAATAATAATAATAATTATTGTCTATAAATTCTTTAAATTGATGGTTTCTCCCCTTCTAGACTGTAAGCTCATTGTGGGCAAGGAACATGTCTACCAACTCTGTAGCATTATACTCTCCCAACATCTTAGTCCAGTGCTCTGCACTCAGTAAGCACTCAATAAATACACAGCGTGGCTCAGTGGAAAGAGCCCGGGCTTTGGAGTCAGAGGTCATGGGTTCAAATCCCGGCTCTGCCAACTGTCAGCTGTGTGACTTTGGGCAAGCCACTTAACTTCTCTGGGCCTCAGTTACCTCATCTGTAAAATGGGGATTAAGACTGTGAGCCCCCCGTGGGACAACCTGATCACCTTGTAACCTCCCCAGTGCTTAGAATAGTGCTTTGCACATAGTAAGCGCTTAATAAATACCATTATTATTATTGTTATTATTACTGATTGATTGATTGTCCAATCGTTCCCAGGGGATGTGCACGGGCTAACGGAAATGATCCTCCACCACGTTCCAGAGGCAAAGTTGGTGGAAAGCATTGGCCAAGAGCTCGTCTACTTGCTCCCAAATAAGAATTTCAAGCAGAGAGCCTATGCCAGTCTCTTCAGGGAGCTGGAAGAGACCCTAACTGACCTGGGGCTCAGCAGCTTTGGAATCTCGGATACTCCCCTTGAAGAGGTAAGGGAGATGCGAAGAAGGCAGGATTGGAACCCGTGACCTCTGACTCCAAAGCCCGGGCTCTTTCCACTGAGCCATGCTGCTTCTCTATGCTTCTCTAAAATGGGGACTAAGACTGTGAGCCCCATGTGGAACAGGGACTGTGTCCAACTCAATTTGCTCGTACCTGCCCCAGTGCTTAGTACAGTGCCTGGCACATAGTAAGCGCTTAACAAATACCGAAATTATTAGTATTATTATTATTACTTTCAGATGCTCATGAAGGGTTCCCTGGGGCCTGGTGGGGCTTAATAGCAGCAGGGAAGCCCAGGCCCCAGTGATGGTGGGAACCAAACACTGTCCATAACATAACATGGTCCAAACATCCTGACCATTCCCAGTGTGGGGGGCGATCCATCAATCCAGTTCTGCAAGTGAACGAAACACATGACCTTCAGGGGCATGAATGGCAAGGTCAACCGTACGGGTGGGTCATCACGGGGCTGACCCAGACTCCTCCTTTCCCAACGCTGCATGGAGGGGCCCGCGGGAAGTTCCCAGATGGATCCTTGTAATGCAAATCCAAGATAGGGATTGCTTGGGCCAAATTACGGCATAAGTCCCAGGACAGAGGCATTCCTTTCGGCATTCTCTCCATCCCTCCCCAACCCCCATTACTGACCGCCCCGAACATCAGCCAATGGCATGGTGGCCCGGGAGGCCGAGAGGGTCAGACAGCCATCAACCCTATGGGTTTCTAACCCAGGTCCCATCTGAATTCGCTTGGCAGATTTTCCTGAAGGTCACAGAAGATGCTGCTTCGGTATCACCGTTCATAGGTATGGGGCTGAGTTGGGCTGTTTTTCTTGGATTTCCCCCAGCCAGTTAAGTACAAACACACTTTAAAGCTCCCAGGTTACTTAAGTTTTCCTCCCCAGTGGATATCTAGCCACTCTACATATCCCCCTCCAGACTGTAAGCTCTTTGTGGGCCGGAAACGTGTCTACCAACTCTGTTATATTGGACTCTCCCAAGCACTTAGTACAGTGCTCTGCACACAGGAAGTGCTCAATAAATATGACTGATTAATTGATTGGCCAAAGCATCGCTCTCACTCCCAGCCAGCTAGTAGTGGAAACCACAGGTCCCAGTTGAGATCCTAAGCAACGCTCTCACTCCCAGCCAGCTAAGAGTGGAAACCACCCGTCCCAGCTGAGATCCTAAGCAATGGTCTCTCTCCCAGCCAGCTAGGAGTGGAAACCATGGTATTTATTGAGCGCTTACTGTGTGCAGAGCTCTGTACTAAGCATTTGAGAGAGTACAGTGCTCTGCTCACAGTAAGCACAGTGAATGCCACTGATTGATTGATTAGTAGATATGTTCCCTGCCCACAATGAGCTTACAGTCTAGAGGGGAGATTTCAAATTGACACCAACCTCTCTACTGAACTCAGCTCACTCGCTCCCCTATCCCTTCGTCGATCTGGTATCACTAACCCTCACTAACAGTCCACCTTCTTCCCGCTTATGCACAAGCCGCAGACCGCTGCTGGTGGAATTCTAAATATCAGACCAACTTTGTCCACTTCAAGTTTCTCCTTGCATGCTTTAACTCTGCCCTCTCCTCTGCCTGGAAAAATTATTTCTCCACCTTTATTGACACCTGTGCCCATTGTCCTCGCTGCTTTTTCTGGAAATTGAAACTCTCTCCTCAGGCCCCTTGATCCCCTGTCTCCCCAATTCCTTGCCTCCGTTCATTCATTCATTCAATCGTATTTATTGAACACTTACTGTGTGCAGAGCACTGTATTAAGTGCTTGGGAAGTACAAGTTGACAACATATAGAGACGGTCCCTACCCATCAACGGGCTCACAGTCTAGAGGAGAGAGACAGACAACAAAACAAAACATGTAGACTGGTGTCAAAACCATCAGAATAAATAGAATTACAGCTAAAGGCACATCATTAACAAAATAAATAGAATAGTAAATATGTCCAAGTAAAATAGAGTAATAAATCTGTAGAAATATATATAAGTGCTGCAGGGAGGGGAAGGAGGTAGGGCGGGGGGGATGGGGAAGAGGAGAGGAAAAAGGGGGCTCAGTCTGGGAAGGCCTCCTGGAGGAGGTGAGCTCTCAGTAGGGCTTTGAAGGGAAGAAGAGAGCTATCTTGGCAGTTGTGTGGAGGGAGGGCATTCCAGGGCAGGGGAAGGACGTGGGCTGGGGGTCAATGGCGGGACAGGCGAGAACGAGGCCCAGTGAGGAGGTTAGTGGTGGCAGAGGAGCGGAGGGTATGGGCTGGGCTGGAGAAGGAGAGAAGGGTGGGGAGGTAGGAGGGGGCGAGGGGATGGACAGCCTTGAAGTCGAGAGTGAGGAGTCTTGGCTTGATGAGTAGGTTGACAGGAAACCACTGGAGATTTTCGAGGAGGGGAGTGACATGCCCAGAGCGGTTCTGTACAGAGATAATCTGGGCAGCAGAGTGAAGTATAGACTGAAGCGGAGAAAGACAGGAGGATGGAAGATCAGAGAGAAGGCTGATGCAGTAATCCAGTCGGGATAGGATGAGAGATTGAACCAGCAAGGTAGCAGTTTGGATGGAGAGGGAAGAGCGGATCTAAGCAATGTTATGGAAGTGAGATTGGCAGGTTTTGATGACGGATTGGATATGTGGGGTGAATGAGAGAACGGAGTCGAGGATGACACCAAGGTTGCAGGCTTGTGAGAAGGGAAGGTTGGTAGTGCCGTCTACAGTGACAGGAAAGTCAGGGAGCTGGCCAACTGCTTTATTAAGAAAATTGACACTATCAGGCGTGAGTTCCCTAAAATTTCCCCTGCCCCTCCTCAGTCCTTCCCCCTTCTGGCCCCCTCTTCAACTTCTCCATCCTTCCCAGCAATATCTTTAGAGGAGATCTCCTGCTTCCAACTCAAAATCCACCCCTCCACCTGCACATCCTACCCCATTCCTTCACACCTTATCTTGCCCCTTCCCTCCCTCCTTAAGAGCCATCTTCAACCATTTGTTCTCCAATGGCTTCTTCCCCACTGCTTTCAAACATGCAAATGTCTCCTCTAGGCTAAAAAAAAGTCCCTTGACCCCACGGCTCCCTCCAGTTATCGCCCCCATCTCTCTCCTACTATTCCTCTCCAAACTCCCTGGGTGACTGTCTCCACCCGCTGTCTTAAATTCCCCTCCTCCAAATTTCCTTGACCCTCACCAATCTGACTTCCACCCCCTTAACTCCACAGAAACCACTCTCTTAAATGTCACCTGTGATCTCCTTCTTGACAAATCCAGTGGTATCTACTTCATCCCAATTCTCCTCGACCTCTGAGCTGCCTTCAATACTGTCAATCACCCCCTACTCCTGGAAACATTATCCAACCTTGGCTTCGCTGACACTGTCCTCTCCTGGTTCTCTTCCTATCACTCGGGATGCTCATTCTCATACTCCTTTGCGGGCTCCTCCTCTCCCTGTCCTAACTGTGGGATCCCTCAGAGTTCAGTTCTGGGTCCCCTTCTATTCTCCATCTACACCCTCACCCTTAGAGAACTCATTTGCTCCCATGGCTTCAACTACCTCCTCTATGCCGATGATTCCCATCTACCTCTCCATCCCTAGTCTCTCTCCCTCTCTTCAGTCTCATTTCTTCCTGCCTTCAAGACATCTCTGCTTAGATGTCGTCCCTTCGCCTCAAGCTTAACATTCCCCAAACAAAACACCTTATCTCCCCACCCAAACCCGGTCCTTCTGGTGACTTTCCCATCACTGTAGATGGCACCACCATCCTTCCTGTCTCACAAGCCTGTAACCTTGATGTTATCCTTGACTCCTCTCTTTCACTCAAACCACATATTCCATCCATCACTCAATCCTGTCGGTCCCACCTTCCCAACATCACTAAAATCCACCCTTTCCTCTCCATTAAAACCGCTACCACGTTAATGCAATCACTCGCCCTCTCGCTCCTGGATTACAGCAACAACCTCCTTGCTGACCTCCCAGCCTCCTTGTCTCTCCCCATTCCAGTCCATACTTCACTCTGCTGCCCGGATCATTTTCCTACAAAAAGTTTCAGGACATATCACCCCACTACTCAAAAAATTCCAGTGGTTTCCCATCCACCTCTGCATCAAACTAAGACTCCTCACCATTGACTTTAAAGCAGTCAATCACTGTGCCCCCTCCTACCTCACCTTGCTACTCTCCTATTCATTCATTCAACCCAGCCCACAACCTTTTCTCCTCTTATGCTGACTTTCTCACTGTCTTTCAATCTCACTGCTGACCCCTCGCCCAAATCCTGCCTCTGGCCTGGTATGCCCTCCCTCCTTAAATCCATCAGGCAATTACTCTCCCTGCCTTCAAAGCCTTAATGAAGTCACAGATGCTCCACAGGCCTTCCCTGACTAAGCCCCACTTTCCTATTCTCCCACTCCCTTCTGCATCTCCCTGACTTGCTTCCTTTGTTCTTCCCTGCTCCCAGCCCCACAATACTTATGTACATAGCTGTAATTTACTTATATTAATATCCATCTCCCCCACCCCCCAGAATGTAAGCTCAATGTGGGCAGGGAATGTCAATGTTTATTGTTAATTGTACTTTCCTAAGTGCTTAGTACAAGGCTATGCACACAGTAAGTGCTTAATAAAAATGATTGAATTAATGAATGAATGAACTTAATTTTTCCTGTGTCTCAGTTTCCCCAACGAGTCGAGCAACCAATGGTATTTATTGAGTGCTTACTATGCACAGAGCACTATTCTAAGCACTTGGGAAAGTACAGTATGATAGAATTAGCGGACCCCAGGCCCAGGTGTCAGAAGGACCTGGGTTCTAATCCCGGCTCCGCCACTTGTCTGCTGTGTGACCTTGAGCAAGTCACTTCACTTCCCTGTGCCTCAGTTACCTCATCCATAAAATAGGGAATAAGACTGTGAGACCACGTGGGACACAGATTACATTGTATCGCCCCCAGCGCATGATACATATTAAACACTTAACAAATACCACTATTATTATTATTATTATTATCACATATCCCAGTGCTTAAAACTGTTTGACACACAGTAAGCACTTAATAAATACCATAAAAATAAATAAATTAATAAATCCAGAATGCTGTGCTGAGCACTTGGGAGAGTACTCTAGAGTAAGGAGATATCACCCTTGATGACGATGTTGGCATTTGTTATCTAAGAAGCTAGCTCTCTTCCTCCCTTCAAAGTCCTACTGAGAGCTCACCTCCTCCAGGAGGCCTTCCCAGACTGTGCCCCCTTTTTCCTCTCCTCCTCTCCATCACCCCGCCCTACCTCCTTCCCCTCCCCACAGCACCTGTATATATATTTGTACAGATTTATTACTCTATTTTACTTGTACATATTTACTATTTATTTTGTTAATGATGCGCATGTAGCTTTAATTCTATTTGTTCTGACGATTTTGACACCTGTCTATGTTTTGTCATGTTGTCTGTCTCCCCCTTCTAGACTGTGAGCCCGTTATTGGGTAGGGACTGTCTCTATATGCTGCCAACTTGTACTTCCGAAGCGCTTAGTACAGTGCTCTGCACACAGTTAAAGTGCTCAATAATCAATCAATCAATCGTATTTATTTATTGAGCGCTGGGCAGAGCACTGTACTAAGCGCTTGGGAAGTACAAATTGGCAACATATAGAGACAGTCCCTACCCAACAGTGGGCTCACAGTCTAAAAGGGGGAGACAGAGAACAAAACGATAAATACGATTGAATGAATGAATGCATTTGTTAAGCGCTTACTATGTGCCAGGCACTGTACTAAGCGCTGAGGTGGATAAAAGCAAATGGGGTTGAACCCAGTCCCTGTCCCATGTGGGGCTTTCAGTCTCACTACCCATTTTACAGATGAGATAACTGAGGCCCAGAGAAGTGAAGTGACTTGCCTGAGGTCACACAGCAGACAAGAGGCAGAGCTGGGATTACCCTTGCCCTCAAGGAACTCGACTCTCAGCCTCCAGCCCCAAACCTCCAGAATAGACCGCGTGCAGGGTTGGTTTGGGTTGTGTCTTGGCCCCTCCGGGATCTTATTCATTCATTCCATCGTATTTATTGAGCGCTTACTGTGTGCAGAGCACTGTACGGAGCATTAAGGGTCTTATCTGATTCAGATGGTCCTTTCCCTTCCTGGAGAGCAGGAGACATTCAGCAGGAAGTACAAGACTGCCGAAATGTCACCCCGGAGCAGGCCGAGACCACGGGGCGAGGGCCTCACGTCTCCAATGGGTCTTCCGGAGAAGCGACTCCCTCCCGCGAGGACCAGACCGGATCCGGGCCCGAGGCCGGGCGGCCCCAGCTGAATCAAGGCCCCCGGCTGCTCTGGCAGCACATCCAGGCGCTCCTCATCAAGCGTTTCCTCCGGGCCACCCGGAGCCGGAAGGACGTCCTGGCCCAGGTAATATTATTATTAATTATTACTAATAATAACAATAATGGTACTTCTTACTATATGTCAAGCACGCTTCTGAGCACTGGAGTAGATCCAAGCTAATCAGGTTGGACACAGTCCCTATCCCACGTGGGGCTCACACTCTTCATCCTCATTTTACAGATGAGGTAACTGAGGCCCAGAGAAGTGAAGGGATTTGCCCAAGGTCACACAGCAGACAAGAGGCGGAGCTGGGATTGGAACCCAGGTCCTTTTGACTTCCAGGACCGGGCTGTACCCACTGGGCCACGCTGCTTCTTTTGGGCAGCCCTGGGGGGCTGGTGGACCCTGTCACAGCCAGGGCGGGACAGAGTCCTCAAAGCTCCAAACTCCCCCTTCTATCTGTGAGTAACCCCACAACAATAATAATAATAATAATAATATAATAATAATAATGATGGCATTTGTAAGTGCTTATTATGTGAAAAGCACTGTTCTAAGCACTGGGGAGGATACAAGGTGATCAGGTTGTCCCACGTGGGGCTCACAGTCTTAATCCCCATTTTACAGATGAAGGAACTGAGGCCCAGAGAAGTTGAGTGATTTGCCCAAAGTCACACAGCTAAGTGGTGGAGCCGGGATTTGAACCCGTGACCTCTGACTCCCAAGCCCAGGCTCTTTCCACTGAGCCATGCTGCTTCTCTATCCCTGCTTTCCAATCTCTGCCTCCTCATTTTCCTCTCCTCACATAATGCATCTTTTAATGAAGGAACTGGTCATCAGCTGTGCTGGCTGACCCAGCTCAGTATCATGGCCACCACTGACTGCTGGAAATCAGAATAGAGTCGGGAGGGGAAATCATGTAATAATAATTAACAATTATGGTACTTGTTAAGCGCTTACAATGATTGTTTTACAATCATATAATCCAGGATCCGCCACTTATCTGCTGTGTGACCTTAGGCAAGTCACTTAAATTCTCTATGCTTCAGTTACTTTATCTATAAAATGAGTATTAAGATTGTGAGCCCATGTGGGACCGGGACTATAATAATGTTGGTATTTGTTAAGCGCTTACTATGTGCCATGCACTGTTTTAAGCGCTGGGGTAGATACAAGCTAATCAGGTAGGACAGCGTGGATCAGTGGAAAGAGCCCTGGCTTGGGAATCAGAGGTCATGGGTTCTCATACCGACTCTGCCACTTGTCAGCTGTGTGACTTTGGGCAAGGCACTTCACTTCTCTGCGCCTCAGTGACCTCAACTGTAAAATGGGGATGAAGACTGTGAGCCCCACAAGGGACAACCTGATTACCTTGTATCTACCCCGGCGCTTCGAACAGTCCGTGGCACATAGGAAGCGCTTAACAAATACCAACATTATTATAGTCCCGATCCCACGTGGGCTCACAATCTTAATACTCATTTTATAGATAAGGTAACTGAAGCATAGAGAATGTAAGTGACTTGCCTAAGGTCACACAGCAGATAAGTGGCGGATCCTGGATTAGAACACATACTGTAGTAACGATATGATTGTACTCAGATTTGCAACGAACTGTATGGTCATCTGTCATTTCATTCACACCCTAGGTCAGTGCTGACCTCTTTCTACACCTAGGGAAAAAGAGGCTTTAAGTCCAGTGGTTGAAGCAGCATGGCTTAGTGGAAAGAGCCCGGGTTTAAGAGTCAGAGGTCATGGGTTCTAATCCCGCCTCCACCATTTATCATTTATGTGACTTTGGGCAAGTTACTTAACTTCCCTGTGCCTGTTACCTCATCTGTAAAATGGGGATTAAGACTGTGAGTCCCACGTGGGACAACCTGATTACCCTGTATCTACCCCAGCACTTAGAACAGTGCTTGGCACACAGTAAGCGCTTAACAAAAACCATCATTATTATTATTAACAGCCCTCTTGGTGGTTGCCATGGTCCTCCCAATTCATTCATTCAATCGTATTTATAGAGCGCTTACTGTGTGCAGAGCATGGGCGTCCACAACTCTCCTGTTGGTTGGCGGGGTTCTCCCACTGGTTGCCACTGAACTCCCAGGAGTTACCAAAGCCCTTCCAATGGTTGCCTCAGTATTTCCAATGGTTGCCATGGTGGAAAAGCAGCATGGCTCAGTGGAAAGAGCCCGGGTTTTGGCGTCAGAGGTCATGGGTTCAAATCCCAGCTCTGTCAGCTGTGTGACTTTGGGCAAGTCACTTAACTTCTCTATGCCTTAGTTCCCTCATCTGTAAAATGGGGATTAAGACTGTGAGCCCCGGGTGGGACAACCTGATCACCTTGTAACCTCTGCAGTGCTTAGAACAGTGCTTTGCACATAGTAAGTGCTTAATAAATACAATAAAAAAGTAAAAAAAAAAAGTCTTTCCAGTGGTTGCGATGGTTGCCATGGCTCTCCTAATTCATTCATTCATTCAATCGTGTTTATTGAGTGCTTACTGTGTGCAGAGCACTGTACTAAGCGCTTGGGAAGTACAAGTTGGCAACATATAGAGACGGTCCCTACCCAACAACGGGCTCACAGCTACCATGACCCTCCTGTTGGCTGCCATGGCCCTCCCAACAGTGGCCATGGCCCTCCCAATGGTTGTCATTGTCTTCCCAACGGTTGCTACTGTCCTCCCACTGGTGCCACTGTCCTCCCAGTAGCTGCCCTGGACCCTGCCCTAAAGCCTTACTCACTGGCAGACCTCATCCCCTTAGCTGGCACTCCGTCTCACGTCGGCAATGCCGTGGGTTAAGTGAACACTGCAGCAAATCCCCCGTTTCCGTTCCCTCCCTTTTCCCCTTCAGATTGTTCTCCCAGCCGGCTTTGTATTACTGGCGCTGACATTTTCGACCCTTGTCCCACCTTTTGGAGAGTATCCCGAATTGACGCTGCATCCCTGGATCTACGGACAGCAGTATACCTTCTTCAGGTCAGAGTTCACTCATTCATTCATTCAATAGTATTTATTGAGCGCTTGCTGTGTGTACTAGGCCCTTGGGAGGTACGAATCGGCAACATATAGAGACGGTCCCTACCCGACAACGGGCTCACAGTCTAGAAGGGGGAGACAAACGACGAAACAAAACATGTGGACAGGTGTCAAGTCATCAGAACAAAGTTCCGCCTTGCCCCCCGGACTCTCAGCCCGCCAGTGGGTCTGTCCCTCACCCCTAACTTGCTTCGGGACCCCGAGGCAGTATCGCTTCTTTGTCAGAAAGGCAAATTGAGAGCCCTCTCTTCCATCTGGCCATCGACGGGTCAGTTACAAGGAGGCTCCTTTCGCTGCCAGAAAGGAATGAAGCAGCCCAGGCCAGACCACGGAGATAAGAAGGGCAGAGAGAAAGGGGGAAGGCAGATGAAGCTATATCCTTAGAAGACAACAGCCATTGCCTTGTCCTTTGACCCCTTGCAAAATCCCTTTAATGTTTACATATTTGGCCCCGTTTCCAGGCCTAAATGTTCAGTACCCAAAGGAACTCTAATCCTTTAGAGACGGTGTTCTCCTCGCGTGACCCTGGCACGGGGTGGTTCTGTATATCCTGCCCCCAACACGGTTTCCTAGCGTAAACCTTTCCCGATCTGCTTAGCTCCGAACAGGCAGGCGGTGAGCAGACGGCTTCCCTTGCGGACGTTCTCCTGAACAAGCCCGGATTTGGAAACCGCTGCCTGAAGGAAGAGTCGCTTCCGTGAGTTTCTGGGGTGCGAGCAGAAAAACCGCCGGGTGGAGGGAAATGAGCCTGGCTTAAAGCGCTTATAGCTGCACTTGCTGTCGATGAGTTTGCACACCGGGAGCTCCCAGGGGCCCAGCGTTTACACGTTCAGTTGTATTTATTGCTTACGATGTGCAGATCACTGTACTAAGCGCTTGGGAAAGTACAACACAACAATGTTGCCAACTTGTACTTCCCAAGCGCTTAGTACAGTGCTCTGCACACAGTAAGCGCTCAATAAATACGATTGATGATGGTGATGATGATGAACAATAAACAGTGACATTCTCTGCCCACAAAGAGCTTACAGTCTAGAGCGGGCGGGATGCAGGCATCAATACAAATAATTACAATTACAGATATAAAAATAAAATTACAGATTCATTCATTCAATCGTATTTATTGAGCGCTTATTGTGTGCAGAGCACTGGACTAAGCGCTTTGGAAGTACAAGTCGGCAACATATAGAGACGGTCCCTACCCAACAACTGGCTCACAGTCTAGAAGGGGGAGACAGACAACAAAACCAAACATGTGGACAGGTGTCAAGTCATCAGAATAAATAGAAGTAAAGCTAGATGCACATCATTAACAAAATAAATAGAATAGTAAATATGTACAAGTAAAATAAATAGAGTAATAAATCTGTCCTTTTCTGCACCCAAGGCCTTGTGAGGAAAGACGCAGTATGGGTTCTAATCCCACCAGAAGCACCTGAGTTCTAATCCCAGCTCCGCCACTTGTCTGCTGTGTGACCTTGGGAAAGTCACTTCACTTCTCTGTGCTTCAGTGACCTCATCTGTAAAATGGGGATTAAATCCTACTTCCTCCTACTTAGACTGTGAGCCCCATGTGGGACAGGGACTATGTCCAACCTGGTTAGCTTGTATCTACCCCAGAATCAGTGTGGCCTAGTGGATAGAACATGGGCCCAGGAGTCAGAAGGATGTGGATTCTAATCCTGGCTGCACCACATCAGCTGTGTGACTTTGGGCAAGTCACTTAACTTCTCTGTGCCTCAGTTACCTCATCTGTAAAATGGGGATTAATAATAATAATAATAATAGCATTTATTAAGTGCTTACTATGTGCAAAGCACTGTTCTAAGCACTGGGGAGTTACAAGGTGAGAAGAGAGTGTCTTAAAGCTAAAGGCCAGACTGGAATGGGTAACCTTTTATTGTTTTTTGAGGAGTGGGGAGATCTTTTCTTTTTTTTTTTTGGTATTTGTTAAGCGCTTACTATGTGCAAAGCACTGTTCCAAGCACTGGGGGGATACAAGGTGATCAGGTTGTCCCACGAGGGGCTCACAGTCTAATCCCCATTTTACAGATGAGGTAACTGAGGCACAGAAAAGTGAAGTGACTTGCCCAAAGTCACACAGCTGACAATTGGCGAAGTCGGGATTTGAACCCATGACCTCTGACTCCAAAGCCCAGGCTCTTTCCACTGAGCCATGCTGCGTCCCATGACTGTGAGCCCCATGTGGGACAACCTGATTACCGGTGTTTCTATCCCAGGATTTAGAACAGTGTTTGGCACATAGTAAGTGCTTAACAAATACCGTTATTATTATTATCCCCATTTGACAGATGAGGTAACTGAGGCGCAGAGAAGTTAAGTGACTTGCCCAAAGTCACACAGCTGATGTGGTGGAGACAGGATTAGAACCGACAACCACTGACTCCTAAACCCAAGCTCTTTCCACTAAGCCACGCTGCAGAGTGTGAGCCCCATGTGGGACAGGGACTGTGTCCAACCTCGTTAACTTGCATTTACTCCAGCACACAGAACAGTGCTTGGCACATAGTAAGTGCTTAACAACTATTATAATTATTATTATGATTATTACGATGTATCTCAAAACGGTGGAGTCGCTATTCCCAGCAGAGGTCCTGCAGGCTAATGCATTCATTCATTCATTTAATCGTATTTTTTGAGCACTTACCGAGTGCAGAGCACTGTACTAAGCACTTGGGAGAGTATAGTACAACAATAAACAGACACATCCCCTGCCCACAGTGAGTTTACAGTCTAGAGACGGGGAGGTGACCTGCAGGGGAACAAACTCCTGCAGGGCATGAGGAGACACTGTACTTGAGGACTCTGGGTATCCCCATCCCCCAGAAGCCCATCACCTTGGTGCCATCTTGGATTCCCCTCAATTATAATAATAATAATAATAATAGCATTTATTAAGCGCTTACTATGTGCAAAGCACTGTTCTAAGCTCTGGGGAGGTTACAAGGTGATTAGGTTGTCGCACGGGGGGCTCACAATCTTCATCCTCATTTTCCAGATGAGCGAACTGAGGCCCAGAGAAGTGAAGTGACTTGCCCAAAGTCACACAGCTGACAATTGGCGGAGCTGGGATTTGAACCCATGACCTCTGACTCCAAAGCCCAGGCTCTTTCCACTGAGCCACGCTGCTCCATCTTTCATCTCCCACATTCCACGTGTCTTGAAATGCTGCCGGTGTTTGCTTCCCCGTTTTCCAGGATCTTCCCTACCCTCACTTTTGTGTAAAATCTCACCCCTCTGAGCCATACTCTACTGCTCCAGTTGCCAGATTGTTCTCCGGCCTCTAAATTCGCCCCTCCTCAGCTTAACCTGTGCTCTATGCCTGGCTCAGCTTCCTAAAATCATGGCCCAAACACATTTGGGAGTCGGAGGACGTGGGTTCCAATTCCGCCTCTGCCACATGTCTGCTGTGTGACCTTGGGCCAGTCACTTAACTTCCCTGTGCCTTAGTTACCTCATCTTTCAAATGGGGATTAAAAGTGTGAGCCCCACATGGGACGATCTGATTACCCCGTGTCTACCCAGCGCTTAGAACAGTGCTTGGCACATAGTAAGCACTTAACAAATACCATAATAATAATAATGATTTCTCTGCTCCTCAAAAACTTCCAATAGCTACTCATTTATCCAGGTAGTCAGTAATGGCTATTGATCCCTAACTATTCATTCAATCATATTTATTGAGCGCTTACTGTGTGCAGAGCACTGTACTAAGCGCTTACTATGTACTAAGCACTGTACTATGTGCCGAGAACTATACTCGACACTTGAAGAAGCACAGTAGCACAGGACTTGGGGATTTTTATGAAGTTTGTTAAACGTTTACTATTTGTCAAGCACTGTTCTAGGCACTGGGGGAGTTTATCATGTTGGACATGGTTCCTGCCTTACCTGGGGCTGTAAGCTCATTGCAGGCAGGGAAACTGTCTGTTATAGTGTTACAATCAATCAATCAATCGTATTTATTGAGCACTTACTGTGTGCAGAGCACTGTACTAAGCGCTTGGGAAGTACCAGTGGGCACATATAGAGACAGTCCCTACCCAACAGTGGGCTCACAGTCTAAAAGTACAGTTACACTATACTCTCCCAAACACTTAGTACAGTGTTCTGCCCACGGTAAGCCCTCAATAAATACAACTGACAGGCTGGATTCGTTCATTCACTCGATCGTATTTATTGAGCGCTTACTGTGTGCAGATCACTGTACTAAGCGCTTGGGAAGGACAAATCGGCAACAAATAGAGATGGTCCCTACCCAACAACGGGCTCACAGTCTGTGTGTGTGTGTGTGTGTTTGTGTTGGGGGCGGTGTGAGTGTGTCTCTGTTAGGAAAAATGTTAGGAAAAATGTGCAAACCACCGCCCTGGGATTCGTGAAACCTGGATTCTGGTGGCAGCCCCGGCTCATCCCCACTTTCTCTGAGCCTCAGTGATCCGACCTGCAAAATGGAGATCCCATCCCGCCACCACACACACACACACACACACACACACACAGAAACACACACACACACACACATAACAATAATAATAGACTTTTAGGCTGTGAGCCCACTGTTTGGTAGGGACTGTCTCTATATGTTGCCAATTTGTACTTCCCAAGCACTTAGTACAGTGATCTGCACACAGTTAGAGCTCAATAAATACGATTGATTGATTGATTAATAATAATAATGGCATTTATTAAGCACTGACTATATGCAAAGCACTGTTCTAAGCGCTGGGGAGGTTACAAGATGATCAGGTTGTCCCACGGTGGGCTCACAGTCTTCATCCCCATTTTACAGATGTGGTAACTGAGGCCCAGAGAAGTTAAGTAACTTGAGCAAAGTCACACAGCTGACAAGTGGCGGAGCCGAGATCAAAACCCATGACCTCTGACTCCAAAGCCCAGGCTCTTTCCACTGAGCCACGCCGCTTCTCTGTCTCACTGCCTAGATCAAAGGGAGGAGGATTGAATTCCCGTTTTACAGTTGAGGTGACTGAGGCACAGAGAAGTGGAGTGACTTGCCCAAGGTCACACAGCAAGCAATTGGCAGAGCTGGGTTTAGAACCCAGGACATCTGATGCCCAGGCCCATGCTCTTTCCACTAGGCCATGCTACTTCTCCTTAAGTTAAATTAGAGAAGCAGCGTGGCTCAGTGGAAAGAGCCCGGGCTTGGGAATCAGAGGTCATGGGTTCTAATCCCGGCTCTGCCACTTATCAGCTGTGTGACTTTGGGCAACTCATTTAACTTCTCTGGGCCTCAGTTCCCTCATCTGTAAAATGGGGATTAAGACTGTGAGCCCCGCGTGGGACAGCCTGATCACCTTATATCTACCCCAGTGCTTAGAGCAGTGCTTGGCACATAGTAAGCACTTAGCAAATACCATTTAAAAAAATTAAAGTAAAATAATAATAATAATGGCATTTATTAAGCGCTTACTATGTGCCAAGCACTGTTCTAAGCGCTGGGGAGGTTACAAGGTGACGAGGTTGTCCCACGGGGGGCTCCCAGTCTTAATCCCCATTTTACAGATGAGGGAACTGAGGCCCAGAGAATAATAATAATAATGATAATGATGGCATTTATTAAGTGCCTACAAGACTCAATCCCTGACCTTGAAGATGCTGACATTTTAATGGAAGAGACTGGCAGTCAAAGACTTAGACTTGCAGTGGAAACGGGAGGGAAAAGGTACTGCATATAGAGTCGATAGCAAGGGTATGCAAAAAAAAAAGAATCAAAGAATGCCGTACATGAATTAATATAGATGAAAGTGCCAAGGGAGCTGCTGAGAAGAACCAGCCTGGAGTGGTGGAAATCAATCAGTGGTATAAACTGAGTGCTCATTATGTCCACCGCACTGTACTGAGAGCTTGGGAGAGTCCAATATAACAGAGTTGGTAGACATGTGCCCTGCCCACAAGGAGCTTACAGTCTAGAAAGTAGTTGGGCTGGAGGGAGGGGAGGGAGGTCATCTCCTGTAGCAGGTGGGTTTTCAGTAGAGCTTTGAAGACGGAGAGGGAACTCAGAAGGTCATGTGTTCTAATCTTGGCTCCACCGCTTGTCTGCTGTGTGACCCTGGGCTAGTCACTTCACTTCTCTGGGCTTCAGTTACCTCATCTGTAAAATAAGGATTGAGACTGTGAGCCTCACGTGGGTTAAGCGCTTAGCCCAGTGCTCTGCACACAGTAAGTGCTCAATAAATACGATTGAATGAATGACAGGGACTGTGTCCAACCCAAGTTGCTTGTAACCATTCATTCATTCATTCAATCATATTTATTGAGCGCTTACTTTCTGCAAAGCACTGTACTAAGCACTTGGGAAAGTACAATATAACAACGGACACATTCTCTGTCCACAGTGAGCTCACGTGTGAACCCGTTGCTGGGTAGGGACTGTCCCTATATGTTGCTGATTTGTACTTCCCAAGTGCTTAGTGCAGTGCTTTGCACACAGTAAGCCCTCAATAAATACAATTGAATGAATGAATGAATGAATGAATGAGCTCCCCCTCCTCCCCATCTCCCCGCTTTACCTCCTTCCCCTCCCCACAGCACCTATATATATGTATATATGTTTGTACGGATTTATTACTCTATTTATTTTATTTGTACTTATTTATTCTATTTATTTTATTTTGTTAATATGTTTTGTTTTGTTCTCTGTCTCCCCCTTCTAGACTGTGAGCCCCATCAATCAATCAATCAATCATATTTATTGAGCACTTACTGTGTGCAGAGCACTGTACTAAGCGCTTGGGAAGTGCAAGTTGGCAACATATAGAGACAGTCCCTACCCAACAGTGGGCTCACAGTCTAGAAGGGGGAGACAGAGAACAAAACCAAGCATATTAACAAAATAAAATAAATAGAATAGATATGTACAAGTAAAATAAATAAATAGAGTAATAAATATGTACAAACATATATACATATATACAGGTGCTGTGGGGAAGGGAAGGAGGTAAGCCTTGGGGGGATGGAGAGGGGAACGAGGGGGAGAGGAAGGAGGGGGCTCAGTCTGGGAAGGCCTTCTGGAGGAGGTGAGCTCTCAGTAGGGCTTTGAAGGGAGGAAGAGAGCTAGCTTGGTGGTATGCTCCATTCATTTAGTGTGGCGTTCCCCCATGTGGGACAGGGGCTGAGTCTGATCTGGTTATCTAGAGTTTACCCCAGAGCCTAATACAGTGATTGACACATAGAAAGTGCTTACCAAATACCCCAATTATTATCATTAATATTATCGCCACAATAGGTGTCCCTTGAATACTAGTAATGATGATGAAGACGACAATGACTTTGGCCCAAGAAACTAGTTCTCAAACTGAACCATATGCCAGAGAGATTGTCTCTACCCTTGGTGAATAATTGTGGTGGTACCTAACTAAGCAGTTAGTACAGTGCTCTGCACACAGTAAGCCCTCAGTTGTGGTGGTACAAAACTAAGCAGTTAGTACAGTGCTCTGCACACAGTAAGCCCTCAATAAAACGACATGGCGAAGTAGATAGAGCATGGGCCTGGGAATCAGAAGGTCATGGGTTCTAATCCTGACTTTGTTATTTGTTTGCTGTGTGACCCTGGGCAAGTCACCTCACTTCTCTGTGCTTCAGTTACCTCATCTGTAAAATGGGGATTGAGACTGTGAGCCCTACGTGGGATAGGGACTGTGTCCAACCCAATTTGCTTGTAACCACCCCAGAGCTTAGTACAGTGCCTGGCACATAGTAAGTGCTTAACAAATACCATTATTATTATTATTAATAAATAACATTGATGATGATTTGTTAATCACCCTCTGTGTGTCAAGCACTCTACTAACTGCCCTAGTAGATAAAAGATAATAATAATAATGATGGCATTTATTAAGTGCTTACTATGTGCAAGGCACTGTTCTAAGCCCTGGGGAGGTTACAAGGTGATTAGGTTGTCCCACGGGGGGATCACAGTCTTAATCCCCATTTTACAGATGAGGTAACTGATGCTCAGAGAAGTTGTGACTTGCCCAAAGTCACACAGCTGACAATGGCAGAGCCGGGATTTGAACCCATGACCTCTGACTCCAAAGCCCGGGCTCTTTCCACTGAGCCATGCTGCTTCAGGCATAGTCTCCGTCCTATGTGTGACCTAAGTAGGATAGAGAACAGGCCTGTAATTCCCATTTTGGGGGTTTGTTTTTAATGGTATCTGTTAATCAATCAATCAATCATATTTATTGAGCGCTTACTGTGTGCAGAACACTGTACTAAGTGCTTGGGAAGTACAAGTTGGCAACATATAGAGACAGTCCCTACCCAACAGTGGGCTCACAGTCTAAAAGGGAGAGACAGAGAACAAAACCAAACATACTAACAAAATAAAAGAAATAGAATAGATATGTACAAGTAAAATAAATAAATAGAGTAATAAATATGTACAAACATATATACATATATACAGGTGCTGTGGGGAAGGGAAGGGGGTAAAATGAGGGGGATGGAGAGGGGGACGAGGGGGAGAGGATGTTCCATGTACTGTACTAAGCACTAGATCCCTGTCCCACATGGGACTCACAGTCTTAATTCCCCTTTTACAGATGTGGTAACTGAGGGCCAGAGAAGTGAAGTGACTTTCCCAAGGTCACGCAGCAGACAAATGGCAGAGCTGGGATTAGAACCCAGGCCCTTCTGACTCCCAGCCCATGCTCTATCCACTAGACCGCACCACTTCCCATTTGCATCAGCTCTCGGCTAATTTTGGGCCCCCCATTCCTGTAGGGGTTTAAAAATCTCCTTTATCCTTCCCCAAAGAGCCAGCATGAGCTGCCCAAGGTGAATCAAAGGCATTCATTCATTCAGTCGTATTTATTGAGCGCATACTGAGTGCTGAGCACTGTACTCAGCGCTTGGAAAGTACAAACAGAGACAATCTCTACTCAACAACGGGCTCACAGACTAGAAGGGGGAGACAGACAACAAAACAAAACAAGTAGACAGGCATCATTAGAATCAAAATAGATTAATAGAATTATAGATATATACATATCATTAATAAAATAGAATAATAAGTCCGTACAAATATGCACAAGTGCTGTGGGGTGGGGAAGAGCAGAGGGAGGGAGTCGGGGCGATGGGGAGAGGAGGAGGAGCAGAGGAAAAGGGGGCTCAGTCTGGGAAGGCCTCCTGGAGGAGGGGAGCTTTCAGTAGGGCCTTGAAGGGAGGAAGAGAATTAGTTTGGCAGGTGTGAGAAGGAAGGGCATTCAAGTTCAGGGGAAGGACGTGAGCCGGGGGTCAATGGCGGGACAGGCGAGAACGAGGCCCAGTGAGGAGGTTAGCGGTGGCAGAGGAGCGGAGGGTGCGGGCTGGGCTGGAGAAGGAGAGAAGGGAGGTGAGGTAGGAGGGGGCGAGGTGATGGAGAGCCTTGAAGCCGAGAGGGAGGAGTTTTTGCTTCAAATAAAGGTTTACAGGCAACCACTGAAGATTTTTTAGTCATCTGGTTGGAAGCAGCTTAGTACAGTGCCCCAGCACTCAGTACAGTGCTTGGCACATAGTAAGTGCTAGACTGTAAGCTCACTGTAGTCAGGAAATGCGTCTATCAACTATGTTATACTCTTAACAAATGCCAACATTATTATTATTATACTCTTCCAGTCACTTAGTGCAGTGTTCTGCACACAGTAAGCATTCAATAAATACAACTGATTGATTGCTAACAAATGCTATACAAAAAGTAGGCCACAAAATTCCCACAGTTATGAAATACCGAATGCAGTTGAGGTAAGGGAAGTTCAAATCTTGAGAAAGGGGTGGGAGGAGGCGTGGGTGGCTGTGTGGGTGTGTGTATGTGTGAGTGTTGTTTCATTCCCTGCCTGGACCTGGCCAAGGGGTTTTTAATAAAGAGTTGATAGTCTAAATCTACCAGAAGACTGAATCGCGGCCAGAGAGAGCCTTGTAATGATAGGATATTATCAGGGCTTGGGGTGAAAAGGAGGTCAGGAAAACATTTCATTTGAAGGGCAATCAAAGTATAGGGAATGCATTGTACCGGGTTTGAAAATTCATTCATTCAATCGTATTTATTGAGCGCTTACTGTGTGCAGAGCACTGTACTAAGCATTTGGGAAGTACAAGTTGGCAACATACAGAGACAGTCCCTACCCACCAACGGGCTCACAGTCTAGAAGGGGGAGACAAGACAATAAAACAAAACATATGGACAGGTGTCAAGTCGTCAGAATAAATAGAAGTAAAGCTAGATGCACATCATTAACAAAATAGAACAGTAATTATGATGGGTTTGGAGAGATCACAAAAGTACAAAGATGATGTTTCCAAAATAAATCCCCTTTGGTCCATCCCCGCCCCACCCGGTTGTAATAATAATAGTATTGGTGTTTTTTAAGCGCTTACTATGTGCCAAGCACTGTTCTAAGCACCGGAGTAGATACCATTTTACAGATGAGGTAACTGAAGCACAGAGAATAATAATAATAATAATAATAATGATGGCATTTATTAAGCGCTTACTATGTGCAAAGCACTGTTCTAAGCGCTGGGGAGGTTACAAGGTGATCAGGTTGTCCCACGCGGGGCTCACAGTCTTCATCCCCATTTTACAGATGGGGGAACTGAGGCCCAGAGACAAGTGGCACAGATGACAAGTGGTGGAGCTGGGATTTGAACCCCTGAACTCTGACTCCAAAGCCCCGGCTCTTTCCAAGTGACTTGCCCAAAGTCACACAGCTGACAATTGGCGGATTGGGATTAGAACCCATGACCTCTGATTCCCAAGCCCGTGCTCTTTCCACTAAGTCATGCTGCTTATTCATTCATTCATTCGTCCAATCGTATTTATTGAGCTCTTACTGTGTGCAGAGCACTGTACTAAGTGCTTGGGAAGTACAAGTTGGCAACATATAGAGACGGTCTCTACCCAACAGTGGGCTCACAGTCTAGAAGATCATTCTCCGGTCCTCTCTTTATCCAGCCGGAGAATAGGAGGGAGCTGAGCGGGGTGAGGGGCTTCTCAGAGAGACGTGGGACACGGATTGGTTCCCATTTTCCAGGGTTCCCGGCTGGGCAGGGGCTGCAAGATGGGCAGGGGAGCCTGGCTGCCCAGGGGAACTCCATATTGTCCCAGCAGGATGAGTAGGAAGAAACAGGCCTCTCTGGGCTTGGGCGGCCCACTTAAGTCCCTCTCTTGGACTTGTCTGGCTCCATCTTTCCCCATGATTTCCTTCAACTGAGTCACACAGAAAATAGCAAATGATGCTTTGTTAGGTGACCTCCACTGTGGGAGAATCGGAGCAGTCAGTCAGCTGGCCCAGTTCTGTGCTAGTGAGCATCTGCTGAATTGTCGCAGCGCTTACTGTGTGCAAAGCATCTGGAGCAGAAGATAGTTTAAGAGATTTAGCTGCCACTTTGTTCATTTAGTACAGTGCTCTGCGCACAGGAAGCGCTCAATCCATACTTCATGCTGCTGCCCGGATTATCTTTGTCCAGAAACGCTCTGGGCATATTACTCCCCTCCTCAAAAATCTCCAGTGGCTACCAATCAATCTGCGCATCAGGCAGAAACTCCTCACCCTGGGCTTCCAGGCTGTCCATCCCCTCACCCCCTCCTACCTCACCTCCCTTCTCTCCTTCTCCAGCCCAGCCCGCACCCTCCGCTCCTCCGCCGCTAATCTCCTCACCGTACCTCGCTCTCGCCTGTCCCGCCATCGACCCCCGGCCCACGTCATCCCCCGGGCCTGGAATGCCCTCCCTCTGCCCATCCGCCAAGCTAGCTCTCTTCCTCCCTTCAAGGCCCTGCTGAGAGCTCACCTCCTTCCGGAGGCCTTCCCAGACTGAGCCCCTTCCTTCCTCTCCCCCTCGTCTCCCTCTCCACCCCCCCATCTTACCTCCTTCCCTTCCCCACAGCACCTGTATATATGTTTGTACGTATTCGTTACTCTATTTATTCATTTATTTTACTTGTACATATCTATTCTATTTTATTTTGTTAGTATGTTTGGTTTTGTTCTCTGTCTCCCCCTTTTAGACTGTGAGCCCACTGTTGGGTAGGGACCGTCTCTATATGTTGCCAACTTGTACTTCCCAAGCGCTTAGTACAGTGCTCTGCACACAGTAAGCGCTCAATAAATACGATTGATGATGATGATGATGCGGAGGTGAAAGGGTAACCATTGGAGGTTTCTGACGAGCGGAGATATGTTGCCAACTTGTACTTCCCAAGCGCTTAGTGCAGTGCTCTGTACACAGTAAACGCTCAATAAATACGATTGAATGAACGAATGAATGAATGGGAACTGAACCTTTTTTTTAGAAAAGTAAGTAAGGACTGGAGTCAGGAGAGAAAAGAGGCAGGGAGGTTAGCAAGGCGGCTGATATAGTAGTCAAGGTGGGATTGGATAAGATCTTGGATAATATTATTATTAGTATTATAAAATTATAGGTTGTCCCACGTAGGGATCACCACAGTCTTACTTCCCTTAATCCCCATTTTACAGATGAGGTAATTGAGGCTCAGAGAAATTAAGTGGCTTGCCCAAAGTCACCCAGCAGACATTGGTTACATTATATAATTATATATTATATAAATATAATTATATATTAATACAATTAAAATATTGCTATTATCAATCATAATAATGGCATTTGTTAAGTGCTTACTATGTACCGAGCACAGTTACTTAATATAATTGAAATATCATTATTAATAATAATAATGGCATTTGTTAAGTGCTTACTATGTACCGAGCACAGTTCTAAGCGCTGGGGTAGATACAAGGTAATCACAATGTCCCATGTGGGGCTTGCAGTCTTAATCCCCATTTTACAGATGAGGGAACTGAGGCACAGAGAAGTCAAGTGACTTGCCCAAAGTCACACAGCTGATTAGTGGTGGAGACAGGATTAGAACCCATGACCTCTGCTCTTCGGATGGAGAGGAAAGGGTAGATTTTAGTGATGTTATATAAGTGGATCTGATAGGATTTATTGACATTGTCTATGTGGATTGAATGAGACAGATGAGTGTGAAAGACAGGGAGGTTGGTGGTTTTGTCTACAGTGACAGAAAAGCCAAGGGGAGGGTGGTCTAGGTAGGATGGTGAAGAGTTCTGTTTTTGAACATGTTAAGTTTGAGTAATAATACCAATAATAATAATAATGGCATTTGTTAAGCGATTACTATGTGCCAAGTACTGTTCTAAGCGTTGGGGGGACACAAGGTAATCAAGTTGTCCAACGTGGGGCTCGCAGTCTTCATCCCCATTTTACAGATGAGGGAACTGAGGCCCAGAGAAGTTAAGCGATTTGCCCAAAGTCACACAGCTGACAAACGGCGGAGCCAGGATTAGAACCCATGACCTCTGACTCCCAAGCCGGGGCTCTTTCCACTGAGCCACGCTGCTTCTCATCATCAGCAGGATATCCAAATAAAAGTTGTCCTGAATAACAATAATAATAATAATAATAATGGCATTTATTAAGCGTTTACTATGTGCAAGCACTGTTCTAAGCGCTGGGGAGGTTACAAGGTGATCAGGTTGTCCCACTTGGAGCTCACAGTCTTCATCCCCATTTTACAGATGAGGTAACTGAGGCAGAGAGAAGTTAAGTGACTTGCCCAAAATCACACAGCTGACAAGTGGCGGAGCTGGGATTTGAACCCATGACCTCTGACTCCAAAGCTGTTTCCACCGAGCCACGCTGCTTCTCATCCTCAAGGCAGGGTGAAAGATGACACTGCAGAGGAGAGAGTTTAGGGCTAGGGAGGTAGATTGGGGAATCATCCGCATTGAGATGGGAGTTGAATAATAATAATAATCGTGGTATTTGTTAAGCACTTAACTATGTGCCAAGCACTGTTCTAAGCTCTGGGATAGATATGAGGTAATCAGGTTGTCCCACGTAGGGCTCACCACAGTCTTACTTCCCTTAATCCCCATTTTACAGATGAGGTAATTGAGGCTCAGAGAAGTTAAGTGGCTTGCCCAAAGTCACCCAGCAGACAAGAGGCAGAGTCAGGATTAGAATCTATTTCCTCTGACTCCCAAACCTGTGCTCTTAGTGGAAAGAGCCCAAATGTCAGCTGTGTGACTTTGGGCAAGTCACTTAACTTCTCTGGGCCTCAGTTCCCTCATCTGTAAACTGGGGATGAAGACTGTGAGCCCTCTGTGGGACAACCTGATCACCTTGTAACCTCCCCAGCGCTTAGAGCAGTGCTTTGCACATAGTAAGTGCTTAATAAATGCCATCAAAAAAAGAAGCTGCTTCTCACAAGCCACGCTGCTTCTCACAGCAACTCACAGGTGAAGCTGTGCGAGCGAGTGATTCTGCCCTCTCCTCTACCCAGCAACATCACTTCTCCATCCTTATTCACTCAGTGGTATTTATTGAGCGCTTACTGTGTGCAGAGCACTTTACTAAGCGCTCGGGAGAGTATAATACAACAATAAACAGATATGTTCCCTATTGACCCCCATGCACCAGTTGTTTCAGATGTTCAAATCCCTCCTCAAACATACTGTGCTCCCAACTCTTCCACCCATCTCTTGCCCCTAATGACCCGGCCGTGTGAAAATTGAAAGCATCAGATAATTATAATAATAATGATGGTATTTGTTAAGCGCTTATTATGTGACTGAGCCCCCCTCCTTCCTCTCCCTCTCCTCCCCCTCCCCATCCCCCCTGCCTTACCTCCTTCCCCTCCCCACAGCACCTGTATATATGTTTATATGTTTGTACGTATTTATCACTCTATTTATTTATTTTATTTGTACATATTTATTCTATTTATTTTATTTTGTTAGTATGTTTTGTTGTCCGTCTCCCCCTTCTAGACTGTGAGCCCGCTGTTGGGTAGGGACCGTCTCTATGTGTTGCCGACTTGTACATCCCAAGTGCTTAGTACAGTGCTCTGCACACAGTAAGCACTCAATAAATACTATTGAATGAATGAATGAATTTATTACTCTATTTTATTTGTACATATTCATTCTATTTATTTTATTTTGTTAATATGTTTTGTTTTGTTCTCTGTCTCCCCATTCTAGACTGTGAGTCCACTGTTGGGTAGGAACCGTCTCTATATGTTGCCAACTTGTACTTACCAAGCGCTTAGTACAGTGCTCTGCACACAGTAGGCGCTCAATAAATACCATTGAATGAATGAGGAGTCCTACTGGTTTTTATAATCCCTGTTGTTGCAAAACTTACTTTCAGCTCAGGGAATGTGCCTGTTAGATTGTTCCATCATACTCCCCAAAGCGCTCAGTACAGCGCTCTGCACCCAGTGAGCCCTCAATAAATGTGCTTCGAGAAGCAGCGTGGCTCAGTGGAAAAGAGCCCGGGCTTTGGAGTCAGAGGTCATAGGTTCAAATCCCGGCTCCACCAATTGTCAGCTGTGTGACTTTGGGCAAGTCACTTCACTTCTATCTATCCCACATAGATATCTCGTAGCTCATTTGAGGAAAAATTGGCCAACAAGTGGGAAGTCCATCTACAGCATCTGTAAGAGCAGTTTGGCATCAGAGTAAACACTTAAATACCAGTAGTATTATTATTAATATTATTATTATCATCATATTAGTCCCTGGGCCTCAGTTCCCTCACCTGTAAAATGGGGATGAAGACTGTGAGCCCCCGTGGGACAACCTGATCACCTTGTAACTTCTCCAGCGCTTTGAACAGTGCTTTGCACATAGTAAGCGTGTAATAAATGCCATTATTATTATTATTATTATTATTATGATTGCCTCTGTGGCCGGGCTTTTCCAATTTTTCTCTTCTCCGCCTTCCAGGAATTATCCCTGCGGCAACTCCAGCAACTGGGAGACACCACCTGTTCCTCCGAACGTCGCCCAGCTGTTCCGGAAGGGCCAGTGGACTCCGGATGATCCTTCACCCTCGTGCCAGTGTAGCTCACGGGAGAAGCTCACCATGTTGCCCGAGTGCCCTGAGGGGGCCGGGGGGCCTCCCCCTCCCCAGGTGCCAACCCCCCGCTCCTCCTCCTGCCCCCCACCTTTCCGCCCATCCCATGGACACTGCACACAGTAAGCGTTCAATAAATACAATTGATTGATTGATTGATTGGGAGCCAGGAGGACCGTAGCACACGCGTGACGGAGTCAGTGAGTGGGGTGCTCCGGTACGAAAGAGGTGAACGGTCTTTCAGGAGAGGCATCATCATCACCATCGTCGTCATGGTATTTGTTAAGTGCTTGCTCTGTGCCAGGCACTGTACTAAGCGCCGGGGTGGATACAAGCAAATTGAGTCAGACACAGTCCCTGTCCCACGTGGAGCTCACTGTCTTCATCCTGGGAGAGATGTGTCCACAGTGTCTCTGTTGGTCGGAAACGACTGGATGGCATAAGACAAGATGAGAAAACCTTTGGGGAGTGACCCAATTTAAGCCCCATCTTTGACTGCTTCCTTTAAATGGATTGCTGAATTTATCCGAGCCCTTTCAAAGGGAGCCCCTGAGCAGCAGGGACTTAATGGACATGTCGGCGACCCATGAACCAGGAAAACAATTCCATGAGCAAAAATTAAGAAATGTAATCAAAACAAAAGAAAAGTCCTCTTTGGTTTATTTCCAATTCATCATGAAGCACATGACTCCCCTCCTTCCTCTCCCCCTCCTCCCCCATCCATCCCCCCTGCCTTACCTCCTTCCCTTCCCCACCGTATTTATTACTCTATTTATTTATTTTACTTGTACATATTTATTCTATTTATTTTATTCTGTTTATTTTGTTTTGTTCTCTGTCTCCCCCTTCTAGACTGTGAGCCCGCTGTTGGGTAGGGACCGTCTCTATATGTTGCCAACTTGTACTTCCCAAGCGCTTAGTACAGTGCTCTGCACACAGTAAGCGCTCAATAAATATGATTGATTGATTAATCCCCATTTTCCAGATGAGGTAACTGAGGTCCAGGGAAGTGAAGTGACTTGCCCAAGGTCACACAGCTGACAAGTGGCAGAGCTGGGATAATAATAATAATGGCATTTATTAAGCACTTACTGTGTGCAAAGCACTGTTCTAAGCGCTGGAGAGGTTACAAGGTGATCAGGTTGTCCCACCTGGGGCTCGCAGTCTTCATCCCCATTTTCCAGATGAGGTAACTGAGGTCCAGGGCAGTGAAGTGACTTGCCCAAGGTCACACAGCAGACAAGTGGAAGAGCTGGGATAATAATAATAATAATGGCATTTATTAAGCACTTACTGTGTGCACAGCACTATTCTAAGGGCTGAAGAGGTTACAAGGTGATCAGGTTGTCCCACCTGGGGCTCACAGTCTTAATCCCCATTTTACAGATGAGGGAACTGAGGCACAGAGAATTTAAGTGATTTGCCCAGAGTCACACAGCTGACAAGTGGCAGAGCCAGGATTTGAACCCATGACCTCTGACTCTAAAGCCCGGGCTCTTTCTACAGTGCCAACCCACATCCTTCCGACTCACAAGCAGGGCTGTTTAATTGATCCTGTTGGAATCCCCGGCCCAACCAGACCCACAGAACTAAAGCTGCCAACCGATCTGGTGGGATTTGGGATGGAAGGAGCCTAGAGTGGGGTGGTCCCCCATTCCCATCTTCATCCCCCATCCCTGGAAAACACAAACATCTAAAGCAGGAAATAACATTGTCTCTATCAATCAATCAATTGTATTTATTGAGCGCTTACTGTGTACAGAGCACTGTACTAAGCGCTAAGCACAGTCTCTAGACTGTGAGCCCGTTGTTGGGTAGGGACCGTCTCTCTATGTTGCCAACTTGGACTTCCCAAGCTGTACTAAGGTACAGTGCTCTGCACACAGTAAGCGCTCCATAAATACGATTGAATAAATGAATGAATTGGCAGCCTGGCACCTGAGTGGGGAAGCCCCTGGCCTGAATAACATGATTCATTCATTCATTCAATCATATTTATTGAGCGCTTACTGTGTGCAGAGCACTGGACTAAGCGCTTGGGAAGTACAAGTATATAACAATCACCCTCCAAATTATTAGTCTCTTGACCAGAAACTGAGCTGAGCAAACACCCTTAGAGAGCAGGTCGTATCGTTCTCCATGATGTAGCATTTGGCCTCAGGCTCTCAACCTTTAATGATGGTATTTGTTACGTGCTTACTATCAATCAATCAATCAATCGTATTTATTGAGCGCTTACTGTGTGCAGAGCACTGTACTAAGCGCTTGGGAAGTACAAATTGGCAACATATAGAGACAGTCCCTACCCAACAGTGGGCTCACAAGTGCCAGGCACTGTACTAAGCGCTGGGACGGATACGAGTAAATCGAGCTGACCCAGTCCCTGTGCCGTGTGGGGCTCGCGGTCTCGATCCCCATTTTACAGACGAGGGAACTGAGGCCCAGGGACTAATATGATGATAATAATAATATTAATAATAATAATACTGGTATTTAAGTGTTTACTCTGATGCCAAACTGCTCTTACAGATGCTGTAGATGGACTTCCCACTTGTTGGCCAATTTTTCCTCAAATGAGCTATGAAACATCTATGCAGGACGCAGTGTCACCCTGTGTCCTACGAAATGAACTTTTGTTAAAAATGATATGTGTTAAGTGCTTTCTACGTGCCAATCAATCAATCGTATTTATTGAGCGCTTACTGTGTGCAGAGCCAGGGACTATACTAGGTGCTGGGGTAAATCCAAGATAATCAGGTTGGACAGAGTCCCTGTCCCACAGAGGGCTCACCATCTTAAACCCCATTTTATTCATTCATTCATTCATTCAATCGTATTTACGGAGCGCTTACTGCGTGCAGAGCACTGGACTGAGCGCTTGGAAAGTACACTTCAGCAATTCAGAAATTTTACAGTTGAGGTAACTGAGGGAGAAGTAAAAGTGAAGAGACTTGCCCAAAGTCACATAGCAGAGACTGTGAGCCCACTGTTGGGTAGGGACTGTCTCTATATGTTGCCAATTTGCACTTCCCAAGCGCTTAGTACAGTGCTCTGCACATAGTAAGCGCTCGATAAATACGATTGATGATGATGATGATGATGATGATTAGAGCCCACGTCCTTCTAACTTCTAGGCCCGTGCAGCTCCACGTCCCGTTGAGCCAGTCCCGCTCTCATGGCCCCCTGCCCCTCGGCCACACCCCAAGCCCTAATCATTCAATCGTATTTATTGAGCACTTACTGCATGCAGAGCACTGTACTAAGCGCAGCAATAAGGAGAGAGAATCCCTGCCCACAACGAGCTCACACTCTAAATGATGATGATGATGATGGCATTTATTAAGCACTTACTATGTGCAAAGCACTGTTCTGAGTGCTGGAGCACTGTTCTAAGCACTGGAGAATAATGATGGCATTTATTAAGCGCTTACTATGAGCAAAGCACCGTTCTAAGAATGGCTCAGTGGAAAAAGCACGGGCTTGGGAGTCAGAGGTCATGGGTTCGAATCCCAGCTCCACCACTTGTCAGCTGTGTGACTTTGGGCAAGCCACTTAACTTTTCTGTGCCTCAGTTACCTCATCTGTAAAATGGGGATTAAGATTGTGAGCCCCCCGTGGGACAACCTGATCACCTTGTATCCCCCCAGCGCTTAGAACAGTGCTTTGCACATAGTAAGCGCTTAATAAATACTATTATTATTATTATTATTATTATTATTATTATTATTATTATTATTATTATTATTATTCTAAGCACTGGGGAGTTTACAAGGTGATCAGGTTGTCCCACGGGGGGCTCACAGTTTTAATTCCCATTTTCCAGTTGAGGTAACTGAGGCCCAGAGAAGTAATGTGATTTGCCCAAGGTCACACAGCTGACAAGTGGTGGAACTGGGATTTGAACCCATGACCTCTGACTCCAAAGCCCGGGCTCTTTCCACTGAGCCACGGAACAGTACTTTGCACATAGTAAGTGCTTAATAAATGTCAATATCATTATTATTATTATTAAAGAGGGGAAGACAGACATCAATATTCATTCATTCATTCAATCGTATTTATTAAGCGCTTACTGTGTGCAGAGCACTGTACTAAGTGCTTGGGAAGTACAAGTTGGCAACATATAGAGATGGTCCCTACTCAACAACAGGCTCACAGTCTAGAAGGGGGAGACAGACAATGAAACAAAACATGTGGTCAGGTGTCAAGTCATCAGAATAAATAGAAGTAAAGCTAGATGCATATCATTGACAAAATAAATGGAATAGTAATACACAGGCATCAATATGGAGAAGCAGCTTGGCTTGGTGGGAAGAGCACGGGCTTGGGTTGTGGGTTCTAATTCCGGCTCCGCCACTTGTCAGCTGTGTGACTTTGGGCAAGTCACTTAGCTTCTCTCTGCCTCAGTTGCCTCATCTGTAAAATGAGGATTAAGACTGTGAGCCCCATGTGGGACAGCCTCATTACCTTGTATCTAACCCAGCGCTTAGAATAGCGCTTGGCACATAGTAAGCGCTTAACAAATACCATCATTATTATTGTAAATAAATAAAATAGAAATATTTATAAGTGCTATGTGGCGGGGAGAACAAAGGGAGTGAGGGTGACATGGAAGGGTGTGGGAGATGAGGAAAAGCGCTTAGTACAGTGTTCTGCACACAGTAAGCGCTCAACCAATCAATCAATCAATCGTATTTATTGAGCGCTTACTGTGTGCAGAGCACTGTACTAAGCGCTTGGGAAGGACAAGATGACAACTAAGCGGGGATTAAGAGGATAAATTAAGGACATTAAGACTGTGAGCCCTCTGTGGGGCAACCTGATCACCTTGTAACCTCCCCAGCGCTTAAAACAGTGCTTTGCACATAGTAAGCGCTTAATAAATGCCACTAAAAAATAAAAAATAAATACGACTGAATTGAATGGAACTGAAAAGTGGGGCTCTTGCCCTTCCTCTGCTCTGCAGGCCTCTCCCAGACTGCAATGGCCCAAACCCACGGGCCATTTCTAACAGCCTGCAGGAAGGCCAAAAATTCGGATCTTTAAAAATCCTGTTTTCCTCGATCAGAAGCAAACCCTGTTCAGAATTACTTTCCAGATTTAAGGTTGCTCTGCCACCTGGTGGGTAAACCTAGGCTTTATTATTATTATTATTATTATTATTGTTATTATTATTATTATTATTATTATTATTATTATCATCATCATCATCATCATCATTACGATTGTTATTATTATTTTATTATTTTATTATATATTATATAGTAATAATAATATAATAATAATGGTATTTGTTGAGTGCTTACTAGGTGCCATGCACTGCTTTGTGTCCCAGAAGGGCTCGTTAGTTTGAGGGACACAGGAACCAGATGGTTTGCCAAGGTTTTCTTTCCCTTGGCCCGAAAGCCGTCACCCAGCAACCTCCAGCCCGCTGTTGGGTCGGGACCGTCTCTATATGTTGCCAACTTGTACTTCCCAAGCGCTTAGTACAGTGCTCTGCACACAGTAAGCGCTCAATAAATATGACTGAATGAATGAACCGTGAGGAATAAATTTCCAAGGGACTCATGGGGCATTCTGTGCCTCCCAGAGAATACAGCGGAGCACCGAAATTCTCCAAGACCTGACGGACAGAAACATCTCAGACTTCCTGATGAAAACCTATCCCGGCCTTATAAGAAGCAGGTAAGGAGAATGATTTTTTGTGTCTTTCAAAGAGTCCTAACCCTCCCATTTTACAGATGAGGTGACTGAGGCACAGAGAAGTGAAGTGAATTAATAATACTAATGATGGCATTTGTTAACTGCTTACTATGTGCAAAGCACTGTTCTAAGCGCTGGGACAGATACAAGGTGATCAGGTTGGCCCACATGGGGCTCACAGTCTTCACCCCCATTTTACAGATGAGGTCACTGAGGCCCAGAGAAGTGAAGTGACTTGCCCAAGGTCCCACAGCGGACAAGTGTCAGAGCTGAGATTAGAGGTCACATCTTTCTGACTGTCAGGCCCGTGCTCTAACTACTAGGCCACGCTGTTCCTAAATGAATTTCTCCTCTGCCCTCCCAAATCCTCACCTCCACCTCACAGCACCTGTATATATGTATATATGTTTGTACATATTTCTTACTCTATTTATTTTACTTGTACATATCTATTCTATTTTATTTTGTTAATATGTTTGGTTTTGTTCTCTGTCTCTCCCTTCTAGACTGTGAGCCCACTGTTGGGTAGGGATCGTCTCTATATGTTGCCAACTTGTACTTCCCAAGTGCTTAGTACAGTGCTCTGCACACAGTAAGCGCTCAATAAATATGATTGATTAATTGATTGATTAACTATCCCATCACAGTTGACAACATCACCATCCTGCCAGAACCCAAAGCCTTGGCATTCTCCTTGAATCCTTCCTCTCTCTCTCAATTCCTATCCACTCCACTGCTAACTCCTGTCTGCCCCTTCCTCTCCATCCCAATGGCCACATGAGGTCCAGGACCTTAATAATAATAATAATGATAATAATAATAATAACTGTGGTATTTGTTAAGCGCTTGCTATGTGCCAGGCACTGTACTAAGCGCTGGAGTAGATACAAGGTAATCAGGTTGGACACCGTCCGTGTTCCACATGGGGCTCACCGTCTTCATCCCCATTTTACAGATGAGGTAACTGAGGCCGGAGAAATGAAGTGGCTTGCCCAAGGTGGATCCGGAATTAGGGCCCAGGACCTTCTGACTCTCAGACCAATCTGCTCTATTGTGAGCCCCACGTGGGACAACCTGATCACCTTGTATTCCCCCAGTGCTTAGAACAGTGTTTGGCACATAGTAAGCGCTTAACAAATACCAAAAAAAAAAAGAAAACATCTCCCCACTCCTCAAAAACCATCAAGGGTTACCCATTCCAGTCTGGCCTTTAGCTTTAAGACACTCTCTTCTCCCCCTTCTAGACTGTGAGCCCACTGTTGGGTAGGGACCGTCTCTATATGTTGCCAACTTGTACTTCCCAAGCGCTTAGTACAGTGCTCTGCACACAGTAAGCGCTCAATAAATACTATTGATTGATTGATTGATTATCCACTAGGCCACATATGGCTTGAATGGTCTTTGGTCTCCTTCCACCAACCTCTCCCTTCTGCAGTCTGCACTTTGCTGTGCTGTCGGATTCACTTTTCTAAAACAGTGCTCTGAACCCAGCGTGGCTCCGGGGAAAGAGCCCGGGCTTTGGAGTCAGAGGTCATGGGTTCAAATCCCGGCTCCCACCAGTGGTCAGCTGTGTGACTCTGGGCAAGTCACTTCACTTCTCTGTGCCTCAGTTACCTCATCTGTAAAATGGGGATTAAGATTGTGAGCCCCACGTGGGACAACCTGATCACCTTGTAACCTCCCCAATGCTTAGAACAGTGCTTTGCACATAGTAAGCGCTTATTAAATGCCATCATTATTATTATTATTATAAAGAGAGCAGCTCTTCCCCACTATCCCTCCACACACGTAACCCCACTCCTCAAAAACCATCAAGGGTTACCCATTCTGGTCTGGCCTTTAGCTTTAAGATGCTCTCTTCTCCCACCGTATCCCAGCTCGTACTCTTCATTTCTCTCAAGCTAACCAACTCACTGGGCCTCATACTAATAATAATAACGATGATGGTATTTGTTAAGCGCTTACTATGTGCACAGCACTGTTCTAAGTGCTGGGGAGGTTACAAGGTGATCAGGTTGTCCCACGGGGGACTTCCAGTTTTAATCCCCATTTTACAGATGAGGTAACTGAGGCCCAGAGAAGTGAAGTGACTTGCCCAAAGTCACACAGCTGACAATTGGCGGAGCCGGGATTTGAACCCATGACCTCTGACTCCAAAGCCCGGGCTCTGTCCACTGAGCCATGCTGCTTCCCCTACATCTTCATCCATGCTGCTTCATCCTCACCTCTCCCATATCCTACCCCTGGCTCACGCCCACCTACTTCCAGAGTCAAATCAAAGAGAAAAGTCTCCGGGTGTTCGTTTTAACAGGAACTTTGGTTTTGTTTTTCAGTTTGAAGAGCAAATTCTGGGTCAACGAACAAAGGTAGGGCATCTTTTGGGGGAACCGTTACTATTCCAGTGGAATCAATTCCTGACTGGCTCAGGGAAGGCTGGTCCCATCCATGCTCTGCCATAGGAAAGACTTGGAGCTTCATAGCGCGGAGCTTGCGAGCCAGAAGGATGGGCCGGTGGGTGGGTGAGCGCAGTGAACATGCCCCAGGAACGGTTTGAAGACCCCTTGCAGAAGCATTCCCTGACATTCAGTATAAAAACAATAATAATAATAATAATTACGGTACTTGTTAAGTGCTTACTATGTGCCAAACACTATCCTAAGCTCTGGGACGGATACAAGCAAACCGTGTTGGACACAGTTCCCCATGGGGCTCACACTCCTAATCCCCATTTTACAGATGAGGGAACTGAGGCATAGGAAAATGAAGTTACTTCCATTCATTCATTCATTTGTATTTATCGAGTGTTAAAATGTGCAGAGCTCCATACTAAGTGCTTGGAAAATAGAGTAATAAATCTGTACAAATATATATACAAGTACTGTGGGGAGGGGAAGGAGGTAGGGCAGATGGAGGGATGGGGAGGAGGAGAAGAAAAAGGGGGCTCAGTGTGGGAAGGCCTCCTGGAGGAGGTGAGCTCTCAGTAGGGCTTTGAAGGGAGGAAGAGAGCTAGCTTGGCGGATGTGCGGAGGGAGGCACATTACAGATTTATTACTCCATTTATTTTACTTGTACATATTTACTATTCTATTTCTTTTTTTAATGATGTGCATATAGCTGTCTACATGTTTTGTTTCATTGTCTGTCTCCCCCTTCTAGACTGGGAGCCCATTGTCGGGTAGGGACCATCTCTATATGTTGCCTACTTGTACTTCCCAAGCGCTTAGTACAGTGTTCTGCACACAGTAAGCACTCAATAAATACTACCATTAAATGAATGAATGTCCTGCATTCATGAATTGAATTCATTCAATCGTATTTATTGAGTGTTTACTGTGTGCACAGCACTTTACTAAGCGCTTGGGAGGGACAAGTTGGCAACATATAGAGACGGTCCCTACCCGACAACGGGCTCACAGTCTAGAAGGGGGAGGGATGCTAATCTACAGTCTACATGATGCTCTGAGAAATTCCAAGGTCGCTAGGGAGGAGGGGTCATGGGACCACCTTTCTTCCTGTAATATTGTAATAATAATAATAATAATGATGGCATTTATTAAGCACTTACTATGTGCAAAGCACTGTTCTAGGCTCTGGGAAGGTTGCAAGGTCATCAGGTTGTCCCACATGGGGCTCACAGTCTTTATCCCCATTGTACAGATGAGGGAACTGAGGCCCAGAGAAGTGAAGTGACTTGCCCAAAGTCACACAGTTGACGAGTGGTGGAGCCGGGATTTGAACCCATGACCTCTGACTCCAAAGCCTGTGCTCTTTCCACTGAGCCACGTTGTACCCTCCCGAGGGCTTAGTGCAGTACTTTGCCAATAGGAAGCACTTAATAAATACAATTGAATATCTGAGAGGCGGCAGAGGAGCGGAGGGTGCGGGCTGGGCTGGAGAAGGAGAGAAGGGAGGTGAGGTAAGAGGGGCGGGGAATGTGCCTACCAATTCTGTTTTATTGGACTCTCCCAAACGCTTAGTACAGTGCTCCACACACAGTAAGCACTCAATAAACATGATCGATCGGTCCTATCAGTGTGTTCAGGGCTAGCACCTGCTCCTTCCATAGGTGGTGGTAGGGGCAGGGCCGGATGCGGGAGAGGTGTGCGGTTTAGGGGATAGAGAACATTACTGGGAGTCAGAAGGACCTGCGTTCGGATCCCAGATCCTCCACTTGTCTGCTGTGAGAGCTTATAATTCTGTTTATTTATTTTGATGCTATTGAATATCATCTGAGAGGCAGCTCGGGGCCCACTCAGCCCCTGGCCATGTCCCCAAAAACCCCCAGAAGCCCACGTCTAGCCTGGGCTACAAGAGCGATAGTCGAGGTTTACACGCCGCAGTCCGCACTCGAGCCCCCCAGGCCCCAGGCTGCCTTTGAAGGCCCTGATTTTGCATCACCAGGCAGCCTTTTTCTTGCATTCCTTCAGAAGGGGTTTATTTATTATTGTTTTTTTAATGGCATTTATTAAGCGCTTACTATGTACAAAGCACTGTTCTAGGCGCTGGGGAGGTTACAAGGAGATCAGCTTGTCCCATGGCGGGTTTACAGTCTTCATCCCCATTTTACAGATGAGGGTACTGAGGCCCAGAGAAGCGAAGTGACTTGCCCAAAGTCACACAGCTGACAAGTGGTGGAGCTGGGATTTCATCAATCATCAATCGTATTTATTGAGCACTTACTATGTGCAGAGCACTGTACTAAGCGCTTGGGAAGTACAAATTGGCAACATATAGAGACAGTCCCTACCCAACAGTGGGCTCACAGTCTAAAAGGGGGAGACAGAGAACAAAACCAAACATACTAACAAAATAAAATAAATAGAATAGCTATGCACAAGTAAAATAAATAAATAAATAGAGTAATAAATATGTACAAACATATACATATATACAGGTGCTGTGGGGAAGGGAAGGAGGTAAGATGGGGGGGATGGAGAGGGGGACGAGGGGGAGAGGAAGGAAGGGGCTCAGTCTGGGAAGGCCTCCTGGAGGAGGTGAGCTCTCAGAAGGGATTTGAACCCGTGACCTCTGACCTCTGACTCCAAAGCCCGGGCCCACTGAGCCACGCTGCTTCTCATGTTTATTAAACATGACAGGCCTTTAGAGAGCTTCAGAAGAGCAATCTGTCTCTAATTAAAGATCTAGAGTCAAACTTGAACTCTAAAAGAAATAAAACCCTTTTCAAAAGTTGGATTTGGACTTGAGGGGAAGCTGTGATGTGTGATTGCACTTGAATCTGCACCCTTTATTCACCCACTCCCCCAGCACTGATGAACAGATCCATAATACGTTTATTTATTTTAATGTCTGAACCCCTCTAGTCTGTAAGATCATTGTGGGCAGGGAATGTGTTTCCAAGCTCTGTTATACTGGGCTCTAGAGAGAACTTGGTACAGTGGTCTGAAAGCAGTAAGCGCTCAAAACATATATTAGATTGATTGATTGATTGATTGGTTAGGTAGGCCCAGAGTCAGCCAAAAATCTTTCTTTTCTGCTGTGTGACTTGGGCAAGTCACTTAATTTCTCTCTGCCTCAGTTACCTCATCTGTAAAATGGGGATGAAGACTGAGAGCCCCACGTGGGACAACCTGATCACTTTGTATCTACCCCAGCATTTAGAACAGTGCCTGGCACATAGTAAGCGCTTAACAAATACCACAAATATTATTATTATTATTAAAGTAATGGGTTCTAATCCCGGCTTCATTACATGTCTGCTGTGTGACTTTGGGCAAGTCATTTCACTTCTCTAGGCCTCAGTTACCTCATCTGTATATATGTACCTGTATATATGTATATATGTTTGTACATATTTATTACTCTATTTATTTATTTATCTTACTTGTACATATCTATTCTATTTATCTTATTTTGTTAGTATGTTTGGTTTTGTTCTCTGTCTCCCCCTTCTAGACTGTGAGCCCGCTGTTGGGTAGGGACCGTCTCTATGTGTTGCCGACTTGTACTTCCCAAGCGCTTAGTACAGTGCTCTGCACACAGTAAGCTCTCAATAAATATGATCGATCGATTGATTGATCTGTAAAATGGAGATTGAGACTGTGAGGCCCACATGGGACCGGGACTGTGTCCGAACTGATTTGCTTGTATCTACCCCAGCTCTTAGTGCAGTGCCTGGCTCTTAGTAAGTGCTTAACAAATACCGGAATTATTATTATTAAAGCTCCGTGAGCCAATTTGCAACGATCACGGCGTTTGGCCGGAGAGTTAGCCCCGCGCTTAGGCCTTCCCAGACTGAACCCCTTCCTTCCTCTCCCCCTCGTCCCCCTCTCCATCCCCCCCATCTTACCTCCTTCCCTACCCCACAGCGCCTGTATATATGTATATATGTTTGTACAGATTTATTACTCCATTTATTTATTTAGTTATTTATTTTACTTGTCCATATCTATTCTATTTATTTTATTTTGTTAGTATGTTTGGTTTTGTTCTCTGTCTCCCCTTTTAGACTGTGAGCCCACTGTTGGGCAGGGACTGTCTCTATATATTGCCAATTTGTACTTCCCAAGCGCTTAGTACAGTGCTCTGCACATAGTAAGCGCTCAATAAATACGACTGATGATGATGATGATGATGAAGCGGCCAGTGCGGTCAGTGGAGGTCTGCGTTTCTCCGGCAGGTACGGAGGGATTTCCACCGGGGGAAAGCTGCCAGTCCTCACCGTCACCGGGGAACAAATTGCAGGTTTTTTAAACGACGTTGGCCAAATCATGAATGTGAGCAAGGTAAGCCAAGATGGCAGGGCCTTCTAAGGGCCCCTTATAAAGACCAAGAAGACAAGAAGTCTGGAAGCAGAAACCCCAAGGGCAGCCGAGGTCCCCTCCGGTGCGGTCGCTCGAGACTTGATTTCTTTCCTCTTTAGGGTCCCGCCACCCTGGAGGCTGCTAAGGAAATCTCCAACTTCCTTAAATACATGGAAACTGAAGACAACATAAAGGTACAATTGAAAACTGTACAATTGAGAAGCAGCGTGGCTCAGTGGAAAGAGTCACAGGTCATGGGTTCAAATCCCGGCTCCACCACTCGTCAGCTGTGTGGCTTTGGGCAGGTCACTTAACTTCTCTGGGCCTCAGTTACCTCACCTGTAAAATGGGGATTAAGACTGTGAGCCCTACATGGGACAACCTGATCACCTTGTAAATTCCCCAGCGCTTAGAACAGTGCTCTGCACATAGTAAGCGCTTAATAAATGCTATTAAAAAAAAACTGCTCTTGAAATACCGATACTTGGGACACATATTACCCCCCTTGAACCTCTCCAACAATAATAATAATAATTACGGTATTGGGGATGTCACTGTTTGTTCTTGTATTGTCCTCTCCCAAGGGCTTAGTACAGTGTTCTGCACACAGTAAGTGCTCAATAAGTACGAAGCAGCATGGCTCAGTGGAAAGAGCACGGGCTTTGGAGTCAGAGGTCATGGGTTCAAATCCCGGCTCCGCCACTTGTCAGCTGTGTGACTTTGGGCAAGTCACTTAACTTCTCTGTGCCTCAGTTTCCTCATCTGTAAAATGGGGATTAAGATTGTGAGCCCCCCGTGGGACAACCTGATCACCTTGTAACCTCCCCAGTGCTTAGAACAGTGTTTTGCACATAGTAAGTGCTTAATAAATGCCATCATCATCATTATTATTATTATTACAAATGAATGAATGAGGTAAGCACTTCTTATGTGTGAAGCACTGTTCTAGGCACTGGGGTAGATACAAGGTAATCAGGTAGTCCCACATGGGGCTCACAGTCTTAATCCCCATTTTACAGATGAGGGAACGGAGGAAGAAAGAAGTGGGGTGACTTGCCGAAGTTCAAACAGCAAGCAGTTGGCAGAGCTGAGATTAGAACCCAGGTCCTTTTGACTCCCAGTCCTGTGCTCTATCCATTAGGCCACACTGCTTCTACAATAATAATAATGGCATTTATGAAGCGCTTACTACGTGCAAAGCACTGTTCTAAGCGCTGGGGGGATACAAGGTGATCAGGTTGTCCCACGGGGGGCTCCCAGTCTTCATCCCCATTTTCCAGATGAGGTAACTGAGGCCCAGAGAAGTGAAGTGACTTGCCCAAAGCCACACAGCTGACAAGTGGCAGAGCCGGGATTTGAACCCATGACCACTGGCTCCAAAGCCCGGGCTCTTTCCACTGAGCCACGCTGCTTCTCTAACTCTCTACCTCGGCTCAATTCGATTTTTACGTTGCCAACTTGTACTTCCCAAGCGCTTAGTCCAGTGCTCTGCACACAGTAAGCGCTCAATAAATACGCTTGAATGAATGAAATGTTCTTGAAGCTAAATGTGGTCCAAGGTAAGCGAGGTGAGCTGGGATGGGCAGGGGTCCCGTGGAGGCTGGACAGGGATGGGGAGCGGGGGGCAATGGCAGCAAAACTGCCACACCATCCCCTTCCCTCCCTCCCACCCATGTTCCTCCCTTCTCTCTCCTTTCTCTCCTCCTCTTTCCTCCTCCTCCTTTCTAATCACTGTCAATCATATTTACTGAGCGCTTTCTGTGTGCACAGCACTGTACTAAGCTTGGAGAGAATTGGTCGATATGTTGGTAGACAGAGAAGCAGAGCACAGGCCTGGGAGACATAAGGTCATGGGTTCTAGTCCCGGCTCCTCCACTTGTCTGCTGCATGGCCCTGGACAAGTCACTTCATTCATTCATTCATTGAATCGTATTTATTGAGCGCTTACTGTGCGCAGAGCACTATGCTAAGTGCTTGGGAAGTACAAGATGGCAACATATAGGGATGGTCCCTACCCAACAGCGGGCTCACAGCCTAGAAGGGCTCACAATCAATCAATCAATCAATCATATTTATTGAGCTCTTACTGTGTCCTTCTAGACTGTGAGCCCACTGTTGGGTAGGGACCGTCCCTATATGTTGCCAACTTGTCCTTCCCAAGCGCTTAGTACAGTGCTCTGTATATATGTATATATGTTTACATGTATATATGTATATATATATATATACACCTGTATATATGTATGTATGTTTGTACATATTTATTACTCTATTTTACTTGTACATATTTATTCTATTTATTTTATTTTGTTAGTATGTTTGGTTTTGTTCTCTGTCTCCCCCTTCTAGACTGTAAGCCCACTGTTGGGTAGGGACTGTCTCTATATGTTGCCAAATTGTGCTTCCCAAGCGCTTAGTACAGTGCTCTGCACACAGTAAGCGCTCAATAAATACGATTGATGATGATGATGATGCTCTGCACACAGTAAGCGCTCAATAAATACGATTGATTGATTGCAGAGCACTGTGCTAAGCGCTTGGGAAGTCCAAGTTGGCAACATATAGAGACGGTCCCTACCCAACAGCGGGCTCACAGTCTAGAAGGGCTCACAGTCTAGAAGAATTCACCTCTCTGTGTATCAGTTCCCTCATCTGTAAAATGGGGATTGAGACTGTGAGCCCCATGTGGGACAGGGACTACATCCAACCCAATTTGCTTGCATCCACCCCAGCGCTTAGCACAGTGCCTGGCACATAGTAAGCATTTAATAAATACCACAATTATTATTATAATTATTATGTCCCCTGCCCACGACGAGCTTACACCCTGCCTCAGTTCCCTCATCTGTAAAAGGGGGATTAAGACCGTGAGCCCCACATGGGACAATCTGATTATGTTGTTTCTACCGCAGCACTTAGAACAGTGCTTGGCACATAGGAAGTGCTTAACAAATACCACCATCATCATCATCCCTCTTCCCTCCTGCCCCTTTTCTCTTCAATTATATTTATTGAGGACTTGCCAAGTTCAAAACACAATATTAAGATCTTGGGAAAGCACAATGCAACAGAGTCTCACATGAGCGTTTACCCCATTCACCTTCTGATCGGGAAGAGGGCCCCGATCTTCCTGTGAGCCCACTTTTTAGACTGTGAGCCCACTGTTGGGTAGGGACTGTCTCTATATGTTGCCAACTTGTACTTCCCAAGCGCTTAGTACAGTGCTCTGCACACAGTAAGTGCTCAATAAATACGATTGATTGATTGATTGATTCCCCTGTGATTCTTTTCCTTGGTTTCCGAACGTCGCCATGGTGTCTTTCGGCCGTGGCCCTTGTTTGCCCGAGCGTGTGGTGGGATGCCATCTCTCTCTCCTTGCCGCAGGTGTGGTTTAACAACAAAGGGTGGCACGCCCTCGCCATCTTCCTCAACGTGGCCAACAATGCCGTCCTGAGAGCCAGCCTGCCGCAAGGCCGGGACCCGGAGCGCTTTGGAATCACGCTCATCAGCCACCCACTGAATCTCACCAAGGAGCAGCTCTCGGACGTCACGGTGTGAGCCACCATAATAATAATCATAATAATGATGGCATTTATTAAGCGCTTACTATGTGCAAAGCACTGTTCTCACCATCTAAGCCATTCCTCAGTCCCGCCCCAAAATCTCTCCTGTCTCCTTTCTTCTGGGAAACAGCATGTCCAGGAGGAGAGAGCACGGCCCTGACAGTCAGGAAACCGAAGTTGTTTTGGGTTATTTTTTAAAATGGCATTTGTTAAGCACTTACTCTGTTCCAGGCCCTGTACTAAGCGCTGGGGTAGATACAAGCTAATCAGGTTGGACACAGTCCATATTTATTTCTTTTTGTTTTTACTGTATTTGCTAAGTGCTTACTATGTAGTGTCCTAAGCCCTGGGGTAGATAGAAGCTATTGGGTTGGACATAAGCCCATATTTGCTTGTTTTTGTTTTTATGGTATTTGCTAAGTGAAGAGTGAAGTGAAGAGAAGCAGCGTGGCTCGATGATGATGATGATGATGATGGCATTTGTTAAGCGCTTACTATGTGCAAAGCACTGTTCTAAGCGCTGGGGGGATACAAGGTGATCAGGTTGTCCCGTGTGGGGCTCACAGTCATCATCCCCATTTTACAGATGAGGTAACTGAGGCTCTGAGAAGTTAAGTGACTTGCCCAAGGTCACACAGCAGACGTGGCGGAGCCGGGATTCGAACTCATGACCTGTGACTCCAAAGCTCGTGCTCTTTCCACTGAGCCACGCTGCTCCTCAATGGAAAGAGCGTGCGCTTGGGAGTCAGAGGACATGGGTTCTAATCCCAGTTCCGCCATTTGTCCGCTGTGTGACCTTGGGCAAGTCACTTAACCTCCCTGTGCCTCAGTTACCCCACTGTAAAATGAGCCCCACATGGAACAACCTGATCACCTTGTATCCCCCCAGCGCTTAGAACAGTGCTTTGCACATAGTAAGCGCTTAACAAATTCCATTATTATTCTAGCATTTATTAAGTGCTTACTATGTGCAAAGCACTGTTCTAAGCGCTGGGGAGGTTACAAGGTGAACAGGTTGTCCCACGGGGGGCTCACAGTCTTAATCCCCATTTTCCCGTTGAGGTAACTGAGGCACAGAGAGGTAAAGTGAGTTGCCAAAGTCACACAGGTGACAAGTGACAGGGCTGGGATTTGAACCCATGACCTCTGACTCCAAAGCCCGTGCTCTTTCCACTGAGCCGCGCTGCTTCTCTTAATAATTATCATTATTAAGTGCTTACTTCGTGCCAGGCACTGTACTAAGCACCGGGGTACATAGAAGCTAGTCAGGTTGGACACAGTCCCTGTCCCACATAGGTTTACAGTCTTAATCCCCCTTCTCAAATCCCATCCTCTCCAAGAGTCCTATTCCGCTGGAATAGATACAAGATAATCAGGTTGGACACAATCCATGTCCCTCATAGGGCTCCTAGCCTTAATCCCCATTTGACAGATGAGAGAACTGAGGCCCGGAGAAGTGAAACGGCTTGCTGAAGGTCACAGCAGACAGGTGACAGAGCCAGGATTAGAACCCGGGTCTTTCTGACTCCCGGCCCTGTGCTCTATTCATTCATTCATTCAATCATATTTATTGAGTTCTTACTGTGTGTAGAGCACTGTACTAATTGCTTGGAAAGTACAATTCAGCAAGAAGCAGCGTGGCTCAGTGGACAGAGCACGGGCTTTGGAGTCAGAGGTCATGGGTTCAAATCCCGGCTCTGCCAATTGCCAGCTGTGTGACTTTGGGCAAGTCACTTCACTTCTCTGTGCCTCAGTTACCTCATCTGTAAAATGGGGATGAAGACTGTGAGCCCCATGTGGGACAACCTGATTACCTTGTATCCTCCCCAGCACTTAGAACAGTGCTTTGCACATAGTAAGTGCTTAATAAATGCCATTATTATTATTATTATTATTATTGTTGTTATTATTATTAATCAGTGCCCACTACAGTCTCACAGTCTAGAAGGGGGGAGACAGACATACAAACAAGTAAATAGGCATCGATAGCATCAATATAAATAAATAGAATTATATATATATATATATATATATATACATCAAAACAAGTAAACAGGCATTACTATAAATAAATAGTAGAAGCAGCTTTTCCCAATGAGAAGCAGCATGGCTCAGTGGAAAGAGAAAGGGATTTGGAGTCAGAGGTCATGGGTTCAAATCCTGGCTCCACCAATTGTCAGCTGTGTGACTTTGGGCAAGTCACTTCACTTCTCTGGGCCTCAGTTACCTCATCTGTAAAATGGAGACTAAGACTGTGAACCCCACATGGGACAACCTGATCACCTTGTATCCTCCCCAGCGCTTAGAACAGTGATTTGCACATAGTAAGCGCTTAACAAATGCCATCATCATTATTATTAGTATTATTTGGAGTCAGAGGTCATGTGTTCAAATCCCGGCTCTGCCAATTGTCAGCTGTGTGACTTTGGGCAAGTCATTTCACTTCTCTGTGCCTCAGTTCCCTCACCTGTAAAATGGGGATTAAGATTGTGAGCCCCCCGTGGGACAACCTGATCACCTTGTATCCCCCCCGTGCTTAGAACAGTGCTTTGCACATAGTAAGCGCTTAACAAATACCATCATCATTATTAAATCGAATTATAGATATGTACATATATACACAAGTGCTGTGGGGCGGGGAGGAGGGGTAGAGCAAAGGGAGTGAGATGGAGCGATGGGGAAGGCAGGGGGAACTGAGGAAAAGGGGGGCTCAGTCTCCATCCACTAGGCCACACTACTTCTCTTTGTTCCTTCTTCCACTCGGATCCCTCCTCCGTTTCCTTTCAGACTGAGCACGTCTGTGGATGCCGTGGTGGCCATCTGTGTGATTTTCGCCATGTCCTTCATCCCTGCCAGTTTCGTACTGGATCTGATCCAGGAAAGGGTGAGCAAGGCCAAGCACCTTCAGTTCGTCAGCGGGATGAGCCCCACCGTCTACTGGATCACCAATTTCATCTGGGATTTGGTGAGTACCTCCACCTGCGGTCCTGTGCAGTGCTTTGCACGTGGGAAGTGCTCAATAAATGATAATAATAATAATGTAATGATGGTATTTGTTAAGCGCTTACTATGTGCCAAGCACTGTTCTAAGCTCTGGGGTAGATACAAGGTCATCAGGTTGTCCTGGCACATAGTTCACCTTGTATCCCCCCCAGCACTTAGAACAGTGCTTTGCACATAGTAAGCGCTTAACAAATACCATTATTATTATTATTATTATAGTTAACGCTTAAACACATCAAATACATTAAATACAAATACATTGGAAAGCAGCGTGACTCAGTGGAAAGAGCCCGGGCTTGGGAGTCAGTGGTCGTGGGTTCTAATCCTGGCTCTGCCACATGTCTGCTGTGTGGCCTTGGGTAAGTCACTTAACTTCTCTGAACCTCAGTTACCTCATCTGTAAAATGGGGATGAAGACTTTGAGCCCCACATGGGCTCAACCTGATCACCTTGTAACCCCCCCCCCCCAGTGCTTAGAACAGTGCTTTGCACATAGTAAGTGCTTTTAACAAATGCCATTATTATTATTATTAATAATAATAATAATAATAATAAAAATCCACCTGTTTGGATTCAGGGAGCTGGCAAAGGTAGCTTCTTCAGCTGTATAATAATAATAATAATAATAATGGTGGTATTTGTTAAGCACTTACTATGTGCCAAGCACTGTTCTAAGTGCTGGGGTAGATACAAAGTAATCAGGTTGTTCTCCTCGAGGCTCACAGTCTTCATCCCCGTAATAATAATAATGATGGTATTTGTTAAGCACTTACTATGTTCCAAGCACTGTTCTAAGTGCTGGGGGAATACAAGGTGATCAGGTTGTCCCACATGGGGCTCAAAGTCTTTAATCCCCATTTTACAGATGAGGTAACTGAGGCACAGAGAAGTGAAGTGACTTGCACAAGGTCACACAGCTGACAAATGGCTGAGCCGGGATTAGAACCCACACCCTCTGACTCCCGAGCCTGTGCTCTTTCCTCTAAGCCATGCTGATTGAGTGAATGAATGGGAATCACATCACTTCCCTCTTTAACTCTGGAACAATGAAAGATTCCAGGTCTTTGACCTATATGCATTGCACTCTCCTGAGCACTTAGTACAGTGCTTTGCACACAGTAAGAGCTCCATAAATATGGTTGAATTGAATTAGGACACTGTGGGATGACCTGCTGAGATAAAGGGTATTTAGTCAATCCATCAATCATTCAATGGCATTTGTTGAGCACTTTTTTTTTAATGGCATTTGTTAAGCGCTTACTATGTGCAGAGCACTGTTCTAAGCGCTGGGGGTGATGCAAGGTGATCAGGTTGTCCCACGTGGGGCTCACAGTCGTCATCCCCATTTTACAGGTGAGGTCACTGAGGCTCTGAGAAGTTAAGTGACTTGCCCAAGGTCACACAACAGACATGTGGCGGAGTCAGGATTCGAACCCATGACCTCTGACTCCAAAGCCCGGGCTCTTTCCACTGAGCCACGCTGCACTTGTGTACAAAGTACTATACTAAGCATTTGGGAGAGTACAGTAAATTGCTTGCACTTGGATTTGTACCCTTTATTTACCCGTCCCTCAGTTTCACAGCACTTAGACGCGTAGCTGTAATTTTTTTATTTATATTAACTCTGTCTCCCCTTCTAGACTGTAAGGTCACTGTGGGCAGGGAATGTGTCTATTGACTGTGGCTTAGTGGAAAGAGCACGGGTTTCGGAGTCAGAGAACATGGATTCCAATCCCAGCTCCGCCACTTGTCTGCTGTGTGACCTTGGGCAAGCCACTTATCTGGGCCTCAGTTACCTCATCTTTAAAATGGGGATTAAGACTGTGAGCCCCACGTGGGAAGCTTGATTACCATGCATCTGCCCCAGCACTTAGAACAGTGCTTGGCACAGAGTAAGTGTGCAACAAATTCATTCATTCAATTGTATTTATTGAGCACCTACTGTGTGTACTAAGCCCTTGGGAGGTACAAATAGGCAACATATAGAGACGGTCCCTACCCAACAACGGGCTCACAGTCTAGAAGGGGGAGACTGTTGGGTAGGGACTGTCTCTATATGTTGCCAACTTGTACTTCCCAAGCGTTTAGTACAGTGCTTTGCACACAGTAAGCGCTCAATAAATACGATTGATGATGACAGACAACAAAACAAAACATGTAGACAGGTGTCAATACCAAATACCATTATCATTATTATTATTATTATTATTATTGTTCTCCCAGGTGCCATTATAGTGCTCTGCACACAGTAAGCGCTCAATAAAAATGATTGATTGATTGGTTGAATGCAGCAGTGTTGGCAGCCATGTTTCCCACCCTTAAGGGGCTTACAGTCTTAGAGGAAGAGCTTAAATGTCTGATAGCCTGGAAAGAGTGAAAACTAAGCTGGAGGGGGATTACCTTAAAGAGATTGACGGGGATGAAGTCCAGCTGCAGGGGTGAAGAGGACAATGGTCTGCAGACTGTAAGCTCGTTGTGGGCAGGGAACATGCCTACCAACTCTCTTGTATTGCTCTCTCCCAGGTGTCTAGCACAAGGCTCTGCACGCAGTAAGTGTTCAATAAATACCATTAATTGAAAGATTGATCGTAGTGTCTGCTCAACACTAGAGATCTTGGTGGGTGGAACTCTTTATTCTCTTCCCCTTCTGTACCACGAAACGCCTCTCCATAAAGACCTGGCTCATTTCAATTTCAGCGGGCATCCTGATGAATAAATACTAGGCCCCAGGGTAGCTGAAGATGTTCTCTTTTAATCATGCCTATTAAGGAAGCGACAGTGTCAATAAGAGAATGCCAGCAGGGCTCAGTGGAAAGAGCCCGGGCTTGGGAGTCAGAGATCATGGGTTCAAATCCTGGCTCTGACAATTGTCAGCTGTATGACTTTGGGCAAGTCACTTCACTTCTCTGTGCCTCAGTTACCTCATCTGTCAAATGGAGATTAAGACTGTGAGCCCCCCGTGGGACAACCTGATCACCTTGTAATCTCCCCAGCGCTTAGAACAGTGCTTTGCACATAGTAAGCGCTTATTAAATGCCATCATTATTATTATCATTATTATCTGGCCCCTCCCCTCTAGATTGTAAGGTCATTATGGGCAGGGAATGTGTCTATTGACTGTGGCTTTGTGGAAAGAGCACACCCATGGAGCACACCCTCACTCCCATAGAAAAATCTCAGAAAAGGGGATGGTCCATGGGGTAAATTAGTCTGCGTCCCCTGGAGCAAAGTCTTGAAAGAAATTAGTCATTGAGCCTATTGGAAATTTAGTAAGCTCAGGTTTCTCAACATTATCATCGTCGTCAATGGTATTTATTGAGTGCTGTCTGTGTACAGAGTACTTACTAAGAGCTTGGGAGAGTACAGTTGGTAGGTACATTCCCTGCCCACAACCAACTCACAGTCTAGAGGGGGAGACAGACAGGAATATAGATAAATAATTTATAATACGCTCATCCCTACGCCCTTTTTGTTTTCGTTAGATGTTGCGTTTGAATTTTTATGTGTTTGCCAGCAGACAGGGGCTGGTGTCTCCTCGGGGTGGGGGGACTAGTTAAGATTATTTCATCCTGGATTCTGCCCTTCCTCCAAACCCCAATGCCACAGTATCTCCAAGTCCTGGAATGGGCCGGTGACAGTTCTTTCCTCCTGCCCTAGTGAGGTGAGAGGAGAAATGATTGATGCTAAGAACTGAGAAACAGACAGGAGAGCAGAGAATTGTTGGTCCTGGTGACTTGTGGAGGGAGGAGATCTTGCTTTTCTGCACAGAGATGATCCGGGCAGCAGCGTGAAATATAGACTGAAGTGGGGAGAGACAGGCGGATGGGAAATCAGAGAGGAGGCTGATGCAGTAATCCAGTTGGGATACGATGAGAGATTGAACCACCAAGGTAGCGGTTTGGAGATGATCTGAGCAACACAGCATCACAAGAGTGGAGATGAGAGGAAATCTAAACTGAGGGGTATAATAGCCTGGATTAAGTAAAGGTGTCTAGAGACCAGAGAAGTCTTTGTGGAGGAGGAGCACTGTTTTGCAGGGAGCGAGTTATCAGGTTGGGAGGTTTGGGTCAGAAAATGGTGTATCAAGCATTTTAGAGTTTGTTCCCATCCTCAGACTCATGTGTATATGTGAACTCAATTATTTACTTTGAACATTCTAGTTGAAAATATTTTTAGGTTTGTCTCCCCTATTAAACTGCAAGCTCTTCGTGGCAGGGAATGTGTCACTCCTCAGTCAGTCAACGGTCCCATTTTACAGATGAGGTAACCGAGGCCCAGATAAGTGAAGTGACTTGCCCAAGGTCACCCAGTAGACAAGTGGAACCCAGGTCCTTCTGATTCTCAGGCCTGAGCTCTATCCACTAGGCCATGGTGCTTCCCAGTAATAATAATAATAATGATGGCATTTATTAAGTGCTTACTATGTGCAAGCACTGTTCTAAGTGCTGTGGAAGTTACAAGGTGATCAGGTTGTCCCACAGGGGGCTCACAGTCTTCATCCTCATTTTACAGATGAGGTAACTGAGGCACAGAGAAGTTAAGTGACTTGTCCAAAATCACACAGCTGACCATTGGCAGAGCCGAGATTTGAACCCATGACCTCTGACTCCAAAGCCCGTGCTCTTTCCACTGAGCTACGCTGCTTACTGATTAAGCACTTACTGTGTGCCAAGCACCGGGAGGCAGTGTGACCCGGTGGCTAGAGTGTGGGCCTGGGTTCTAATCCCAGTTCCCCCATTCTCCTGCTTTGTGACCATGGGCCGGTCACTGAGCCTCAGTTTCTTCAACAGCTAAACATTAATAATAATAATAATCACAATAACTATGGCATTTGTTAAATGCTTACTATATGCCAGATGCTGTACCTAAGCCCTAGAGCAGAGACAGGAAAATAGGGTTGGACGCAGTCCGTGTCCCACTTGTGGGGCTCACGGTCTTAATCCCTGTTTTACGGATGAGGGAACTGAGGCCAAGAGAAGTCAAGTGACTTGCCCAGGGTCACCCAGCAGACAAGTGGCTGGGTGATATCCAGCAAAAACTCCTCCCTCTCGGCTTCCAGGCTGTCCATCCCCTCGCCCCCTCCTACCTCACCTCCCTTCTCTCCTTCTCCAGCCCACCCCGCACCCTCCGCTCCTCCGCCACTAATCTCCTCACCGTACCTCATTCTCACCTGTCCCGCCATCGACCCCCGGCCCATGTCATCCCCCGGGCCTGGAATGGCCTCCCTCTGCCCATCCGCCAAGCTAGCTCTCTTCCTCCCTTCAAGGCCCTCTTGAGAGCTCACCTCCTCCAGGAGGCCTTCCCAGACTGAGCCCCTTCCTTCCTCTCCCCCTTGTCCCCCTCTCCATCCCCCTCTTCTTACCTCCTTCCCTTCCCCTCAGCACCTGTATATATGTATATATGTTTGTACATATTTATTACTCTATTTATTTATTTATTTATTTTACTTGTACATATCTATTCTATTTATTTTATTTTGTTAGTATGTTTGATTTTGTTCTCTGTCTTCCCCTTTTAGACTGTGAGCCCACTGTTGGGTAGGGACTGTCTCTATATGTTGCCAATTTGTACTTCCCAAGTGCTTAGTACAGTGCTCTGCACATAGTAAGCGCTCAATAAATACGATTGATGATGATCTGCCAAGCTAGCTCTCTTCCTCCCTTCAAAGCCCTACTGAGAGCTTACCTCCTCCAGGAGGCCTTCCCACACTGAGCCCCCTTTTTCCTCTCCTCCTCCCCATCCCCCCCACCCTACCTCCTTCCCCTCCCCACAGCACTTGTATATATTTGTACAGATTTATTACTCTATTTATTTTACTTGTACATATTTACTATTCTATTTATTTTGTTAATGATGTGCATATAGCTATAATTCTATGTATTCTGATGGTTTTGACACCAGTCTACATGCTTTGTTTGGTCGTCTGTCTCCACTTTCTAGACTGTGAGCCCATTGTTGGGTAGGGACCATCTCTATACGTTGCCTATTTGTACTTTCCAAGCGCTTAGTATAGTGCTCTGCACACAGTAAGCGTTCAATAAATATGATTGAATGAATGAATGGCATTTATTGAATCCTGACTGTGTACAGAGCATTTGGGAGTACGTTGTAATAGAAGTGGTAGACATGTTCCCTGTCCTCAAGGAGCTTACATCTAGTTCAGGTTGCCGCACGGAGTGTGTGCCCTCAGAATACTGGACAGCCCAAATCAGATTTTTTTTTTCTCTTCTGGCCAGACCAGTTATGCAGTGAGTGTCGGCCTGGTGGTGGGAATCTTCGTCGGATTTCAGAAGGAAGCTTACACTTCCCCAAGCAATCTCCCTGCTCTGATCGCCCTGCTGCTACTCTATGGGTACGTTCTTCAGGCCGCTGTCCATTTCTACGAGAAGCAGAGAAGCCGCGTGGCCTAGCGGAAAGAGCAAGGGCCTGAGAGTTGGAGGATCCGTGGCTGTTCTAATCCCAGCTCTGCCGAGTGTCTGATCTGGGACCTTGGGCAAGTCACTTAATTCCCTGAGCCCCAGTTACCTCATCTGTAAAATGGAGATTAAGAGTGTGGGACAGGGACTACCCCAGCCCATAGGACAGTGCTTGGCATGTAGTAAGCACTTAAATTTGATGGTGTTTGTTGAGCGCTTACTATGTGCCAAGCACTAAGTGCTGGAATAGATTCTTAGCAAGTTCCATAATAGTAATATTATTATTCGTATCTACCACTTGCCTGCTGTGTGGCCTTGGGAGAGTTACTTAACTTCTCTTTGCGTCAGTTCCCCCACCTGCAAAATGGGGACTCAACACCTGTCCTCTCTCCTGCTTAAGATTCATTCATTCAATAGTATTTATTGAGCACTTACTGTGTGGAGAGCACTGTACTAAGCACTTGGGAAGTACAAATCGGCAGCATACAGAGACAGTCCCTACCCAACAAAGGGTGTCACTTGGGACCTGATTATCTTGTATCTACCCCAGCAATAAGTACAACTCTTGGCATATAGTAAGTGTTTAACAAATACCAATCAATCAGTCAATCGTATTTACTGGACGCTGACTCCTACTAATAGTAATGATAAATAATAATTGTGGTTTTTGTTAAGTGCTATGTGCCAGGCACTGTGCTAAAGTCTATGGTAAATATAAGGTGATTAAGCATGGCTCAGTGGAAAGAGCATGGGATTTGGAGTCAAAGGTCATGGGTTCAAATCCCGGCTCTGCCACTTATCAACTGTGTGACTTTGGGCAAGTCACTTCACTTCTCTGGGCCTCAGTTACCTCATCTGTAAAATGGGGATTAAGACTGTGAGCCCCCCGTGGGACAACCGGATCACCTTGTAACCTCCCCAGCGCTAAGAACAGTGCTTTGCACATAGTAAGCGCTTAATAAATGTCATTATTATTATTAGGTTGGCCACATTTTACAGATGAGACAACTGAGGCACGGAGAAGTTGTGACTTTGTGCAGAGCATTCTAATAAGCATAGACACGTTCCCCGCCCATATTGAGTTTACAGTCTAGAGAACTGTACCACAATTATTTTCAGTGGTTCTGACTAAAGGTCACCGGGCCATGAATAGGAAGGTCATCAGGCAGAAACAGTTCACCTTAATTTGTCAGGAATGTGGTGCTTGCCAGTTGGGTCCTGCCAGCAGGAAGGGAGTAACCTGTCCAGTCCGGGTCTGGAGTTCCTGGTGGAACAAAATCATGCCGTAGAGAGTTTTCCTCACTATCCCAGCTGGCAACACCTGCTCTCTCACATCCTCTGATTGTTTTCCTAATAATAATGATAACGATTATAATAAAAATAATAATTATGGCACTTGTTAAGCGCTTACTACGTGCCAAGCACTGTTCTAAGCACCGGGGTTAATCAGGCTGGACACAGTCCCTGTCCCACATGGAGCTCCTACTCTTAATCCCCATTTTACAGATGAGGTAACTGAGGCACAGAGAAGTTAAGTGACTTGCCCAAGGTCACACAGCAGGCACATGGTGGAGACGGGTTTAGAACCCAGCTTCTTCTGACTCCAAGCCCCTGTTCTATCCACTACTACTACTACTACTACTACTACTACTACTACTACTAATGGCATTTATTAAATGCTTACTATGTGCAAATCACTGTTCTAAGTGCTGGGGAAGTTACAAGGTGATCAGATTGTCCCATGGGGGGCTCACAGTCTTGATCCCCATTTTACAGACGAGGTAACTGAGGCCCAGAGAAGTTAAGTGACTTGCCCAAAGTCGCACAGCTGACAATTGGTGGAGCCGGGATTTGAACACACGACCTCCGACTCCAAAGCCCGGGCTCTTTCCACTAAGCCACAGTGCTCCAAACAGAATCCAGGGACTCAGACTTTTCCTGATCCTGGTCCTCAAATCTCTTTTTCCTCCGTGAGCAAGCTCATCAACAGCCCTTTTCCCAGTGGTTGAAGCTGATAATGATAATAATAATAATAATAAAAATAATAATAGAGCGTCCTATGTACCAAGCACCAACCTAAGTGCTGAGGTAAGTACATGGTAATCAGGTCAGACATCATCCCTGTCCCTTTTGAGGCTCACAATCAAAGTCGGAGGGAGAACAGGTATTGAATCCCCATTTTACAGATGAGAGGGCAGAGGCACAGAGAAGTTTGGTAACTTGCCCAAGGTCCCACAGCAAACCAGGGGTAGAGCTGGGCTTAGAACCCAGATCCTCTGACTCCCAGTACTGTGATCTTTCCACTAGGCCACACTGCTTCCCAATTATTTGCTTGCAGCAGGCTTGTAACAAACATGCAGTGTGTTGGTCCCCAGTGTCCCCTTAGGTGTAAAGCCAAGGAGATGGGGGCGGGAGTAATCGGAGAGGAATGAATCACTTCTCCTCCCCAGGCAGCCAAGCTGATGAGATGCTATCCACTGATGTTCTTCAAGACCTTCTTCCAATTTATAACAAGAGTGGTATTTGTTCAGCGCTTACTATGTGCCTGGCACTGTACTAAATGCCAGAAGCAAGTACTAAATGCTAGACTCAACTGGACACTGTCCCTGAACCACATGGGGCTCCCAAGTTTAATCCTCATTTTACATATGAGGGAACTGCAGCCCAAAGTGAAGTCACCTGTCTGAGGTCACACAAGTAACTTAATTTCTCTGGGCCTCATTTACCTCATTTGTAAAATGGGGATTAAGACTGTGAGCCCCACATGGGACAACTTGATCACCTTTTATCCCCCACAGCGCTTAGAACAGTGCTCTGCACATAGTAAGTGCTTAACAAATACCATCATTATTATTATTATTATTAAGTGGCAGAGCCAGGATTAGAACCCATGGCTTTCTGACTCCCAAGCCCGTACTCTAATAATAATAATCATGGCATTTGTTAAGCGCTTACTATGTGCAAAGCACTGTTCTAAGCGCTGCCACATTTTCCAGCCCTTGAACCAGGCAGTGCTAGATTCCAAAGATAAATAAATGATGATCAAGAATGGAATCATTTCCTGGGATGCTCTCTGGGGCAGGAGAATCTGTACATCCTGCCAGTGTCCTCAGGGCCTGAGGAAGTGAGGTTATTCGGGTCCTGTCCATTCCATCTCTGAGTGGACACAATCAATTAGTGGTACCTATTGAGCGCTGACTGTGTGCAGATCACTGTATTAAGTGTTTGATAGAGTACAATATTAACAGAGTTTGTAATCAATCAATCAACTGTATTTACTGAGCACTTACTGTATGCGGAGCATTCTTCTTAAGCACTTAAGAGGATACAAGAGAATTGGTGGACACGTTCCCTGCCCACAATGACTTTACAGCCTAGAGGGACTGCAAAGAGAATGGGAATGAGAAGAGGGATGAGATAGCAGGAACCAGGAGCCGGGAAGTGGACGAGACAAACGTCCCCCGGTGGTTCCCCGGACGGAGCCTCGTTCGGGGTCAACATCCAGCCGCCCGACTGAAGACGGAGCCGCCCTTGGGATGAGGGAGCGAGTACATGAAACGGGAAAACGTGCCAGGTTGTGTGTTTCGGTCTCTCCACCAGCTGGTCTGTGATTCCCATGATGTACCCGGCATCCTTCCTGTTTGATGTCCCCAGTACGGCCTACGTGGCCTTGTCTTGCATCAATCTCTTCATCGGCATCAACAGCAGTGCCATCACGTTCATCCTGGGGCTCTTCGAAAACAACCTGGTGAGAGCAACTTTCCTGGTCTAGCTGTCGTATGGGCATCTGGTGGGGGGCATGGTGGAGGACTTGGGGGGCGAGGGCACGGCCAAGGGACTGAGCTTCCACTGGGGGCTTGGAAAATTCCCGGAGACCAGGAGGGTCAGTGGCATTTTGTGGCTCCCTTTGCTTACTCCGCCTGAGTCGTTTGGGTACACCCGGCCCTCTAAGCTGGCAAGACTAAGACCCTACCCGGCTCTCAGCCTTCCTGTCTGATTTCTCCTTCAGGATTATTTGGAAAAATGAGCTGGAAGTGCAGAGAAATGGCTTCTCTCAGGTTTCCAGTTTGAGGATGAGGATTTGCTGGGCCTGTGGTTCACTTGGGTTAGTACCCAATATCAAAAATATAAATATTCCAGGGTATCTAACTCAGCCTCCCTCCCCACCCAAAAACACCCCCATGGGTTAGGAAGCACCTTTTCTTGTAAGCAGAAACAACAGGAGATATGGCTACTCTGGTTCTGATTTTTTTTACTGCTGTTTGTGTCAGCACTACTATCGACTTCAAATTCTTCCACTATTCTAGCACTGCAGATGTTTCATTTCTTCCCATTTTTTCCCTTTAGCCTTTTCTCATTCTCTCCCTGCTATTTCTCAATTCTCCTCTCCCACTATACCCCAGCTCCCATGCTTCATTCTCCTCAAGCCAACCTACCCACGGTGCCTCCATTTCATCTGTCCCACTGCTGACCTCCTGCTCACATTCTCCCTCCTACTAAGACTGCTAGCCTGACGTGGGGCAGGAATTGTGTCCATCTTCACCTACCCCAGTGCTTAGAACAATGTTTGGTGCATAATAACTGCTTAACAAACCCCATAAAGGAAAGGACCTCCCTCCCCCTTCGCTTTCGGCAGACAACTTCCTTGCTTCTAAAATTACCATTGGCTTTAAAGCAGTCCACCACCTTGCCCGCTCCTACCTCACCTCGCTACTATCCTTCTCCTTGGAGAAGCAGCGTGGCTTAGTGGAAAGAGCCTGGGCTTGGGAGTCAGAGGTCGTGGCTCTGCCACTTGTCAGCTGTGTGACTTTGGGCAAGTCACTTCACTTCCCTGGGCCTCAGTTCCCTCATCTGTAAAATGGGGATAAAGCCTGTAAGTCCTTCATGGGACACCCTGATTACCTTGCCATCTACCCCAGTGCTTAGAACAGTACTTTGTACATAGTAAGCGCTTAACAGATGTCATCATATATACAACCCAGTTGGCACACTACGCTCCTCTAGTGCTAACCTTTTCACTGTGCCTCCATTTCACCTATCTTGCCATCCTGCCTCTGGCCTGGAATGCCCTCCCTCCTCAAATCCGATGGACAATTACTCTCCCCCCCTTTCAAAGCCTTACTGAGGGCACATCTCCTCCAAGAGGCCTTCCCAGACTAAGCTCCTCCTTTCCTCTTCTCTCACTCCATCCATTCATTCAATCGTATTTATTGAGCGCTTACTGTGTGCATAGCACTGTACTAAGCGCTTGGGAAGTACAAGTCGGCAACATATAGAGATGGTCTCTACCCAACAATGGGCACTGTATCACCTTAACTTGCTCCGTTTGTTCTTCCCTGGCTCTCAGCCCCACAGCACTTATGTACATATCTGTAATTTATTTATTTGTATTGATGACTGTCTCCCTGTCCAGAATGTAAACTCGTTGTGGGCAGGGAATGTGCCTGTTTATTGTTGTATTGTACTCTCCTTAGCCTTAAGTACAGTGCCCTGCACAGAGGAAGCACTCAATAAATGCGATGAAATGAATGAATGAATGGAGCCCTTTTCCTATTAATTTTCCATCACCCTTGGAATATCAACCTCCCCAGTTCAACCCCCACCTTCCTCCTTAGCATTCAGGTACGTGTCTCTATACTCTGTTGCTCGCTCTTCCCTGAAAATGATTTTCATGTCTGTCTCCACTGCTAGACTGCAAGCCCTTGGAGGGTGGGATCACGTCTAACAAATTCTACCGAACTCTCCCAAGCACGTAGTACAGCGCTCTGTACATGGTAGCAATCAATAAACGGTATGCGTTGATCGCAGGCTGATTTTTCAGCACGGTAGCCTGATGCAGAGGTGTCTGTCAATCATCTGAGAAGCAGCGTGGCTTAGTGGAAAGAGCCCAGGCTCGGGAGTCAGAGGTCATGGGTTCCAATCCCGGCTCTGCCGTTTGTCAGCTGTGTGACTTTGGGCAAGTCATTTCACTTCTATGGGCCTCAGTTCCCTCATCTGTAAAATGGGGATGAAGACTGTAAGCCCCACATGGGACAACCTGATCACTTTGTAACCTCCCCAGTGCTTAGAACGGTGCTTTGCACATAGTAAGCGCTTATCAAATACCATCATTATTATTATTATTATTATTATCTGAGGTTCAACGGAAAGAAGGGAGCCGGATTTTTAGAGATCTGGAGCCGGGCCAGTTGAGTAGCTGTTCTCAGATGCTTGTGCCTGCCTCTGCCAATCAGTCAATTAATCATATTTACTGAGCACTCACTATTCCTTCAACTCATTCATTCAATCATATTTATTGAGTGTTTCCTGTGTGCTGAGTACTGTACTTAAGCACTTGGAAAAGTACGGTGCAATAAACAGACACAATTTCTGCCCATAAAGAGCTTACGGTCTAGAGCAAGGGAGGCAGACGTCTACACAAATAAATGAATTACATTAAATTAAAGATATATACATAAGTGCAGGGGGGCTGAGAGGAAGGGAAGAACAAAAGGAGCAAGTCAGGGTGACACAGAAGGGAGTGGGAGAAGAGGAAATGGAGGGCTTAGTCTGGGAAGGCCTCTTGGAGGAGATGTGCCTTCGATAAGAGTGCGATTTAACAATATGACAGACGCATTCCCTGCCCACAACGAGCTTATAGTCTAGAGGGGGAGACAGGTGTCCCGGGGCTCTGGTAATAGGGGTGCACAGCAGGAAGGGCCTCCAGGAGAAGCTGAAGGAATCTCTCCAAGAGCCATGTGGCCAGAGAACAAATTTGGAGAGGAGAAATCAGTTGAGTGCCAAGATGCCTTTCTTGGGGCAGGCGGCATCAGTGCCAAGAAATGACGGATGAAAACCTCTGTCGGCCCCGGGCGATGACTCGCCGCCGCTGTGCCGCGGAGAGGCACCAGACACTAGGATCGTGCCACGAGGAACTGCTGACTTTTCCATTCCCGGTAGCCTCTGGCAGCCAACTTGGGTGCAATCCCGCTTTATTAGCTGAAGTAAATTTTTCCCGGATACAGAAGAAAGGATTTTCCTCTAGGAGCTCTCTCCCGCTGCATGTCTCTGGGGAAGCTGGACAGAAAATGATGTGATCTAGTAGGTAGAGCATGGTCAGAACGATCTGAGTTCTAATTCTAGCTCCTCCCTGAGACTGCTGTGTGACCTTGGCAAGTCACTTCACTTCTCTGGGCCTCAGTGACCTCATCTGTAAAATGGGGATTGAGATTGTGAGCCCCACGTGGGACAGGGACTGTGCCCAACCCGATTTGCTTGCATCCACCCCAGCGCTTAAAACAGTGCCTGGCGCATAGTAAGCCGTTGTTGGGTAGGGACCGTCTCTATATGTTGCCGATTTGTACTTCCCAAGCACTTAGTACAGTGCTCTGCACATTGTAAGCGCTCAATAAATATGATTGAATGAATGAATGAACAAATACCAAAAGTATTATTATTATTTATTATTATTAATTAGAATCAATTGTTATTATTATTATTATTATTATTATTATTAATGCCGCTGCCCCAGGAAGTTTTAGAGTACATGGCTCTGTCCTGGAGGTGCAAAAAACAAATAAATCTAGACTGTGAGCTCTTTGTGAGCTGGGAATGTGTCTACCAACTCTGTTGTATTGTACTCTCCCAAACACGTAATACGATGCTCTGCACACAGTAAGCACAAAATCAATATATTGATTGCTTGCTCTGGCCTCCAGAAGTTCCCTGTCATCACTTCAATCACAAAGACCACCTCAGTCAATAATAATAATAATCACAACAACAATAATAATAATAATCACAACAACAATAATAATAATAATCACACCATCTCAATAATAATGTTAATAATGATTATGGCATTTATTAAGTGCTTATTTGGTGAAAATAATAATAATGATAATTAATAATGATGATGGTATTTGTTAAGCGCTTACTGTGTGCCAAGCACTGTTTTAAGTGCTGGGGTAGATACAAGGCGATCAGGTCGTCCCACGTGGGGCTCACCGTCTTAATCCCCATTTTACAGATGAGGTAACTGAGGCCCAGAGAAGTTAAATGACTTGTCCAAAGTCACACAGCTGACAAGTGGCGGAGCTGGGATTAGAACCCGGGATTAGGCTCTGACTCTCAAGCCCTTGCTCCCCCTCGTCCCTCTCTCCATCCCCCTCATCTTACCTCCTTCCCTTCCCCACAGCACCTGTATATATGTATATATGTTTGTACATATTTATTACTCTATTTATTTATTTTACTTGTACATATCTATTCTATTTATTTTATTTTGTTAGTATGTTTAGTTTTGTTCTCTGTCTCCCCCTTTTAGACTGTGAGCCCACTGTTGGGTGGGGACTGTCTCTATATGTTGCCAACTTGTACTTCCCAAGCGCTTAGTACAGTGCTCTGCACACAGTAAGCGCTCAATAAATACGATTGATTGATTGATTGCTCTTTCCACCATGTCTCGCTAATAAATTAGATTGTGAGCCCCCCACAAGGGATGAGAACCATGTCTAATTTCCCATCTGTGTGTTCCCTCCCAGTGCTCAGAACAGTGCCCTGCACACAGTAAGCACTTAATAAATACAATTACTGCTACTCCTGCCAAGTGCCGTGGTAGATACAACGTTATGAAATTGGGCACAGTCCCTGTCCCGATAAGTCGGCTAGTCAGTCGTATTTATTGAGCACTTACTGTGTGCAGCACACTGTACTGAGCGCTTGGGAGAGGACAATAGATCAATATAACAGACACATTTCCTTCCCACAACAGAGGAATGGTAGGAGGGAGAGGGGACGCTGACAGGAGGGAGCCGTGGGGGTCACGGTCACAGAAGGGGTTTGATTTTAGGATGCTGCCATCCCTCTGTGTTGCAGACCCTGCTGAAGTTCAATGCCAGGCTAAGGACGCTGCTCATCATCTTCCCTCATTTCTGCCTGGGCCGGGGGCTCATCGACCTGGCCGTGAGCCAGGCCGTGATCGACGTCTACGCCAGGTTCGGTAGGTAGATTTCCCACCCGCTGGAGCGTGGGGAGGCCCCGGCCACCCCAATCAATCAATCAATCAATTGTATTTATTGAGCGCTTACTGTGTGCATCATCATCATCATCATCAATCGTATTTATTGAGCGCTTACTGTGTGCAGAGCACTGTAATCAGCGCTTGGGAAGTACAAGTTGGCAACATATAGAGACGGTCCCTACCCAACAGTGGGCTCACAGTCTAAAAGGGGGAGACAGAGAACAAAACCAAACATACCAAGAAAATAAAATAAATAGAATAGATGTGTACAGTTAAATAAATAAATAAATAAATATAGAAATAAATATGTACAAACATATATACATATATACAGGTGCTGTGGGGAAAGGAAGGAGGTAAGACGGGGGGATGGAGAGGGGGACGAGGGGGAGAGGAAGGAAGGGGCTCAGTCTGGGAAGGCCTTCTGGAGGAGGTGAGCTCTCAGTAGTGCCTTGAAGGGAGGAAGAGAGCTAGCTTGGCGGATGGGCAGAGGGAGGGAATTCCAGGCCCGGTGGATGACGTAGGCCGGGGGTCGATGGCGGGACAGTCGAGAACAAGGTACGTTGAGGAGATTAGCAGCAGAAGAGCGGAGGGTGCGGGCTGGGCTGTAGAAGGAGAGAAGGGAGGTGAGGTAGAGGGGGTGAGTGTACAGAGCACTGTACTAAGCACTTGGGAGGTACGTCGGCCACACATAGAGACAATCCCTACCCAACAGTGGGCTCACAGTCTAGAAGCTCAGGTGCAAGCTAGAGAGAGGGGCAGGAGACGGGGAGGCCACCGGGGCTGAGGGACATTCTTCCTTGGATTCACCTTCTGGCATCTAGCTTTATTTCTATTTATTCTGCTGACTTGACACCTGTCCACGTGTTTTGTTTTGTTGTCTGTCTCCCCCTTCCAGACTGTGAGCCCGTTGTTGGGTAGGGACCGTCTCTATCTGTTGCCAACTTGTACTTCCCAAGCGCTTAGTACAGTGCTCTGTACACACTCAATAAATATGATTGATTGAATGAATGAATGAATGAATAAATGCGATTTAATGAATGAATGAATGAATGGACAAGGGACTGGGGCTTGGAGAACCCCCAAACATACAATCTGTCCCTATTCAGAGGAATATTCGGTCCCCATTCTGCCCCTATGCTAGGAGCAGCATGCCCTAGTGGATGGAGCATGGGCCTGGGAATCAGAAGGACCTGGGTTCTAATCCCAACTCCACCACTTGTCGGCTGTGTGACCTTGGTCCAGTCACCTCACTTCTCTGTGACTCGGTTCCCCCTTCTGTAAAATAAGATTAAGATTGTGTGCCCTATCTGGGACAGGGACTTTGTCCAATCCAGTTAACTTGTATCCACCTCAGCTCTTAGAACAGTGCCTCTAAATGTTGAACAAATACCACAATCATTATTGTTATTATTATCATTATCATCATTCAGGCCTGGGGGTTACTATTGGCCCTTTTTTCCCATATTTCGCTTTCCCTTCTGCGTTATCTATGCACTTGGATTTGTAACCTTTGGGCGTTTGATATTCACCTCACCCCTCAACCCCACATTGTAAATTTCAAGTGCATAACCACCGCAGAAGAGAGAGTGAAATGGGAAAAAAGGATCGTCAGTAATCCCCAGGCCTGGATGATGTGACTTTGGGTAAGTCACTTAACTTCTGCTCAATGGAAAGAGCACGGGCTTGGGAGTCAGAGGTCATGAGTTCAAATATCTGCTCTGCCAATTGTCAGCTGTGTGACTTCGGGCAAGTCACTCCACTTCTCTGGGCTTCAGTTACCTCATCTGTAAAATGGGGATGAAGACTGTGAGCCCTACATGGGACAAACTGATCACCTTGTAACCTCCCCAGCACTTAGAATAGTGCTTTGCACACAGTAAGCGCTTAACAAATGCCATTATTATTATTATTATTCTCTGGACCTCGGTTAAAGCATCTGTAAAAATGGGGATTAAGAGTGGGAGCCCCATGTGGGACAGGGACAGTGTCCAACTTGATTAATGTGTTTCTACCCCAGCACTTAGAACAGTGTTTGACAAATACCACGGTTATTATTATTAAAACCACTGCCTCAGGAAGTTTTAGAGTACGTGGCTCTGTCTTGGAAGTGCACAAAACAAACCAGATGTAGACTGCGAGCTCACTGTGGGCAGGGAATGTGTCTATCAACTCTGTTGCATTGTATTGAGAAGCAGCATGGCTCAGTGGAAAGAGCCCGGGCTTTGGAGTCAGCGGTCATGGGTTCAAATCCCGGCTGCACCAATTGTCAGCTGTGTGACTTTGGGCAAGTCACTTCACTTCTCTGGGCCTCAGTTCCCTCATCTGTAAAATGGGGGTGAAGACTGTGAGCCCCCTGTGGGACAACCTGATCACCTTGTGGCCTCCCCAGAGCTTAGAACAGTGCTTTGCACATAGTAAGTGCTTAATAAATGCCATTATTCATTCATTCATTTAATCATATTTATTGAGCGCTTACTGTGTGCAGAGCACTGTACTAAGCGCTTAGGGAGTACAAATTTGCAGCATATAGAGACGGTCCCTACCCAACAGCGGGCTCACAGTCTAGAAGGGGGAGACAGGCGACAAAACAAAACATATTAACAAAATAAAATAAATAGAATAAATATGTACACATAAAATAAATAAATAAATAGAGAAATAGATACATACAAACATATATACATATATACAGGTGCTGTGGGGACAGGAAGGAGGTAAGGCGAGGGGGATGGGGATGGGGAGGAGGGGGAGAGGAAGGAGGGGGCTCAGTCTGGGAAGGCCTCCTGGAGGAGGTGAGCTCTCAGTAGGGCTTTGAAGGGAGGAAGAGAGCTAGCGTGGCGGATGTGCGGAGTTAGGGCATTCCAGGCCAGGGGGATGACGTGGGTCGGGGGTCGACAGCGGGACAGGTGAGAACGAGGCCCAGTGAGGAGATTAGTGGTGGAGGAGCGGAGGGTGCGGACTGGGCTGGAGAAGGAGAGAAGGGAGGTGAGGTAGGAGGGGGCGAGGGGATGGACAGCCTTGAAGCCGAAGGTGAGAAGTTTTTGCCTGATGCGTAGGATGATTGGTAGCCACTGCAGATATCTGAGGAGGGGAGTAACATGCCCAGGGCATTTCTGCACAAAGATGATCTGGGCAGCGGCGTGGAGTATGGATTGAAGTGGGGAGAATCAGGAGTATGGGAGATCGGAGAGGAGGATGATGCAGAAATCCAGTCGGGATAGGAAGAGAGATAGAATCAGCAAGGTAGCAGTTTGGATGGAGAGGAAACGGCGGATCTTGGCGATGTTGCAGAGGTGAGACCAGCAGGTTTTGGTGACGGATTGGATGTGAGGAGTGAACGAGAGAGCGGTGTCGAGGATAACACCAGCGTTGTGGGCTTGTGAGACGGGAAGGATGCAAGTGCCATCAACAGTGATGGGAAAGTCAGGGAGAGGGCAGGGTTTGGGAGGGAAGATAAGGAGTTCAGTCTTGGACATATTGAGTTTTAGATGGCGGGCAGACATCTAGATGGAGATGTCCTGAAGGCAGAAGGAGATGCGAGCCTGCAGGGAGGGAGAGAGAGCAGGGGCAGAGATGTAGATTTGGGTGTCATCAGTGTAGAGATGATAGTTGAAGCCGTTATTATTATTATTACTCTCCCAAGCACGTAGTATAGTAGTACAGTACCATAATTATTATTACTGTCTGTCTTCCACTCTAGACTGTAAGCTCGTTAAGGACGGGGAATGTGCCCACTAATTCTGTTGTATAGTACTCTCCCAGGCACTTAATATAGTGCTCTGCACATAGTAAGCACTCAATAAATGCCAGTGATTGTTTGATTCACGGCCCTCAAGAGTATCGGAAGGATAACGTGTTGGTTTGGTGAGCTAGCCTTGATCTCGTGTGGGCCAGGAACTGTACCCTGAGCAGCCAGGCAAGGCACTCGAGGGGCACTGGAGGGTTTGTCCAATAATTTGCAAGGTGAGATAGCCGCTCTTCACCTGGGGGAGTTGGATTTAGAGAAGCAGCATGGCTCAGTGGAAAGAGCCCGGGCTTGGGAGTCAGAGGTCATGCGTTCAAATCCCACCTCTGCCAATTGTCAGCTGTGTGACTTTGGGCAAATCACTTAACTTCCTTGGGCCTCAGTTACCTCATCTGTAAAATGGGGATTAAGACTGGAGCCCCACGTGGGACAATCTGATCACCCTGTATCCTCCCCAGTGCTTAGAACAGTCCTTTGCACATAGTGAGCACTTAACAAATGCCATCATTATTATTATTATTATTTAAGACCTCATTCACACTGGTTTCCCCGGCTTCGCTCTCCAGGAGAGGTGCACACTTCCGATCCGTTCCGGTGGGACTTGGTGGGGAAGAACATGGTTGCCATGGCGGTGGAAGGGGTGGTCTACTTCACTCTGACCCTCCTCATCCAGCATCACTCCTTCTTCAGCCACCGGTATGTCTGCCCAGTCTTGCCAGGTCCCCAACTCCGCCCTCTCATCTCGTTCTTCCCCGGTGAGCTCTGGTCACCTCTTCCCGGACCTCTCCCAGATGCCTCGACGATGGGAAAAATCCTGACGGCCTTGTTCTCTGCCGTGATGGACAGATGGACAGACGGACAGAGGCATCCCCCCCAACCCCATCCCCACACTCCCACGGGTCCCTCCTGACTGAGGAGTCGAGGGCCATTTGCCTGTTTTTCTGAGGTGATAATAGAATTCCAGCCTGAGCCATTTCTGAGGGATGCTTTGCACATAGTAATTGCTCAATATATACGATTAATTGATCGATTGACACCAACAAGAACCCAATCTGAAAACCCAGCCTCATTTCTGGCCTGAATGTATCTGTGAGGGAGCGGCTGGGCCTGGTGGAAGGTCGTTGCCCAGCCGGTGTCGGGAAAGATGGTGTCCAAAGTCACTACAGCCCAAAGGCCAACCTGAGGGGGCCCAGGAACACTAGATGATTTTAAAATCTCTTCCCTCCCCACCATGCTGTTCCAGTGGGGGTAACTTCACCCCCAAGAGCCTATGTCTTTCATGTTCTGGGGACTAACGGACGCTGCCTCATTTCCCACACAGGAACTTTACCTTCCCACACCCTCCTGGGCACATCCACATTCCTGTCATTTCCAGATGCCGAAGCCCCTCTCTCTGCCGCGACCGCCTTCTCTAATCTCTTTCACTCCTTTAGGATTTCTGAGCCTGCTAAGGCACTTATCGTTGATGAGGACGATGACGTGGCAGAGGAAAGGCAGAGAATCATTAATGGTGGAACTAAAGCTGATATCTTGACACTCAACGAACTGACCAAGGTAACGGTTCGAGGTTCTGAATGTTGTCGATGTAGTTAGTTAGGAAGTATGGGTTTATAGAACCTCACTGGGCACGAAATCTGTAATCTGCTCCCTTTTTTCAGAGGTGAACGACGTGTTCTAATTATGGTACTTGGTATTTGTTAAGCACTTACTATATATCAAGCACTGTTCTAAGCGCTGGGGTAGATACAAGTTAATTAAGTTGGACACAGTCCCTGTTCCACATGGGGCTCCTGGTCTAAGTAGGAGGGAGAACGGGTATTGAATCCCTATTTTATAATTGAGGAAACTGAGGCACAGAGAGAATAAGTCTCCCAGCAGGCAAATGTGTTCTAAGCGCTGGGGTAGATACAAGTTAATTAAGTTGGACACGGTCCTTGTTCCACATAATAATAATAATAATGATGGCATTTATTAAGCCCTTACTATGTGCAGAGCACTGTTCTAAGCACTGGGGAGGTATAAGGTGATCAGGTTGTCCCACGTGGGGCTCACAGTCATAACCCCCATTTTACAGATGAGGTAACTGAGGCACAGGGAAGTTAAGTGACTTGCCCAAAGTCACACAGGTGACAATTGGCGAAGCCAGGATTTGAACCCATCACCTCTGACTCCAAAGCCCGGGCTCTTTCCACTGAGCCACGCTGCTTCTCTATGGGGCTCATGGTCTAAGTAGGAGGGAGAACAGGTATTGAATCCCTATTTTATATTTGAGGAAACTGAGGCACAGAGAGAATATTGTGAGTGCTGGGGTAGATACAAGTTAAGTTGGACACAGTCCCTGTTCCACATGGGGCTCCTGGTCTAAGTAGGAGGGAGAACAGGTATTGAATCCCTATTTTATAGTTGAGGAAACTGAGGCACAGAGAGAATAAGTCTCCCAGCAGGCAAATGTTTGAGCCGGGATTATAATAATGATGGCATTTATTAAGTGCTTACTATGTGCAAAGCACTGTTCTAAGCGCTGGGCACTGTTCTAAGCACTGGATTAGAACCCAGGTCCTCTTACTCCCAAGCCTGTGCTCTTCCCACTAGGCAACACCAGCATGTTCTGAAAAAACCAACCTCCTTGACCCTGAAAAAAACCGTTTTCTTCATGTAAATGGATGCCCTCCCTTTATTATAGTATCTTACTGGTGTTCTGTGGCCATCCAATTTCAACGCACTTTTTCTGCCTAGAGGCACAGAGAAGTTAAGTGATTTGCCCAAAGTCACACAGCTGACAATTGGCAGAGCCAGGATTTGAACCCATGACCTCTGACTCCAAAGCCCAGGCTCTTTCCACTGAGCCACGCTGCTTCTCTACGGGGCTCATGGTCTAAGTAGGAGGCAGAACAGGTATTGAATCCCTATTTTATAGTTGAGGAAACTGAGGCACAGAGAGAATAAGTCTCCCAGAAGGCAAATGTGTTCTAAGCGCTGGGGTAGATACAAGTTAATTAAGTTGGACACAGTCCCAGTTCCACCTGGGGCTCCTGGTCTAAGTAGGAGGGAGAACAGGTATTGAATCCCTATTTGATAGTTGAGGAAACTGAGGCACAGAGAAAAAAGTCTCCCAGCAGGCAAATGTTTGAGCCGGGATTATAATAATGATGGCATTTATTAAGCACTTACTATGTACAAAGCACTGTTCTAAGCACTGGATTAGAACCCAGGTCCTCTTACTCCCAAGCCTGTGCTCCTCCCACTAGGCAACACCAGCATGTTCTGAAAAAACCAACCTCCTTGACCCTGAAAAAAAACCGTTTTCTTCATGTAAATGGATGTCCTTCCTTTATTATAGTATCTTACTGGTGTTCTGTGGCCATCCAATTTCAACGCACTTTTTCTGCCTAGATGCTCTCCTGGTTAAGCCCCCCTCTAGACTAAGCTCGTTGTGGGCAGGGAATGTGTCTGTTTATTGTTATATTGTACTCTTCCAAGCGCTTAGTACAGTGCTCTGCACACAGTAAGCCCTCAATCAATATGACTGACTGAATGAAGGATTGATCCAAGAGCCCGTAGCATGCCGGAGGAAAGGGTGAGCTTCCCCAGAAATGAGCCTCTCAAGCCTTGGCGTTTCCTTCTCTCTGGGGAAGCAGGGTGACCAGAATTCCAGGCTGATCTCGGGTCCCTGCTTCCCTTTGCCCACTATTCCCTGTTTTCACTTTTCAGTCCCCAGCCCATCCGACAGGTTGGACGACCTCTGCTCCCGTGACCGACGGGGTTTTCATTCATTCATTCACTTCATCGTATCTATTGAGTGCTTACCATGTGCACAGCACTGTACTAAATGCTTGGAAGAGTATACTAGAACAATAAACGGATGCATTGTCCTGCCCACAATGAGCTCACAGTCTAGAGGGGGAGACAGACATTAATATAAATAAATAACGTACATATGTGGACGTAAGTACTGTGGGGCTGGGAAGGGGGATGAATAAAAGAGCAAGTCAGGGTGATGCAGAGGGGAGGGGAAAAGGGGAAAGTGGGGGTTAGTCAGGGAAGGCCTCTTGGAGGAGATGGGCCTTCAAAGAGGCTTTGAAGTTGGGGATAGTGATTGTCCGAGGAGGGAGGGTATTCCAGGCCAAAGGGAGGACGTGGGTGATACTTGTTGGGTTTGCATTTCAGCAGATCTGCCTCTCAGCCAACACCCCCCAAAGCCAGAGTTTGGCTCCATAGGCCAGTCTCATGATGGCAATCCAACAATCAATCAATCTTCTAGACTGTGAGCCCGGCTTCTAGACTGTGAGCCCGCTGTTGGGTAGGGACCGTCTCTATATCATCATCATCAATCGTATTTATTGAGCGCTTACTATGTGCAGAGCTCTATATGTTGCCAACTTGTACTTCCCAAGCGCTTGGTACAGTGCTCTGCACATAGTAAGCACTCAGTAAATGCGATTGAATGAATGAATGAATCAATGGTATTTATTGAGCACTTACTGTGTGCAGAAGACTGTACTGAGCATTTGAGAGAGTACAAACAGCGCTCATCCGAGCTGCTAGCTCATGGGTTAGAGGAACAGAGAGGGGGATTGACTAGCTTAGAATCACACAGCAATCGGTGAGCATGCCGAGATTGGAAACTAGTGTGCCCTGATCTGAGGATGCTTCACCACGGATCACCCTATCCCAGACCTCGAGTTTCCCGAGTCTTTCTCTTTCCCTCCTTGTTTGACAGCCCTGGAAAAGCGGGGACAACTAGGTTCATTCATTCAATCATATATATTGAGCACTTACTGGGTGCAGAGCACTGTACTAAGCACTTGGCAAGTACAAATCAGCACCATATAGAGATAGTCCCTAGCCAACAATGGGCTCACAGTCTAGAAGCAGCGTGGCTCAGTGGAAAGAACCGGGGCTTTGGAGTCAGAGGTCATGGGTTCAAATTCTGGGTCCGCCAATTGTCAGCTGTGTGACTTTGGGCAAGTCACTTAACTCTCTCCAGGTGATTCTTCAAGGGAACGCTGTGTTCTCTCAGTCAAGGCGCAGAGGAAACAGTAGCTCCAAGTAGCGTGGTGTAGTGGATAGAGCACAGCTCTGGCAGTCAGGAGGACCTGGGTTCTAATCCCACCTAAGCCACTTGCCTGCTGTGTGACCTTGGCCAAGTCATTTCACTTCCCTGTGCCTCAGTTACTTCCTCTCTAAAATGGGGATTAAGATTGTGAGCCCCTTGTGGGACAAGAACTGTGCTCACCTATTTCCATATATCTACCCAGAGATACATACCAGAGATATACCCAGAGAAGCAGTGGGGCTCAGTGGAAAGAGCACAGGCTTGGGAGTCAAAGGTCCTGGGTTCAAATCCTGACTCCTCCAATTATCAGCTGTGTGACTTTGGGCAAGTCACTTAACTTCTCTGGACCTCAGTTACTTCATCTGTGAAATGGGGATTAAGACTGTGAGCCCCCCGTGGGATAACCTTATCACCTTGTAACCTCCCCAGTGCTTAGAACAGGGCTTTGCACATAGTAAGCACTTTAAAAATGCCATTATTATTATTATTATTATTACCCCAGCACTTAGAAAAGTGCTTGACACATAGTAAGCGCTTAACAAATAGTATCATTGTCAATTCTTCCCGGCTTTCCAGGTTTACTCTGGCACCTCGGGCCCGGCAGTGAACAGGCTGTGCCTTGGCGTCCGCCCTGGAGAGGTAAGTCTTCGACGCCCCCCTCCTAGAATAGCAGCACCAATCACCACCTGCCCACCCGTTTAAAGACTACATGAAACCAGCCACGAGTCTAAAGAAACCAGCCAGCGGGCCTTCAGTGAATTTAATAATGATGGTATTTGTTAAACCGCTTATTATGTGCCAAGAACTGCTCTGAGCTCTGGAGTAGAAACAAGGTAATCAGGTTGTCCCACGTGGGGCTCACAACCCTAATCCCCATTTTGCAGATGAAGTAACTTAGTACAGTGCTCTGCACACAGTAAGCGCTCAATAAATACGATTGATAATGAAGTAACTGAGGCACAGAGAAGTTTCCCCAGGTCATACAGCAGACAAGTGGCAGAGCCAGGATTAGAACCCACATCCTCTGACTTCCAAGCCCCTGCTCTTTCCAATAAACCATGCTGCTTTGACCACCATTTGCCTTATAATAATAATAATAATAATAATGGCATTTATTAAGCACTCACTATGTGCAAAGCACTGTTCTAAGCGCTGGGGAGGTTACAAGGTGATCAGGTTGTCCCACGGGGGGCTCCAGTCTTAATCCTCTCCATTTTCCAGATGAGGGAACTGAGGCGGAGAAAAGTGAAGTGACTTGCCCAAAGTCACACAGCTGACAATTGGCAGACCCAGGATTAGAACCCATGTCCTCTGACTCCAAAGCCCGTGCTCTTTCCACTGAGCCACACTACTTCTCTGTAATAATAATTATGGTGTTTGTTAAGTGCTTACTAGGTGCCAAGCACTGTTCTAAGCACTGGGGAAGATACATGGTAATCAGATTGTCCCACCTGGGACTCACAGTCTTCATTCCCGTTTTACAGATGAGGTCACTGAGGCCCAGAGACGTGAGGTGACTTAATAATAATAATAATGGCATTTGTTAATCACTTACTATGTGCAAAGCACTGTTCTAAGTGCTGGGGAGGATACAAGATGATCAGGTTGTCCCACGGGGGGCTCACAATCTTAATCCCCATTTTATAGATGAGGTAACTGAGGCCCAGAGAAGTGAAGTGACTCGCCCAAAGTCACACAGCAGACAAGTGGCAGAGCCAGGATTAGAACCCATGACCTCTGATGCCCAAGCCCGGGCTGTTGCCACTAAGCCACGCTGCTTCTTACATGGGGCTCAGGGTGTTGGGGGAAAGAAGAGCGAGATTTGGGGGAAGGAGCCGTGCCGTGGTGGGGGGACCACCTTCTCTTCCTCCAAGGCTGTGGTTGACTGTGACTTCTAGACTGTGAGCCCACTGTCGGGTAGGGACTGTCTGTATATGTTGCCAACTTGCACTTCCCAAGCGCTTAGTACAGTGCTCAGCACACAGTAAGTGCTCAATAAATACGATTGAATGAATGAATGAATGAAGCCTAGGAGGGTGTTGGTCCTTGGGACGCCGGACCAGCTAGCAGTCTGAGAGAAAACACCAAACAAAATGACATCTTTCCCTGGGCAGTGCTTCGGGCTCCTGGGCGTGAATGGGGCTGGCAAAACCACCACGATCAAGATGCTCACTGGGGACACTGCAGTCACCTCGGGAGATGCCCTGGTGGCTGGCAAGAGGTGAGTGCTTTGAATACCCATGGGGGATTCTTCCCACCGGGATGCAGGCCCCTCTCACCTGACCACTGGGCCCCTCCGACCTGATGGCAAGACCTCTCCCGTCCAGCTGCTGGGGCCTTCCCTAAAAGGGAAAGTGTGGACAGTGATCCCAATGGAAGAGGAGTGAGGGATGAGATGGAGAGAAGGACACTGAGCCCCCTCCTTCCTCTCCCCCTCCTACCCCTCCCCACAGCACCTGTATATATGTTTGTACATATTACTCTATTTCACTTGTACATATTTACTATTCTATTCATTTTATTTTGTTAACATGTTCTGTTTTGTTTTGTTTTATTTTGTTGTCTGTCTCCCCCTTCTAGACTGTGAGCCCGCTGTTGGGTAGGGACCGTCTCTATATGTTGCCAACCTGGACTTCCCAAGCGCTTAGTACAGTGCTCTGCACACAGTAAGCGCTCAATAAATACGATTGAATGAATGAATGAATGACACCCAGTTGCTTCCAGGAGAGTGAAGCGCGAGAAAACTTTCCTCTTCCCACCCGCCCATCTCCTGGAACGAGTGCTTGGAAAATCTCAGGACAGTTTAAATAGAGATTTGAGGACTCTGCCTTTGCATTAAAGGCTTACAAATTTGTCTGGGCATTCTATCAGTTCTACCAATTCTGAGTCAAAGGGGTTGAACTACGACCCAACGTGGCATTATCAGTTCTACCTATCCTGCCTCAGAGGGGATGAACTACAACCCGATATGGGACCGCTTCCTATCTATCAGTCAGATGCTGACCTGGAGCTCGCCCCCTGCATGCATTTATGCATTCAATTGTATTTATTGAGCGCTTACTGTGTGCAGAGCACTGTACTAAGCGCTTGGGAAGTACAAGTCGGCAACCTATAGAGACGGTCCCTACCCAACAACGGGCTCACGGTCTAGAAGAGGGAGACAGACAAAAAAGCAAAACATGTGGACAGGTGTCAAGTTGTAAGAACAAATAGAATTAAAGCTAAATGCACAATACATGCATTAAATACAATACAATAAATACAATAAATAATAATAATGATGGCATTTATTAAGCGCTTACTATGTGCCAAGCACTGTTCATTCATTCATTCATTCAATCAATCATATTTATTGAGCGCTTACTGTGTGCACAGCACTCTTGGGAAGTACAAGTCGGCAACATATAGAGATGACTGAGGTTCTAAAGATGCCCGTGGAAACAATGGCTTTGGATCATTTAAAAATACATTGTAGGTAAGCGCTCTAATGCAAGTTAATATTTATGACAAAAAGAGTACTACTGAAAAGAAAGTTTAGTCATGGCATTCAGAGAGATGGAGAGGTTTATTTGACAGAGCACTTTCCATGGAGAGATGAGCAAAAAAGTTGGGATATCTCAAAGGGGAATTAATGAGCCAATTTTGATAAGTGCTCTACTACAAGTTAATATTTATGCTAAAAAGAGTACTACTGAAAAGAAAGTTTAGCCATGGCATTCAGAGGGATAGAGATGTTTATTTGACAAAGCAATTTCCATGGAGAGATGAGCAAAAAAGTTGGGATATCTCAAAGGGGAATTAATGAGCCAATTTTGATAAGCACTCTAATACAAGTTAATATTCATGAAAAAAGAGTACTACTGAAAAGAAAAAGTTTAGTCATGGCATTCAGAGAGATGGAGAGGTTTATTTGACAAACCACTTTCCCTGGAGAGATGAGCAAAAAAGTTGGGCTATCTCAAAGGGGAATTAATGAGCCAATTTTGACACGGGTAGGCAGGACAGGTGACGTAAAAGAACAATAGAAAGTATGCTTTGCAAGATTTCAAAGCAGCACAAAAGAAAAAAAATGAAAAACTGAACAGAAAGCTAAATTGATCTCAGATCACTTTTTTTTTTTTTTTTGCCAATTCCGATCCCTTAAAATCCAACAGCCATGAGGGGTGAAATACCTTCCTTGCCTTATTCTGTGATGCCACGATAGGCCGAACTGTTAAGTGACAACGGGATCTGATCAGGTTTACGGGATCCTCCGAGGCTTAGTCGAATCTTTTACAAGTGTAAGTGCATCCTCGGCTCTCTCCCCACCCATAATCCCAAATACAACCCACTGGGAGAGCCTTGCCCAGCTCCCACCCCGCCTCAGTCCTGGGCATGGCAGTGGCAGCTGTGGTAGCATTGGCATCTCTCTGCAGCGGTGAGCCAAACAGGAGTCCATCCTGCCCTTGTCACGGGGATCAGCTCCAGGGGAAAGTCCCACCTTCCTTCCTTCATTCATTCAATCGTATTTATTGAGCGCTTACTGTGTGCAGAGCACTGTACTAAGCGCTTGGGAAGTACAGGTTGGCAACATATAGAGACGGTCCCTACTCAACAGTGGGCTCACAGTCTAGAAGGGGGAGACAGACAACAAAACAAAACATATTAACCTTCCTCTTCCTCGGCGCTGTCCCCTGATCAGAAGGTGGGGCGACTTCAGTCTATAAACTCATTAAGGGCAGGAAACCTGACTGCTAAGCGCTTAGAACAGTGCTCTGCACATAGTAAGCGCTCAGTAAATACCATTTATTGATTGACTGGTTTAACTACATAGACAGCAGAGCAGGAGGCACTATAAACTGAGGCACGATAAACCCCTCCTCTGCTCTACCCCCTTTCCCTCCCCACAGCACTTGTATATATTTGTACATATTTATTACTCTATTTTATTTGTACAGTAAATGCCATTGATTGATTGAGTGGTTTAACTACATAGCAGAGCAGGAGGCACTATAAACTGAGGCACTATAAACCCCTCCTCTGCTCTACCCCCTTTCCCTCCCCACAGCACTTGTATATATTTGTACATATTTATTACTCTATTTTATTTGTACAGTAAATGCCATGGATTGATTGACTGGTTTAACTACATAGACAGCAGAGCAGGAGGCACTATAAACTGAGGCATGATAAACCCCTCCTCTGCTCTACCCCCTTTCCCTCCCCACAGCACTTGTATATATTTGTACATATTTATTACTCTATTTTATTTGTACATATTTGTTACTCTATTTTATTTGTACATATTCATTACTCTATTTTATTTGTACATATTTATTACTCTATTTTATTAATGATGTATATACAGCTGAAATTCTATTTATTCTGATGGTATTGACAACTGTCTACTTGTTTTGTTCTGTTTTGTTGTCCATCTCCCCCTTCTAGACTGTGAACCTGTTGTTAGGTAGGGACCATCTCTGTAAATTGTCGATTTGTACTTCCCAAGCTCTTAGTACGGTGTTCTGCATATAGTAAGCGCGCAATAAATATTCATTCAATTGTATTTATTGAGCGCTTACTGTGTGCAGAGCACTGTACTAAGTGCTTGGGAAGTAAAAGTTGGCAAACATGATTGAAATAAACTGCTCCTTTTATGGGGTCAGCTTTACAGATTTCACCCGATTAACGATTGGTAGGACAAAATGCGCCAATCCATCGTGGAAGTCCATCCTAAGCCTGTGGGGAAAACAACCGCCTGATCTCGTGATTTCCCGGCCAGTGTTCAGAGCATTAAGTATTCCTGTGAACTGCTGGGAAATGCTAATTACTGGCCTCATTTGGGTCTATTTCTAAACGTGGTTGTCTAAATAAATGCTCTCTCGGGAGAGTCTGTCTGCTTGAGATATTGTAGGCATCGGCATTTTGGAGGTCAGGCCAAGCCTCCTCTTTAATTTTGGGATCCCGTAGCCCCGTGAATCCGAGCGGAGTTTTATCCACCCCCTTGATAGTGGCCACCCTCTCCCGAGGCAGCAGCAAGAATCAGTGGTTTCCTGTACCTGGACCTCTCCCCTCTTAATAATAATAATTAATAATTGTGGTATTTGTTAAGCGCTTACTATGTGCCAAGCACGGTTCCAAGAGCTGGGGTAAATACAAGGTTGTCCCATGTCTTCACCCCCATTTTACCGATGAGGTAACTGAGGCACAGAGAAGTTAAGTGGCCGGGATTAGGAGCGTGGCTCAGTGGAAAGAGCCCGGGCTTTGGAGTCAGAGGCCGTGGGTTCAAATCCCGGCTCCGCCACTTGTCAGCTGTGTGACTTTGGGCAAGTCACTTCACTTCTCTGGGCCTCAGTTCCCTCATCTGGAAAATGGGGATGAAGACTGTGAGCCCCTCGTGGGACAACCTGATTACCTTGTATCTACCCCAGCGCTTAGAACAGTGCTTTGCACATAGTAAGCGCTTAATAAATGCCATCATTATTATTATTATTATTATTATTATTAGGACCCACGCCCTCTTACTCCCAAGCCTATGCTCTTTCCACTAAGCTGTGCTGCTTCTCTTCCTGAACTAGTAGCAGATAATAAGCGTGGCTCAGTGTAAAGAGCACGGGCTTTGGAGCAAGGGCTTTGACCTCTTGGTCAGGGGTTCAAATCCCGGCTCCACCAGTTGTCAGCTGTGTGATTTTGGGCAAGTCACTTCAGTTTTCTGTTCCTCAGTTACCTCATCTGTAAAATGAGGATTAAGACTGTGAGCTCCCGTGGGGCAATCTGATCACCTTGTAACCTCCCCAGTGCTTAGAACAGTGCTTTGCACATAGTAAGTGCTTAATAAATGCCATTATTATTATTATTAACAATAAAGTTGGTATTTGTTCAGCACTTACTCTGTGCCAGGCACTGTTCTAGGCGCTGGGGTAGATACAAGGTAATCAGGTTGTCCCACGTGGGGCTCACAGTCTTCATCCCATTTTACAGATGAGGTCACTGAGGCCCAGAGAAGTTAAGTGACTTGCCCAAGGTCACACAGCTGGCAAATGGCAGAGCCAGGATTTGAACCCATGACGTCTGGCTCCCAAGCCCAGTCTCTTTCCACTGAGCCACGGTCTGCATGGCTCCCTGCAGCTCTGTTAGCTCTGTTCACCAAGAGAACAACCGAGTTCTGGTTCCCACCTGCTGTGTGTACATGTGGGAGGTGGGGGTGCATGGGGAGTGGTGTAGACACCACTTCCTGGTCACACACCCCCAGCTGTCTCTAAACAGCACCACAGAGAAGCAGCGTGGCTCAGTGGAAAGAGCCCGGGCTTTGGAGTCAGAGGTCAGGGGTTCAAATCCCAGCTCCGCCAATTGTCAGCTGTGTTGACTTTGGGCGAGTCACTTAACTTCTCTGTGCCTCAGTTACCTCATCTGTAAAATGGGGATTAAGACTGTGAGCCCCCTGTGGGATAAGCTGATCACTTTGTAAACCCCCCCCCAGTGCTTAGAACAGTGCTTTGCACATAGTAAGCGCTTTATAAATACCATCCTTATTATTATTATCCCAGCCCGGTCCCTCCCCAGCCTCTTCCCACCGGCCTCTCCCCATCTTCCTCACCTCCCCTTGGGCCTCCCTGCCTTACCCACTTTCTCCAGCCTCCCTGGGCTTCCCCAGGCCTTCCTAACCTCTCAGACCCCCAGGCCTCCTCACCCTCCTTGGCCTTCATGTCCTCCCCATCCTTCCAGCCTCCTCAGGCCTCTCTCCCCTCTCCAGCCTCCCCAAGCTCCCAGGCCTCCCTTCCCTCTCCAACCCTTGGGCCTCCCTGCCCTACCCACTTTCTCCAGCCTCCCTGGGCTTCCCCAGGCATTCCTAACCTCTCAGACCCCCAGGCCTCCTCACCCTCCTTGGCCTTCATGTCCTCCCCATTCTTCCAGCCTCCTCGGGCCTCCCTCCCCTCTCCAGCCTCCCCAAGTTCCCAGACCTCCCTTCCCTCTCCGATCCCTGAGCTTCCTCACCCTCCTGGCCTCCCTGCCCTCCCCACTCTTCCAGCCTCCATGGACTCCCCTCCCCACTTTCTCCACTCTCCCTGCCCTCCCCAACCCCCTGGCCTCTCCATCCTCCTTGGGCCTCCCCAGGCTCCCCACCCACTTCAACAACCCTGGGTTTCCATAAGCCCCCAGACTTTCCATCCTCCCCACACTCATTCATACATTCAATCGTATTTATTGAGCACTTACTGTATGCAGAGCACTGCACTAAGCGCTTGGGAAGTACAAGTTGACCCTCCCAGTCTCTAGCCCGGTGGTCAGGGAACATGTCTACAAACTCTATTATACTGTAATAATAATAATAATAATGGCATTTATTAAGCGCTTACTATGTGCAAAGCATCATCATCATCATCATCAATCGTATTTATTGAGCACTTACTATGTGCAGAGCACTGTACTAAGTGCTTGGGAAGTACAAATTGGCAACATATAGAGACAGTCCCTACCCAACAGTGGGCTCACAGTCTAAAAGGGGGAGACAGAGAACAAAACCAAACATACTAACAAAATAAAATAAATAGAATAGCTATGTACAAGTAAAATAAATAGAGTAATAAATATGTACAAACATATATACATATATACAGGTGCTGTGGGGAAGGGAAGGAGATAAGATGGGGGGATGGAGAGGGGGACGAGGGGGAGAGGAAGGAAGGGGCTCAGTCTGGGAAGGCCTCCTGGAGGAGGTGAGCTCTCAGCAGGGCCTTGAAGGGAGGAAGAGAGCTAGCTTGGCGGAGGGGCAGAGGGATTGGGGGCATTCCAGGCCTGGGGGAGGACGTGGGCCGGGGGTCGACGGCGGGACAGGCGAGAACGAGGTACGGTGAGGAGATTAGCGGCGGAGGAGCGGAGGGTGCGGGCTGGGCAGTAGAAGGAGAGAAGGGAGGTGAGGTAGGAGGGGGCCAGGGGATGGACAGCCTTGAAGCCCAGGGTGAGGAGTTTCTGCCTGATGCGCAGATTGATTGGTAGCCACTGGAGATTTTTGAGGAGGGGAGTAATATGCCCAGAGCGTTTCTGGACAAAGATAATCCGGGCAGCAGCATGAAGTATGGATTGAAGTGGAGAGAGACACGAGGATGGGAGATCAGAGAGAAGGCTGATGAAGTAGTCCAGACGGGACTACTGTTCTAAGCACTGTTCTAAGCGCTGGGGAGGTTACAAGGTGATCAGGTTGTCCCACGGGGGGCTCACAGTCTTAATCCCCATTTTACAGATGAGGTAACTGAGGCACAGAGAAGTGAAGTGACTTGCCCAAAGTCACACAGCTGACAATTGGCGGAGCTGGGATTTGAACCCATGACCTCTGACTCCAAAGCCTGGGCTCATTCCACTGAGCCACGCTGCCTTTCGTGTACTTTCCCAGGCACTTAGTACAATGCTCTGTGAACAGTAAGTAATCAATTAATACAATTGATTGAATGGCCTTGGGAGCCCGCGGACTTGAGTTCTAATCCTGCCTTCTCCACTTGCCTGCCGTCTGACTCTGGGCAAGTCACTTCACTTCTCTGGGCCTCAGTTCCTCATCTGTAAAATGGGGATCTATATGGGGATTCTATACCTGTTCTCCCTCCTACTTACCCCATGGGGGGCACAGGACAGTCTCTAACCTGATTAACTTTTACCTGCCCCAGCACTTAGAACAGTGCTTGGCACATAGTAAGCGCTTAATACCATAAAAAAACCTCACTTTGCACATTGGTGCCCCAAAATGCTATAGATAATAATAATAATCGTTAAGTACTTTGTTAAGCACTTACTATGTGCCAAGAACTGGGGGAGATCATCAGGTCCAACATGGGGCTCACAGTCTACGTATGAGGGAGAACAGGTATTGAACCCCCATTGTGCAAATGAGGGAACTAACGTATACAAAAGTTGAGTGAGCAAGGTGACACAGCGGGTAGGTGGGGGAGGCGGAATTAGAACCCAGGACCTGTGACTCCCAGGCTCAGCTTTTCCCACTCTCCCCCTCTAGACTGCAAGCTCCCTGTGGGCAGGGATTTTATCCGTTTATTGTTATACCCATTTATTGTTATATTTTACTCTCCCAAGAAGTTAGTGCAGTGCTTTGCACACAGTAAGCACTCAATAAATACGATTGAATGAAGGAATAGGGTACGATTCTAACACGATTCTGCTTCCAGATTCCCCGTTGCGTATTCCAGCATGGAACCGCAGAATACGTCAATAAGGCCCAATCAATAACCCAATAACCCGTCTCACCCACTGAGAATGGGAAAACGTTCTCCCAGGGCACACTAAACTCCGACCCTCGGCTGTCTGAGCAGCAGCTTTTCGGAGGGCAAATCATCAATTCCTTTTTGTTCATTCATTCATTCATTCAATCGTATTTATTGAGCGCTTACTGTATGCAGAGCACTGTACTAAGCACTTGGGAAGTACAAGTTGGCAACATATAGAGATGGTCCCTACCCAACAGTGGGCTCACGGTCTAGAAAGGGGAGACAGACAGCAAGACAAAACATATTAACAAAATAAAATAAATAGAATAAATATGTACAAATAAAATAGAGTAATAAATACATACAAACATATATACATATATACCTATATATACCTGTATATATATTTGTTCCTGCAGTGTACTGACCCACATCTCTGACGCCCACCAAGCGACGGGGTACTGTCCTCAGTTTGACGCCATCGATGACCTGCTCACCGGCCGAGAACACCTTCATCTCTACGCCCGTCTGCGAGGGGTTCCGGTGGAGGAAATATCCAGGGTAAATCGGTTGCCTGAGGCGGGCGATGAACCCAGAGATAGTTCATTTATTCAATCATATTTATTGAGCGCTTACTGTGTGCAGAGCACTGTACTAAGCGCTTGGGAAGTCCAAGTTGGCAACATACAGAGACGGTCCCTACCCAACAGCGGGCTCACAGTCTAGAAGGGGGAGACAGACAACAAAACAAAACATATTAACAAAATAAAATAAATAGAGTATGTACAAGTAAAATAAATAGAGTAACAAATCCGTACAAACATATATACATATATACAGGTGCTGTGGGGAAGGGAAGGAGGTAAGGTCTGCTGAAAAGTGTTTCCGCTCTGAGCCGAGAAAGCCAGGGAACAGTTTCCCCACCGATTTGTCATCTTTTTTCACTCACTTCTCCAGATGAAGTGGTGTTGCCCATCAGAAGCAGCATATTGGAGTCTTGCCGGGGATTTACAGCATGGGAGCCAAGAGGTTGTAGGTTCGAATCCCAGCTCCGCCACTTGTCTGTTGTGTGACTTTGGGCAAGTCACTTCACTTAATGATGGCATTTAATAATGGCATTTATTAAGGGCTTACAATGTGCAAAGCACTTTTCTAAGCGCTGGGGAAGTTACAAGGTGATCAGGTTGTCCCACGGGGGGCTCACAGTCTTAATCCCCATTTTACAGATGAGGTAACTGAGGCCCAGAGAAGTGAAGTGACTTGCCCAAAGTCACACAGCTGACAAGTGGCGGAGCCGGGATTGGAACCCACGACCTCTGACTCCAAAGCCCCTGCTCTTTCCACTGAGCCACGCTCTTCTCTGGGCTTCAGTTCCCTCATCTATTAAATGAGGTTTGAGATTGTGAGCCCCACATGGGACAGGGACTGTGTCCAACCTGATTTGCTTGTATCCCCCCAGCTGTCTGGCAAGCGGTAAGCACTTAACAAATACGATTATTATTATTTGCCCAATCTTTGTTGTCTTTTCAGAAATCCTCCTGAATTGGGGCGGAATTTTGTGCAGCCCTTGCCGTCCAGTTCTACTCTCCAAACGGGGAAAACCTCATTTTGGTCCCCCCGAGTCAGCGGCCATTTCTCTGGGCTCTCTAGCCGCCAAACTATTTTAAAATTCCATACCTACGTTATTCCCTCAAGAGGGAGACCTTTTCCACAGCACAACCATTCCCAACTTGTTCCTATTTGCTAGCCAGCGGGCCCGGGGGAATGGGGAGGGAAAGACACCCCTGCAGCCTGCCTGATGGGATGGAAAGAAGAGCCCCAGCTGGGCATTCATGCTGCCATGAGGCCGTGACTCTTTCGAGCTGCGTGGAATCAGCCCAAGCTGATTCATGGCCTGGTGGAAAGAGTAAGAGCCTTGTAGTGAAAAGACCTGGGTTCTAATCCCCATTCTGGCACTAGTCTGCTGTGTGACCTTGGGTAAGTCACTCAACTTCTCTGTGCCTCAGTTACCTCACCTGAAAAATGGGGATGAAGACCGTGAGCCCTATGTGGGACAGCCGCTATGTCCGACTCAATTATCTTGTATCTGCCCCAGTGCTTTAGTACAGTGCCTGGCACATAGTAAGGACATAACAAATACATTCATTCATTCAATCGTACTTATTGAGCACTTACTATGTGCAGAGCACTGTACTAAGCGCTTGGGAAGTACAAGTCGGCGACACATAGAGACGGTCCCTACCCAACATTCATTCATTCAATTGTATTTATTGAGCGCTTACTGTGTGCAGAGCACTGTACTAAGCGCTTGATGTTGCCAACTTGTACTTTCCAAGCGCTTAGTACAGTGCTCTGCACACAGTAAGCGCTCAATAAATATGATTGATTGATTGATTGATTGATTGGGAAGTACAAGTTGGCAACATATTGAGACGGTCTCTACCCAACAGTGGGCTCACAGACAGCGGGCTCACAGTCTAGAAGGGGGAGACAGACAGCAAAACAAAACATATTAACAAAATAAAATAAACAGAATAAATATGTACAAATAAAATAAATAGAGTAATAAGTATGTACAAACATATATGCATATATACAGGTGCTGTGAGGAGGGGAAGGAGGTAGGGCGGGGGGGATGGGGAGCAGGAGGAGAGGGAGAGGAAGGAGGGGCTCAGTGTGGGAAGGCCTCCAGGAGGAGGTGAGCTCTCAGTAGGGCTTTGAAGGGAGGAAGAAAGCTAGCTTGGCGGATGAGCGGAGGGAGGGCATTCCAGGCCAGGGGGATGATGTGGGCCGGGAGTCGACGGCGGGACAAATACCACAATTATATGGTTGCGGGTTAGCAAATGGGTAGGGAGCATGGAAGAGGGAGACTCATAGCTCCTGTCCTGCTTCCATCCCAGATGGAGTCCTCCCATTCAATGATTCATTCATTCAATTGTATTTATTGAGTGCTTACCGTGCTTACTGTGGGCAGGGCACCGTACTAAGCACTTGGGAGAGTACAATATAATAATAAAGACACACATTCCCTGCCCACAATGAGCTTCCACCCTGAAGCCCCCGCCAAATTCCAGATGGAGTGGACAGAGATGGAGAGAGCGTGTCTGCCAGGTTTTGAGGGTGAGCTTGTGGTATAATAACGATGGTATTTGTTAAGCACTTTTTAGGTGCTGGGGTGGATACAAGCAAATCAGGTTGGACAAAGTCCCTGTCCCATGTGGGGCTCACAGTCTTAATCTCCATTTTACAGATAATAATAATAATGATAGCATTTAGTAAGCACTTACTATGTGCAAAGCACTGTTCTAAGCGCTGGGTAACTGAGGCCAAGAGAACTGAAGTGCCTTAGCAGATGAGTGGCAGAGTCGGGATTAGAACCCACGACCTGACCCCCAGGCCCGTGCTCTATCCACTAGGCATGCTGCTTCCCGGAATTACCACAATCACATGTTACAACAAATACCACAATTACATGCTTGCGCGTTAGCAAATGGGTCAGGAGAGTGGAAGGGGGAGGTTTAGCAACTCCTGCTCTGTTGCCAGGGGTTGAGGATTTGGCTCCCTAAATGGGGCCTTCCCATCCTGAAGCCATCCCCCCAAACCCAGAGGGAGCAGGGAGAGATAGAGAGAGGGTGTCTACCAGGCAGAGAGATCTTGGCTTAGAGGGTGAGCTGCTAGAAATGGGACCCATTAGCAAATTTCTGAGGTGAAAGGCATCAGTGTTCACAGAGGTTCATTCATTCATTCATTCGTATTTATTGAGCGCTTACTGTGTGCAGAGCACTGTACTAAGCACTTGGGAAGTACAAGTTGGCAACATATAGAGATGGTCCCTACCCAACAGCAGGCTCACAATCTAGAAGTAAATGGCATGTATTAAGCGTTTACTATGTGCAAAGTACTGTTCTAAGCGCTGGGGACGTTACAAGGTGATCAGGTTGTCCCATGGGGGGGCTCACAGTCTTAATCCCCATTTTACAGGTGAGGTAACTGAGGCCCAGAGAAATAAAGTGACTTCCCCAAAGTCTCGCAGCTGACAGTTGGCGGAGCTGGGATTTGAACCCATGACCTCTGACTCCAAAGCCCGGGCAATAATAATGGCATTTATTAAGTGCTTACTATGTGCTTTAAAGCATTGTTCTAAGTGCTGGGGAGGTTACAAGGTGATCAGGTTGTCCTAAGTGGGGCTCACAGTCTTAATCTCCATTTTACAGATGAGGTAACTGAGGCCCAGAGAAGTAAAATGACTTGCCCAAAGTCACACAGCTGACAGTTGGCGGACCCAGGATTTCATTCATTCATTCATTCATTCAATCGTATTTATTGAGCACTTACTGTGTGCAGAGCACTGTACTAAGCGCTTGGGAAGTACAAGTTGGCAACATATAGAGATGGTCCCTACCCAACAGTGCGCTTACAGTCTAGAACCCATGACCTCTGACTCCAAAGCCCGGGCAATAATAATGGCATTTATTAAGTGTTTACTACGTGCAAAGCACTGTTCTAAGTGCTGGGGAGGTTACAAGGTGATCAGGTTGTCCTAAGTGGGGCTCACAGTCTTAATCCCCATTTTACAGGTGAGGTACCTGAGGCCCAGAGAAGTGAAGTGACTTGCCCATAGTCACCCAGCTGACAAGTGGTGGAGCTGGGATTTGAACCCGTGACCTCTGACTCCAAAGCCTGGGCTCTTTCCATTGAGCCAAGCTGCTTTCTGGGTTCTCTCTGGGATACCCAAAGTGGATGGGAACGGGGGTTCTCCCGATTCCCGGTTCCTCTTTCTTTGGGATGGGTGGGACAACTCGCACAATCAGCTCCCTTGAGTTTTGTGGAGGGGAGATTCAGGGGGGTGACTTTCTCTCCCTCAGGTAACAGACGGAGTCATTCGGAGCCTGGGCCTGTCCCTGCACGCAGACCACTTGGCAGGCACGTACAGTGGAGGGAACAAGAGGAAACTGTCGACTGCCATTGCTCTGGTCGGCTGCCCTCCCCTCGTGCTACTGGTAAGGGGCCCTTGACCACGGTCACTAGAACAGTGCGACTAGCATCAGCTAATAATAATAATAATAATTGCGATATTTGTTGAGCTTTTACTATTTGTCAGGCACTGCTGTAAGCACTAGGGTGGGTACAAGCAGCATGAGAAGCAGGGTGGCTCAGTGGAAAAAGAGCCCGGGCTTTGGAGTCAGAGGTCATGGGTTCAAATCCCAGCTCCACCACTTGTCAGCTGTGTGACTTTGGGCAAGTCACTTCACTTCTCTGGGCCTCAGTTCCCTCACCTGTAAAATGGGGATGAAGACTGTGAGCCCCCTGTGGGACAATCTGATCATTTTGTAACCTCCCCAGCGCTTAGAACAGTGCTTTGCACATAGCAAGCGCTTAATAAATGCCATTATTATTATTATTATGTCTGCTGTGTGATCTTGGGAAGTCACTTCACTTCTCTGAGCCTCAGTTACCTCATCTGGAAAATGGGACAACCTGATTACCTTGTATCTACCCTAGTGCTTAGAACATTGCATGCCACATAGTAAACGCTTAATAAACACTCTTATTATTATTATTATTATTGCAAGCAGATCACTATGGACACAATCCCTGTCTCACATGAGGCTCACAGTCTGAATCCCCATTTTACAGATGAGGGAATGGAGGCCCACAGAAGTGAAGTGACTTACCCGAGGTCACAGAGCAGGCACGTGGCGGAGCCAGGATTAAAACCCAGATCTTTCCAACTCTGAGGCCCGTGCTCTATAATAATAATAATAATAATATTGGCATTTATTAAGCACTTACTATGTGCAAAGCACTGTTCTAAGCGCTGGGGAGGTTACAAGGTGATCAGGTTGTCCCATGTGGGGCTCACAGTCTGAATCCCATTTTACAGATGAGGTAACTGAGGCACAGAGAAGTTAAGTGACTTTCCCAAAGTCGCACAGCTGACAATAATAATAATAATGATAATAATGATAATAATAATAATAATAATAATAATAATAATAATGGCATTTGTTAAGCACTTACTATGTACAAAGCATTGTTCTAAGCTCTGGGGAGGTTACAAGGTGATCAGGTTGTCCCATGTGGGGCTCACAGCCTTCATCCCCATTTTACAGATTGAAGTAACTGAGGCCCAGAGAAGTGAAGTGACGTGCCCAAAGTCACACAGCTGACAAGTGGCGGAGCTGGGATTTGAACCCATGATCTCTGACTCCTAAAGCCCATGCTTTTTCCACTGAGCCACGCTGCTTCTCATAACTCATAACTTCTCTATCACAACCGGGCTCTCCCTCCCCACCTCCCTTTTTACACTTCCACACACCCCACCCTCCCCACCCCACGCACACCCCGACTCAGTCTTGCATCCCTGCTCCTCTCCCCACAGCTCTACGCAAACAACTCCCACTAATCGCAAGGCTCACTGACCGTCAGCTCTCCTAGCTTTGGGGGCAATGGTTTGGCAGCGGAGGACAGGACACTGCGCAAGAATGTCATTTCTGTGCCAGGATGTAGGCTGAAGAAAACTGAGCTTGCTCAGCAAAGCGCCGTGGCTCGTAATACCGTTCCACTTAGCTCGTGGAATTCCAAATTAGCAGAAAGGGGTCATTTTCCAACTGATCAAAGGGCACCTATATCCTTGCATCGACTTCTGCCCATTTGACATTCTCCGGGGACTGAATGGGACCAGTATGGTACCCAGAGAATTAGGGGCTGGGCAGGTGAAGAATGGAGCGGAGGAGGGAAGACTCATGCTGTCTAGCCACTGATGGTGCCGACCTCTCAGCCTCCTGTCTCTCCCCACTCCTGTCCATACTTCACTCTGCTTTCCAGATCACTTTTCTACAAAAACGCCCAGGCCATATTTACCCACTTCTCAAGACCCTCCACCCCCACATCAAACAGAAATTCCCCACCATTGAATTTAAAGCAGTCAGTCACCTTTCCCCCTCCTACTTCACCTCACTACTCTACTACAACCCTGCCTGCATACTTTGCTCCTCTAATGCTAACCTTCCCACGGTACCTCCATCTCTTCTGTTTCACGCCAACCTCTCCCCCACATCCTGCCTCTGGTCTGTAACATCCTCCCTCCTTATATCTGATGACAATCACTCTCCCCACCTTTAAAAACTTATTAAAGGCACATCTCCTCCAAGAGACCTTCCCTAAGCCCTCCTTTCCTCTTCATCCACTCCCTTCTGTGTTGAATTTCAGAAAAAAAAATAAGCGCTTAGTACAGTGCTCTGCACACAATAAGCGCTCAATAAATACGATTGAATGAATGAATGAATCCTATCTTGCTCCCTTTATTCATCCCTCGACGCAGTCATCCCCTGACGCAGCCCCATGGCACTTACGTATGTATCTGTAGTTTATTTATATCAATATCTGTCTCCCCCTCTAGACTGTAAGCTCGTTGTGGGCGGGGAATGTGTCTGTTGTATTGTTATATTGCACTCTCCCAAGTGCTTAGTACGGTGCTCTGCACCCAATAAGCGCTCAGTAGATACAACTGACTGACTCTGTTATACTGTTCTCTCCCAAGCACTTAGTACAGTGCTCTGCATACAGTAATAATAACAATAATAATAATAATAACGATGATGGCATTTATTAAGTGCTTCTAAGCACTGGGGAAGTTACAAGGTAATCAGATTGTCCCACGGGGGGGCTCACCGACTTCATCCCCATTTTACAGATGAGGTAACTGAGGCACAGAGAAGTGAAGTGACTTGCCCAAAGTCACACAGCTGACAAGTGGGGGAGCCGGAACTTGAACCCATGACCTCTGACTCCAAAGCCCGTGCTCTTTCCCCCGGGCCATGCTGCTTCTCAGTGGATACCACTGATTGATCGACTGAATAACAACTGCTGTATTTGTTTAGCACGGGGAATGTGCCAAGCCCTATACTAAGCTCTATAAAAGATACAAAATAATCAGGTCAGACACAGTCCCTGACTCATCTGGAGTTTCACAGTCTAAGTAGGAAGGAGAACAGGCATTTAATCCCCATTTTACAAATGAGGAAAATGAGGCCCAGAGAAATTAAGAGACTTGCCCCAGGTCACACAGCAGGCAAGTGATGGAGTCTGAATTAGAACCCAGATCCTCTGACTCCGAAGTCTGTGCTCTTTCCCCAGGCCAACAGAAGCCAGCTTATTGTCTCTCCCCACTCCAGCCCACACCTAACTCTGCTCCCCTGATCATGTTTCTGAAAAAAAGTTCAGTCCACATCCCTGTCTGCCCTTGTATACTGTAATCTTATTGTGGGCAGGGAACACGCCTACCAACCCTGCTGTATTGTACTCTCCCAAGCGATTAATACAGTGCTCTGCACATAGTACGCACTTAATAAATGCCACTGATTGATTGATGGATTCATTATTTACTCACTACAGCCCCTTTCCCCCCATTTTTGTTCAAACATCCTCAGGATGAGCCCACAACAGGGATGGATCCGCTGTCACGCCGCTTGCTGTGGAACACGATCGTTAACATCATCAGGGAAGGGAGAGCGGTCGTGTTCACATCCCACAGGTGGTGGTCATTTTCCCAGCCGGGCCCTGGGCGACAAGGAATGGGGATGAGAGGAGGGAGGATGGTGGGTGGGGAAGATGGCAGGAGGGAGGGAGGGAGGATGTGGAGAAGTGTGGCAAGAGGAAGAGAGGAGGGAATGGGGAGAAGGCGGTGGGCAGGAAGAGGAGGACAGAGAAGATGGTGGATGGGGAAGATGGTGGCTGAGAAGGATGGAGAAGATGGTGGGCGAGGGGGTGGGGAATGTGGAGGGAGGGCATGGGGGAGAGTGGGAAGAGGAGGAGAGAAGGGAAGGGGGAGAAGATGATGGGCGGGATTCAGGGGTCAGGGAAACTGTCAGATGTGAGGAGAGGGGAGCGAAAGATGAATGGGAAGAAGGGAGGAAATGGAAGATAGGCAGGAAATGGGGCAGGGAAGATGGCAAGTTTAGGCATGGGGACCTCCTCCTTCTCCTCATCTGCCTCTCACACCTGAAACTCTTCCTCCCGCCATCAGCATGGAAGAATGCGAAGCCCTGTGCACGCGACTGGCCATCATGGTGAAAGGGACGTTCCAGTGCCTGGGCACCATTCAGCACCTCAAATATAAGTAAGGAGAGAGCCACCGGGGGCAAGCCTTAGCCCGCCTCGTCGGTCAGTCAGCCCCCAATGTTTGGTACTTGGTATTTGTTAAGTGCTTACTACGTGTCAAGCACGGTACTAAGCGCTAAAGTGGATACAAGCAGATTGAATTGGGCACAGTCCCACGTGGGGCTCACAATCTCAATCCCCATTTTACAGTTGAGGCACCAAGAAGTAAAGTGACTTTGGTATTTGGTAAAGTGACTTGCCCAAGGACACACAACAGACGAGTGGCAGAGCCAGGATTAGAATCCATGGTCTTCTGAGTTCCAGGCCCATGATCTATCCATGACGCCATGCTGCTTCTCTGTTCTCTGAACCTCCTCTGTGGGAGACGCACTGCCCTGAGCTGACTCACTCTTCCCACTGCTGAGCTCTCATTCATTCATTCATTCAATCGTATTTATTGAGCGCTTACTGTGTGCAGAGCACTGTACTAAGTGCTTGGGAAGTACAAGTTGGCAACAGATAGAGACGGTCCCCACCCAACAACAGGCTCACAGTCTAGAAGAGGGAGACAGACAACAAAACAAAACATGTGGACAGGTGTCAAGTCATCAGAATAAATAGAAATATAGCTAGATGCACATCATTAACAAAATAAATAGAATAGTAAATATATATAAGTAAAATAAATAGAGTAATAAATCTATACAAAATTATATACAGGTGCTGTGGGGAGGGGAAGGAGGTGGGGCGGGGGGGATGGGGAGGAGGAGAGAAAAAAGGGGGCTCAGTGTGGGAAGGCCTCATCTATAGGGAACATACCTACTAACTCTGTTATATTGTACTCCCCCAAGTGCTTAGCACAGTGCTCTGCACACAGCAAGTGCTCAACAAATACAACTGATTGATGGATCGATTGCAAAATGGGGATTCAACACCTGTTCTCCCTCCGACTTCGACTGTGAGCCCCACGCGGGACAGAGCCTGTGTCCAGCCTGATGAACTTGTATCTACCCCAGCGCTTAGTACAGTGCTTGACACATAGTAAGTGTTTAACAAATATCATAGAGAAGCAGCATGGCGTGGTGGCAAGAGCCCGGGCTTTGGAGTCAGAGGTCATGGGTTCAAATCTCGGCTCCACCAATTGTCAGCTGTGTGACTTTGGGTAAGTCACTTCACTTCTCTGGGCCTCAGTTACCTCATCTGTAAAATGGGGATTAAAACTGTGAGCCCCCCGTGGGACAAACTGATCACCTTGTAACCTCTCCAGCGCATAGAACAGTGCTTTGCACATAGTAAGCGCTTAATAAATGCCATTATTATTATTATTATTATTATAAAGAGAGCAGCTTTTCCCCACTATCCCTCCACACACGTAACCCCCCTCCTCTGCAATACCCTCCTAGGTTCGGAGATGGCTACGTCGTCACGATGAAAATCAAGCCACCTAAGTCGGGGTTGCTGCCCGACCTGACCGCGGTGGAGCAGTTCCTGCAGACGCATTTCCCCGGCAGCGTCCAGATGGAGCGACACTATAACACATTGCAGTACCAGATCTCCTCCTCCTCTTCCTCTTCCTCCTCCTCGCTGGCCCGTATCTTCCAGCTGCTCATCTCCAACAAAGACAGCCTGAACATCGAAGAGTATTCCCTCACCCAGACCACATTGGACCAAGTGAGTGAATAATAATCAAAATAATAACAATAATGATGGTATTTGTTAAGTGCTTACTAGGTGCCAAGCACTGTTCTAAGCAATGGGGTGGATATAAGGTAATTAGGTTGTCCCACATGGGGCCCACAGTCTTAATCCCCATTTTACAGATGAGGTAACTGAGGCACACAGAGAAGTGAAGCGACTTGCCCAGAGTCACACAGCTGACAAGTGGCGGAGCCGGGATTAGAACCCATGGCCTCTGACTCCCAAGCCGGGGCTCTTTCCACTAAGCACACTGGTTTCCCCGACCAAGTGCTTCTCTTAGCCCGGAGCGGGGCAGAGAAAGCCCTGGAGGGAAAAATTCAGAATTCTGCTGGTTAGTCTATCCCTTGTTGAAAGGAAATGAATCCCTCAATCAGCAGGCTTGATATTTTACTGAAATGATGTCCTATTCTGTACTTAAGGGGCCTGTTTGTTGAGATCTCCCTGCCTCCAAAAGGATCTAGGGTAGTGGGTAGTCCTAGCTGCAGGAACGAAGGGTTTGTCAGAGACAAAGAGGCAAAAAAACCGAGCAGAAGTCAGGGAAATTAGAGAAGCAGCATGGATAGAGGACAGGCCTGGGAATCAGAAGGACTTGGGTTTTTTCCAGTGGTATTTGTTAAACGCTTACTATGTGCCAGACAGATCTGTGTTGGGGCAAATAGAAGTTAACCAGGTTGGGCACAGTCCATGTCCCACATGGGGCTTGTAGTCTTAACTCCTATTTTACAAATGAGGCCCAGAGAAGTTAAGTGACTTGTCCAAGTTCATACAGCAGGCAAGTGGCAGAGGCAAGATTAGAACTCAAGTTCTTCTGACTCTCAGGCCTGCGCTCTCTACACTAAGCCTTGCAGCGTCCCTAATCCCAGTCCTGCCATTTGGCTGCTGTGTGACCTTGGGCTAGTCACTTAACTTCTCTGTGCCTTTTTTACCACGTCTGTAAAGTGAGGATTGATTGTGAGCCCCATATGGGACATGGATTATGTCCAACCTAATTAATTTGTATCTACCCCCAAATCTGGCACAGAGTAAGCACTCGACAAATACCATTAAAAAAAATCATCATTACACTGAGTCCTGATCTCCATGATGAGTAATATTATCACTGAGTAATAATCATGATACTTAACCACTTACCGCGTGCCAAGCACTGTACTAAGTGCAGGGGTAGCTACAAGGTCTGAGAAGCAGTGTGGCTCAGTGGAAAGACCCCGGGCTTTGGAGTCAGAGGTCATGGGTTCAAATCCCTGCTCCGCCAATTGTCAGCTGTGTGACTTTGGGCCCATCACTTAACTTCTCTGAGCCTCAGTTCCCTCATCTGTAAAACGGGAATGAAGACTGTGAGCCCCCTGTGGGACAACCTGATCACTTTGTAACCTCCCCAGTGCTTAGAACAGTGCTTTGCACATAGTAAGTGCTTAATAAATGCCATTATTATTATTATTATTATTATTATTATTATATTACAAGGTCATCAGACTGGACCCAGCCTCTGTCACAGTCTAAGGAGGAGGGAGTAGGATTTAATCTCCATTTACAGATGAGGAAATCGAGGCACAGAGAAGTGACTTGCCCAAAGTCACAGAACAGAGAAGTAGTGGAGCCGGGATTAGACCCCAGGTCTTCTGACTCCCACGCCCTGCTCTTTCCACTAGGCCACACCGCTTTTTCATTCATTCATTCAATCATATTTACTAAGCACTTACAGTGTGCAGAGCACTGTACTAAGCACTTGGGAAGTACAAGTTGGCAACATATAGAGACGGCCCTTACCCAACAACGGGCCCACAGTCTAGAAGTCTCCAGTCGGGAACAGCGAGCTATTGAGTGACCGATGAGGCCGCCCCAGTGTGGGAGATGAAAATCAGCGACTGGCCCCTGAAAAGGAACTCAGGTCAGGCCTCCGACTCTCCCCGCTCCTCACCCTCATTGCCTTCCCCACAGGTGTTTGTGAGCTTTGCTAAGCAGCAGACGGAAGAGGACGACCTCCCCCTGCATCCCCGTGTAGCTGGAGCCAGGCGAGACCCCAAGGTAGCCCCGGTCTCTCCCGCCCCCGCACAGGCCCCGGCGTAAATCCAGCACCGGAGCGTCCAGGGACTCCAGGCAGCCGGTAGGACTGTCTCGGCCCCTCACAGGTGCCCAGGATGTGGGGCAGACACACAACACACACTCTATACATATATCTATATCTATATCTATCTATCTATCTATATATATATATATATGTATATCTACACGTGCAGATGGAACTGTGGTAAACATACTGGTGCACGTACTGGGAGAGAAAGTTCAGGATAAGTGCCCACACCTAATCCTAAGAAGCACAAGAGAAGCTGCTTTATCCCTGAAGGGCCAGCTCTTTTTTGAAGGCACACTTAAACAAGGGACATTTTGTGGCCCCAAAGAGGGCTTCCTTTCCCTCCAATTTGGCTTTCTACAGGGAGGAGAGAGCAAAAACTCACACACACCCACACACGTAGTACCTAAGCACATATCCTCACCCCTCCCGTAGTTCTTTACCATGTTATTTCCTGTCAGTGGCAGGATTTAGGGAAAAACCAAAAGCCCTCTAGAGTTTTCATGAACTCCCCTACTCCACGTCTTCCCCGATCTTCATTTTATGGTTTCGTTAATCCCAAGGGCAGGGATCGCGTCCGTCATTGTGTTGTACCCCCTCAAGTGCTTAGTACAGGGCTTTACACACTGGAGGTGCTCAATACATACAATTTGTTGGCCATTGCCAGTACTGTATTCCACTCCCCGCTCCTGCTGCTAGCTGGACAGATGTGCTTCCCCAACCATTCTTTCCCTGAGAGGCGGGACCCCTGATCAGCACTCTCCCACCCCGAGCTGCCCCTGTTTTCTCCACGCCCCCACCAAGGCTTCCTCCTGGGACCAGAGGAATTCGAGCCCAGGCTTCGAACAGGCCTTGAGAATATAGTTTTTTCCTGTAGAAATGCAGGTTCCAGAGCTTCTGATGAGGGAGGCATCCCCAGGGATGCAATCACGTCAACTGTCCCAGCAAGAAAGCCACCATCTCAGACAATAAGAGCTAACTGGTGGCAGGTGTTGACAGATGTCCCTGACACTCCTCAACAGCCGTTCAGGCCCAAACCTGGCAAAGTCCTGCCCTGCCCTGCTTTGCTCCCAGACCGTCCTAAACTGGGCTGTTGGTGGGCTGGAGACCTCCTCTGTAGAAAACCCCCCACGCACATGTACGGAATAAACGCATCTTACCTTCCCCCGAAGAACCAAAGTCTTTTTAAAATGAAAAAGTGGGGACAAGCACTTCTAAGCGACAGGGTCGGTACAAGATAATCAGGTTGGAAACAATCCTAGTTCTTCACATGGGGCTCACAGTCTAAGTAGGAGGGAGTAGGATATAATCCCCATTTTTCAGATGAGGAAACCAAGCCACAGAAAAGATCGCACAAAGTCACACAGAAGGCATATGGCAGAGCTGGGATTACAGCCCAGTTCCTCTGACTTCCAGCTCCGTGCTCTTTTCCACTAGCTTTCCGGATACCACAGGCACCCCATTTTGATAAAATCTTTCCCTTGAATTCTAGGCTTGAGTCCCTCCCCACTGTACTCTTTTAATAATAATAATAATCATGGTCTTTATTAAGTGCTTACTATGTGCAAAGCACTGTTTTAATCGCTGGGGGAGCTACAAGGTGATCAGGTTGTCCCACGGGGGGCTCACAGTCAATCCCCATTTTACAGATGAGGTAACTGAGGCCCAGAGAAGTGAAGTGACTTGCCCAAAGTCACACAGCTGACAATTGGCCGAGCTGGAATTTGAACCCATGACCACTGACTCCCAAGACCAGGCTCTTTCCACTGAGCCACGCTTTTCTTCACTCCATGATTGTCCTCTGAGGGAAAGAACTCACTGTCACCCCGAGGATCTGTTCCCAGCAACAGCAGGGAAGACAAGACCTCGACATCCATGAAGCCGTGCCCTTCCCTGCCCTGCCGACAAGCCCGGCCCTGCCAAGCTCTGGCTGATGTTGGCCAGCTACCAGTTTGCATACATTGATTTTTCTGTCCCCGATTGAACCATTAGAGAATAACAGGTCCAAAAGCCAGTCACCGTGCTTTATTCCTTTCATAACTCAGAGCGCAACATCTAACAGCCAAAAGGATTTACTGGAATTCACAATAACTGTTTCCATTTCCACACTCATCCTTTTTTCCTCTTCCAGCATCAGTGACTGAATACCCTCGGGCCCAACCAAGCCAGGGACCCTGCTAGCATTTGATATGCAGCAATGAATTCTGGATTTTGGTTTCCCAGAGTGGATGTAACTATTTTTTTTTATTTGAAATGTAAGCCCCCACTTTTGAATTTAATTATACAAAAGAATTATGAAAATTTAGGCCCCTACTGCAAAATAGCAGCCGAAATATCTTGTGTTTCCGTAGCTGGTTACTGAGTTTATAACGCAGCTTCGACTTTTGCATATTTTCTCTCTTTACAAATGATTGCAAAAATCCTCATGTGCAGCACTTTTAGGTAAATAAATCTGTCATGAAACAAACCATACTTACATTTCCTGGTTAATTTTCCATCGCTGTATAATAGTTTTCTTTAAAATGACCTATGGACAAGATCGCCATAGTTTCTTGCACAGATTTATACAAAACCTTTCTAACTGAGCCCTGAACAAGAGGTGGAAAATCAGAAAGGTTGTCGGGCTGGAGGATTTCATAGCCTTGTGAGCGAGGGCAGAAGGCATTGGGTCAAAAACCAGCGATCGTTCTGCCGCAGTTCAACAAAGCGCGGCTATCGGCCTTTCGGAGGATCCAGGCGGACAGTTTCATCATGGTTTGTTTTATGAAAACTGGTCAAGGATCACAGTTTTAGAAGACAGATCATTAACCCATCTCCCCTTGCCTTTGCCATGTGACCCCAACTAATAATAATAATAATGATGGCATTTATGTTGCCATCTTGCACTTCCCAAGCGCTTAGTACAGTGCTCAATAAATACAATTGATTGATTGATTGATTGATTGATTAAGCACTTACTATGTGCCAAGCACTGTTCTAAGCACTGGGGGGATTCAAGGTGATCAGGTTGTCCCACGTGGGGCTCACAGTCTTAATCCACATTTTACAGATGAGGTAACTGAGGCCCAGAAAAGTTAAATGACTTGCCCAAAGTCACACAGCCGACAAGTGGCGGAGCCGGGATTTGAACCCATGACCTCTGACTCCAAAGCCCATGCTCTTTCCCCTGAGCCACGCTGCCCATCCACCAGAACCACATTTGGCACATTTCCATAGATTAAATGGACTTTCCAAGCGGGCATAAAAATCTAGGGGCAGCCTTGGTCTGAATGATAACCATATGAAGTGGCGTGCTCATTCCCGGAAGGTGATCTAGGCCTCAAATTTCAGTGCCGTCTAGGGTTCATCCCAACAGAGGTTGTTCAGGCCAAGATGTCAGCTGGTCCTGAATTAGATGACCGGGCAAATGCTTCCTGTCTAGTTATGGCAGCATCCTTTGATGTTTCACCTCATGTCAAGCTACTTGGAATGAAATGAGTCCATCTCTCTGCTTCTCCTCGCCCCCACACTTCTTTCTCCTTTTCTCTCTCTGCCCCCCCTTTCTCTCTCTCCCCGTCTCTCCCTCTCTCCTTCTCTCTCTCTCTCTCTCTCTCCCCCATCTTCCTCTCTCTTTCTCCCCCTCTCTCTTTCCTCCCCACAGCTTCCACACTTGCACTGGCCACCACGCTGGCAAGTCAACCAACTAACACGGCTCGTGTCGTCTCCTGGGCCTGGTGGCCATGGGGCTAGAGTGTGCTGTCCTCCTCCCTCTGGCTTCGGGCATCCCTCTGCCTCCTCCCTGTCTCCCCCTCCTCCACAACCCATGTTCAAGGGAATTCTCACCTCCAAGAGGCCTTGAATCAGGAAAGCTTCCATTTCTTGTGAGATAGTAAGGCCACACCAACTCACCCGGGCCTCTAAAACGCCCGTGAGTTAGAACTACCCCAGAGAAGTGTAGCTTTCTGCTCTACATGGATCTATTGCACCCGTGTGAATGGTTTATTCCACTACCCCAGCTTCTGGACCCTACCCTCAACACCGGGCCTTGGCTGTCTTGAGAGAATTATTGCCAATCGATTAATTTTTAAAACCGCCAAGGAGATCACCGCCTTTCGAGAAAACCGAGACGATCAGAGCCCGTCTGATCTCCTTCCTGTAGGTCCGCTGAAGTGCCCTCCCATTGCTTGCTTCCTACAGCAAGAAAGGGATGATTGGCGTCCTGAAGCTTGGGTAATCCTTGAACTCTCTGATGTAGGTGCTGTGCTTGTCCTTGGCCCAGATGGTCATCTGAATGAAACCAATCAGGGTGAATAATCCCACTGTAGGAACAACAGAAAACACATACACATACGCGCCACACACACACACAGGGGATTCCTCGTCAGGCACTGGGGGGTGTCGACAGGCGGTAGAGAACTCAAAGGGATCGTTCTTGAGGGAGAAGAACCAAAGTGTCACTCACCTGGCACGCACTGCGTCATGATGGTGAAACTGATCCACGTCCCTACCTACAACCGGACAGACACAAAAACGCCTTTTCGCCCAGGCCTCGGGAGGAGTCCCGTTTCTCGTCCCCCTCCCTCCCCCAAATCCCCAACCGTCCCTTCTCCTGGCCAAAGGCCAGCATCGAGTCTGGCCTGCAAACCATCAGTTTCTCATTTCATGTCTCTTCAGGCTGCCTTTTAAGTACAGGAGACAATTAAACACTAATGCATCAATCGCACACAAAACAGCGCAGTTTCATTTCCCCCACGGCTGAGTGGTTGATTGCGGGTTTCAGATATTACAGCATTACGACTGTTGTCTCTGCCAATGCTGGATGCGTTCATCGCCACCCTGTCTGTGCTAGTTGTGGCACGATTCTCCAACTAGTCTTGGAGCCCACTGCCAACCTACCCTGTGGGTTTATAAAAGGGGGCTATTAACCCACCCCCTGATCTGTTCTGAAACACCTACTTGCTCACCTGAGCCTCCCGTCGTGCACCTACCTCGTAGGTATAGTTAGGGCAAGAGACAAAGAAAAAGAGCCAGGTGAATGGGTTCTTGTTTGGATATGGGATCAGGCGAGCCTTCGATCCTATGGATTGAAAGGAACCATTAAGAGTCAGTCTGGTAAAACTGTGATACTATTGTAAAAAGATGCCATTGAATAGACCGTGGGCCTGGATTCTAATCCTGATCTTCTACTTGACTGTTGAGTGACCTTGGGCAAGTCATATTATTTCTCGGGGCCTCAGTTCCCTCATCCGTAAAATGAGGTTTAAGACTGTGAGCCCTATGTGGGACAGGGACTACGTCCAAAATGATTATCTTAAGACGGTGAGCCCTATGTGGGACAGGGACTATGTCCAGCCTGATTATCTTGTATCTTCTCTAGTGCTTAGAACAGTGCCTGGCATAGAGTAATTGCTTAATCAATCAATCAATCAATCGTATTTATTGAGCGCTTACTGTGTGCAGAGCACTGTACTAAGCGCTTGGGAAGTACAAGTTGGCAACATATAGAGACAGTTTCTACCCAACAGTGGGCTCACAGTCTAAAAGGGGGAGACAGAGAACAAAACCAAACATACTAACAAAATAAAATAAATAACAAATCCAACAGTTATTATAATTAAAAAGGACACAAATCTGAATTCAGAGATGCCCTCAGTATGAGAGAGAGAGAAAGACAGACAGTGTGCAACATGGGCATGTTTGGTGACCCTTTTCCCCCACTAAGAGCACCATCTCACCAGACAAATGTACTATTTACTGAGCAGCTTCTGGGTACAAGCCTTTAAATCTATGGAGCTCCAGCATGACCCTTCCCCAGAGCCCCAGGAAGGTCACCTGCATGTTAATGTTTAACGGAGGCTTCCAAAAGATGGCAGTGGGAGGTTAAGATGCTTTCTTATGTGGACAAGAGAACACGGAGGCTGGGGAGACCCAAAGAGTCACAGGCAAACCTAGATGGCTACCTAGTAGCCGCCCTTGTCCCGCCCATCTCCCTCACTGCCCCTGGGTTTGTGTGGTGGGGGCAACTTTAAAGTTGGCATCAAAGCAAGATAGCCCCTGGGCAGGCTCTGCCCAGGTGACTGTGTACTGGGTGTGTGGGATGTATTAAAGGAAGGTTTCACCCTCATTTTCTACACTCCTTCGGGTGGTGGAGGGGAAATTCCCAACACCCAGGGTTCGCGGCTAAAATCCCAAGAGAGAAAAATGCCTAGGGCATTTCAGACCAGCCCAACTATGCTTTACATTGTATTTCCTAAAAAGGCAGAGAAAAAGAAAATCAGTCAACCCTTACCATTGCCGCTTAAGTTATTGAGCTCCACATGAATGGAGAAATTCCCAGCTTCACACAACTGCATTACAAGACACACACAAAAACAAGAGGAAATATTTACTTTCATCATCATTTGCTGACTCTGACAACTCAGTTTAAGAGTTTATCCTGAAAAGCTCTTTATCCTGAAGGAAAAGCTTCGTGTCATTCACCCCTGAGAGCAAACTAAGCGCTGCCAAGAATGAACACAATCTCTTTTTCCACTCCCACTGACTCCACACAATTCCCCAGGTGGCAGAAAGAGGGAGGAGACGTAATGGTTCGTGAGTTTGGCATACAATTTGACCCTGGACAGAATTCCAGCTCATACGGGATCTGGCTGGTTCCAAAACTGATTCCTTAAGCCAAAAGGCTGAGTGTTCAATCTGAACTCTTGCCCTTGGGAGCCAGGCTGTCTTGGGACTTGGGAACAGGAAGGGAGACTGTGGATGTAAGTTCCTTGAGGGTAGGGATCTTGAGAAGCAGCATGGTGTAGTGGATGAGCACAGGCCCGGGAGTCAAAAGGTCATGGGTTCTAATCCCAGCTCTGCCACTTGTCTACTCTGTGACCTTGGGCAAGTCACTACACTTCTCTGTGCCTCAGTTACCTCACCTGTAAAGTGGGGATTAAGACTGTGAGCCCCCTGTGGGACAGGGACTCACAATCTAATTACCTTGCATCTACACCATCGCTTAGTACAGTGCCTTGTACATAGTAAGCACTTAACAAATTATTATATTATGTTAATGTAGTATTGCATTACATTAATTATTATTATCTTGTCTATCAACTGTATTGCACTGTACTCTCCCAAGAGCTCAGTACAGTGCTCTGCACATAGTAAGCACTCAAAAAATGCCATTGATTGATAGTGAGGGCCAAAAGAAATAGGCAACAACTGCCTTCTTTCCTGATGATGATTAAGAGGTTGGGTCTATGCCCGACCAAGACAGTGGCCAATGCCTAGTCTCACGGGGAGGTGAGAGATCTGAAGAGTTGTTGAAAAAAAATAAACAAAACCAGAATTGACCCAAACACAAGTGGAAGGAGAACAGGGGTGGAATTCATCTTTCTGATGACTTCCGCTGCAAGCCCTGCCCAAAATGACAAAATAGGTCTTGATGGAAACTGTGAACATTTTGACCCTTAATTAAATTGTCCATGGGGCTGATCCAATCACATCTGCCTCACAGAACTTGAGGCAGTTTTTCGTGAAACCCAGAATCCATTTGCACCTACAGCTTTAGTTAAAAGGTAGGGAGATACCTAGCACCTTCCCTGAAAAAAGGGACCATCGGTTTATTGAGCTCTGGTCTAACTCCAGGATTTTTACCTGGACTCCTCCGCTCCGCCAGGCCTGCGGGAAATCCAACCCTGGGTTCGGGAAGTCTTTGGCTATGGCGATGCTGGGGAGGATCTGGACCCCAGGTTCCTTCCCCGCCTGAGGGCTGGGATCCCCACAACCATTCTCACCCCAGGTTCTGCTCACCCATCGCCTTCCTCCACCCACCAATGTTCTCCAGAGTGGCAATGGGATATGCGAAGAGGAAAGAGTCAAAAGTAGAAGACTTACAAGAAACATGATCAGAGAAAAATTGATCTGCTTTTGTCCATAGGCTAAACACCAGCAAAGCAATCAGAAAACAAGGTAAGATTAAGAGCCTGGGAACTGCTAGAACATTCAGAAATTATATGAACTGAGGGCCATTTGGTTACTTACAAGGAGGCGTGTAAAGAGGATGATTGATGTAATAAGCAAGCCAAGCAGCAAATCCCCAGTAATAGAAGCAGTTCTGGAAAATAAGTCATTCGTTCTTTTTTCAGTTTTAATTTGCAAGCATAAAAACCTAGCTAGCCGCTGTCCACTTCACAAAGAGCCCCGCAAGATAAGCCTCTTGCTGAAGACCCCTTCCCCCCAACTGGTGGTCACTCACCTTTTGGTAACTGTTTAAAAAAAAATCGAGGGTTTGGGGAAAGAGAGAGTGAATGTCTCCTCCGGGTTCAATAAGCACCCAGTGTTAAATAATGCACTCGTCTTCCAGTCCATTTGTTTATTTGACAGCCTCAAAACACAAAAGCAGCCAACCAAACATCAGCAAATAACAGTTTTAACCAAACTACAGAGTGCAGAAGAGGAACCCCGTACTGGCATGAGCTTCCTGAAATCAATTTTTGTTTTTATGTTGTTTCTATTTTGTGAATTGCGTATTTGTTCTTGTCTTCCATGCTATTTAGTGGTCCAGTGTTTCATCACTCGTAACATGCCTGTCTCCAGTCCTCCCCTGCCTACCTATAGTCATAGACTGTGAACCCCTCAAGGGATAGGGTCCCTATCTGATTGCCATCTGAGTGCTCTTTCCCAGTACTTAGTACAGTTCTCTGCACACTGTAAGTGCTTAATAACTACTGTATTATTATTATTTTTAAAAAGGGCAACCCAGGCCAGCCCGGGGTTGAAACAATCTAGAATGGACTGTAGGTTCTAGACTCCAACTAGTGTGCTGGTCTTGAATGATTCTGTGGCTATGGGCAGATCTGCACCCAAGAGCAGCATGGCCTAGTAGATATAGTATGGACCTGGAATCAGAAGGACCTGAGTTCTAATTCCAACTCTGCCCCTTGTCTGCTGTGTGACCTTGGGCAAGTCACTTCACTTCTCCGCACCCCAGTAACCTCATCTGTAAAATGGGAATGAAGACTGTGAGCCCCCTGAGGGACAGGGACTGTGTCCAACCTGATTAACTTGTGTCTACTTCAGCACTTAGTACAGCGCCTGGCACGTAGTAAGTGCTTAACAAATACCACACAAAAAAAGAGCAGCAGCAGTGCCTAGTGGAAAGAGCACAAACTAGGGCATCAGAGGACCTGGGTTCTAATCCCATTTCTGCCAATTGCTTGCTGTGTGACCTTGGGCATTTCACTTAACTGGTAGATACAAACTAATCAGGTTGGATGCAGTCCATTTCCTCCATTTCCCTCGCAGTAGAAATCACCATTTTACAGATGAGGGAACTGAAGTACAAATAAATTGAGTCACTTGCCCAAGGCTGGCAATCTCTCTGGCTGCTCATTCTCAGTCTTTCTCATGGGCTCCTCCTCTCCCCTCAACCCCCTAACCTTGGGAGTCCCTCAAGGTTCAATTTTGGGTCCCCTTCTGTTCTCCATCTATACCCACTCCCTTGAAGGCCTCATTTGTTCCCAAGGCTTCTGTGCGGATGACAGCCAAACCTACATCTCCAACCCAGATTTCTCTCCCTTTCTGCCTTCAGGGAATCTCTACTTGGCTTTTCTGCCGACATCTCAAACTGAACATGTCCAAAACAGAACTCCTTACTTTCATGTAACCCTCCCTTGACCCTGCAGCTCCTTCCAGTTATCACCCCATGTCCCTCCTACCATCACCACATGTCCCTCCTACCATTCCTCTCCACACTCCTTGAGCGAATTGTCTACACCCGCCGTCTCAAGTTCCTCTCCTCCAATACTCTCCTTGATACCTTCCATTCTGGCTTCCATCCCCTTCACTCCACAAAAACCACCCTCTCAAAGGTCACCAGTGAAATTCAACGGCCTCTACTCCATCCTAATTCTCTTCGACCTCTCAGCTGCCTTTGACACTGTCGACCACCCCCATCTCCTGGAAACATCCTCCAGCGTCGGCTTCACTGACACTGCCCCTCTCCTGGTTCTCCTCATCTCTCTGGCTGCTCATTCTCAGTCTCTTTTGCCAGCTCATCCTCTGCCTCCCACCTCCTAACTGTGTCCCTCAAGGTTCAGTTCTAGATCCTCTTCTAATTCTCCAACTACACCCACTCATTCCCTCCCACGGTTTCAACTACCACCTCTCAGTGGATGGTACCCAAATCTCCATCTCCAGCCCTGATCTCTCTCCCTCTCTGCAGTTTTGCTTCTCCGCCTGCCTTCAAGACATCTCTACTTGGATGTCCTCCCGTCACCTCAAGCTTAACATGTACCAAACAGAGCTCCTTGTCTTCCCACCAAACCTTGTCCTCCTTATCACTTTCCCATCCTTTTAGATGGCATCACCATCCTTCCTGTCTCACAAGCCCATAACCTTGGTGTTATCCTTGATCCCTCTCTCTCATTCAACCCACATATTCAATCCATCACTAAATCCTGTTAGTTCCACTTGCACAGCTTTGCTAAAATCCACCCGTTTCTCTCCATCCAAACTGCTATTACATTAATGCTGTCACTTATCCTATCCCACCTTGGGTACTGTATCAGCATACTTACTGACCTCCCAGCCTCCTATCATTCCCCACTCCAGTCCATACTTCACTCTGCTGCATGGATCATTTTTCTCTAAAAACATTCAGGACATGTTTCCCCACTCTTCAAGAAACTCCAGTGGTTGCCCATCCAACATCATATCAAACAGAAACTTCTCACCATTGACTTCAAAGCACTAAACCACCTTGCTCCCTCCTATCCCACCTCGCTACTCTACTACTACAATCAAGCCTGTACACTCTGCTCCTCTAATGCTAACCTCCTCATTGTACCTCAGTTTCATCTGTCTCGCCACCAACTCCTCGCCCACATCCTGCTTCTGGCCTGGAACACCCTCCCTCCTCAACTCCGACAGACAATTACTCTCCCCGTCTTCAAAGTCTTATTGAAGGCACATCACCTCCAAGAGACCTTTCGTTTTCTCCCACTCCCTTCTGCTTCAACCTGACTTGCTCCCTTTATTCTTGCCTCTTCCCAGCCCCACAGCACTTATGTACATATCTGTAGTTTATTTATTTATATTAATGTCTTTCTTCCCCTCTAGACTGAAAGATCATTGTGGGCAGGGAATGTACCTGTTTATTATTTTGTACTTTCCCAAGTGCTTAGTACAGTCCTTTGCAATCAATCAATCAATCAATCAATCGTATTTATTGAGCACTTACTATGTGCAGAGCACTGTACTAAGCGCTTGGGAAGTACAAATTGGCATCACATAGAGACAGTCCCTACCCAACAGTGGGCTCACAGTCTAAAAGGGGGAGACAGAGAACAGAACCAAACATACCAACAAAATAAAATAAGTAGGATAGAAATGTACAAGTAAAATAAATAAATAAATAAATAAATAGAGTAATAAATATGTACAACCATATATACATATATACAGGTGCTGTGGGGAAGGGAAGGAGGTAAGACGGGGGGATGGAGAGGGGGACGAGGGGGAGAGGAAAGAAGGGGCTCAGTCTGGGAATCAATCAATCAATCAATCAATCGTATTTATTGAGCGCTTACTATGTGCAGAGCACTGTACTAAGCGCTTGGGAAGTACAAATTGGCATCACATAGAGACAGTCCCTACCCAACAGTGGGCTCACAGTCTAAAAGCGGGAGACAGAGAACAGAACCAAACATACCAACAAAATAAAATAAGTAGGATAGAAATGTACAAGTAAAATAAATAAATAAATAAATAAATAGAGTAATAAATATGTACAACCATATATACATATATACAGGTGCTGTGGGGAAGGGAAGGAGGTAAGACGGGGGGATGGAGAGGGGGACGAGGGGGAGAGGAAAGAAGGGGCTCAGTCTGGGAATCAATCAATCAATCAATCGTATTTATTGAGCGCTTACTATGTGCAGAGCACTGTACTAAGCGCTTGGGAAGTACAAATTGGCATCACATAGAGACAGTCCCTACCCAACAGTGGGCTCACAGTCTAAAAGGGGGAGACAGAGAACAGAACCAAACATACCAACAAAATAAAATAAGTAGGATAGAAATGTACAAGTAAAATAAATAAATAGAGTAATAAATATGTACAACCATATATACATATATACAGGTGCTGTGGGGAAGGGAAGGAGGTAAGACGGGGGGATGGAGAGGGGGACGAGGGGGAGAGGAAAGAAGGGGCTCAGTCTGGGAAGGCCTCCTGGAGGAGGTGAGCTCTCAGCAGGGCCTTGAAGGGAGGAAGAGAGCTAGCTTGGCGGATGGGCAGAGGGAGGGCATTCCAGGCCCGGGGGATGACGTGGGCCGGGGGTCGATGGCGGGACAGGCGAGAGCGAGGTACAGTGAGGAGATTAGTGGTGGAGGAGCGGAGGGTGCGGGCTGGGCAGTAGAAGGAGAGAAGGGAGGTGAGGTAGGAGGGGGCGAGGTGATGGACAGCCTTGAAGCCCAGGGTGAGGAGTTTCTGCTTGATGCGCAGACTGACCGGTAGCCATTGGAGGTTTTTGAGGAGGGGAGTAATATGTCCAGAGCGTTTCTGGACAAAGATAATCCGGGCAGCAGCATGAAGTATGGATTGAAGTGGAGAGAGACACGAGGATGGGAGATCAGAGAGAAGGCTAGTGCAGTAGTCCAGACGGGATAGGATGAGAGCTTGAATTAGCAGGGTAGCGGTTTGGATGGAGAGGAAAGGGCGGATCTTGGCAATGTTGCGGAGCTGAGACCGGCAGGTTTTGGTGACGGCTTGGATGTGAGGGGTGAATGAGAGAGCGGAGTCGAGGATGACACCAAGGTTGCGGGCTTGTGAGACGGGAAGGATGGTAGTGCCGTCAACAGAGATGGGAAAGTCAGGGAGAGGACAAGGTTTGGGAGGGAAGACAAGGAGCTCAGTCTTCGACATGTTGAGCTTTAGGTGGCGGGCGGACATCCAGATGGAGATGTCCTGAAGGCAGGAGGAGATGCGAGCCTGGAGGGAGGGGGAGAGAGCAGGGGCAGAGATGTAGATCTGGGTGTCATCAGCGTAGAGATGATAGTTGAAGCCGTGGGAGCGAATGAGGTCACCAAGGGAGTGAGTGTATATTGAGAACAGAAGGGGACCAAGCACTGAACCTTGGGGAACCCCCACAGTAAGAGGATGGGAGGGGGAGGAGGAACCTGCAAAAGAGACTGAGAAAGAACGACCGGAGAGATAAGAGGAGAACCAGGAGAGGACGGAGTCTGTGAAGCCAAGGTCAGATAGCGTGTTGAGGAGAAGGGGGTGGTCCACAGTGTCAAAGGCAGCTGAGAGGTCGAGGAGGATTAGGACAGAGTATGAGCCGTTGGATTTGGCAAGCAGGAGGTCATTGGTGACCTTTGAGAGCGCAGTTTCCGTGGAATGAAGGGGACGGAAGCCAGACTGGAGGGGGTCGAGGAGAGAGTTGTTGTTGAGGAATTCTAGGCAGCGCGTGTAGACAACTCGTTCAAGGAGTTTGGAAAGGAATGGTAGGAGGGAAATGGGACGATAACTAGAAGGTGAGGTGGGGTCAAGAGAGGGGTTTTTTAGGATGGGAGAGACATGGGCATGTTTGAAGGCAGAGGGGAAGGAACCAGTGGAGAGTGAGCGGTTGAAGATGGAAGTTAAGGAGGGGAGAAGGGATGGAGCGAGAGATTTCATAAGATGAGAGGGAATGGGGTCAGAAGCACAGGTGGCCGGAGTAGCACTTGAGAGGAGGGAGGAGAGTTCCTCTGAGGATACCGCTGGGAAGGATGGGAGAGTAGCAGAGAGTGTTGAGAGCCGGGGGGTTGGAGAAAGGGGGGAAGAGACTTTGGGGAGGTCGGACCTGATGGATTTAATTTTGTTAATGAAGTAGGAGGCCAGATCGTTGGGAGTGAGGGAAGGAGGAGGGGGAGGAACCGGGGGCCTGAGAAGGGAGTTGAATGTACGGAAGAGCTGGCGGGGGTGATGGGCATGGGTGTCAATAAGGGAGGAGAAATAGTTTTGTCTGGCAGAAGAGAGGGCTGAGTTAAGGCAGGAAAGGAGAAACTTGAAGTGAACGAGGTTGGCATGGTGTTTAGACTTTCGCCAGCAGCGTTCGGCAGCTCGAGCATAAGAGCGAAGGAGGCGGACAGTGGCAGTGATCCAGGGCTGTGGGTTAGTGGTGCGAGAGCGGCGAAGGGAAAGGGGAGCGAGCGAGTCTAGCTGAGTAGAAAGGGTAGAGTTGAGAGCAGTAATCTGATCATCAAGACTGGGTAGAGAGGAGAGTCCTGGAGGAGGTGAGCTCTCAGCAGGGCCTTACATACAGTATATACAGTATATACATACAGTACATACAGTAGAGCATACAGTAAATGCTCAGTGAATACGACTGAATGAATGAATTTTATCCTTAATTCATCTCTTTCATTCAATTCACATATTCACTCTATCACTAACTCATGTTTCATCTCTTTCATTCAACTCACATGTTCAATCTACCACTAAATCATGTTTCATCTCTTTCATTCAACTCACATATCAAATCTATCAAATTGTGTTTGTTCAGTCTTCACAGCATTATTAAAATTCCCTCTTTCCTCTCCATCCAGACTGCTACCACGTTAATCAAAGCACTTAATTATCCCGTCTTGAATATTGCATAGTCTCCTTGCTGACTTTCCTGCCTTCTCTGTTTCTCCACTCCAGTCCATGCTTCAGTCTGCTGCCTGGATCATTTAGCTACAAAAACATTCAGGCCATGTTTCTTCACTCCTCAAGAACCTCCAATAGTTGCCCATTCACCTCCACATCAAACATAAACTCCTCACCAGCAGCTTTAAAGCACTCAGTCACTCTGACTCCTCCTGCCTCACCTCATTACTCTCCTACTACAACCCAGCCTCCACACTTTACTCTTCTAACGCCAACCTATTTTCTCCACCTTGGTCTTGTCTATCTCTCCACTGACTTCTCACCTTCATCTTCATGGGTTTGAATCCTGGCTCTGCCACATGTCTGCTGTGTGACCTTGGGCAAGTCACTTAACTTCTCAGAGCCTCAGTTCCCTCATCTGTAAAATGGGGATGAAGACTGTGAGCCCCACGTGGGACAACTTGATTATCTTGTACCCCCCCAGCACTTAGAACAGTGCTTTGCAGATAGTAAGCACTTAATAAATACCATTATTATTATTATTATTATTATTATCTGCCTCTGGCCTGGAATGTCCACCCTCCTCACATCCACCAAGCTAGCACACTTTCCCCTTCAAAGCCCTACTGAAAGCTCACCTCCTCCAGGAGGCCTTCCCAGACTTAACCCCCCTTTTCCTCTGCTCCTCCTCCCCTCTCCATCTCCCCTACTCCCTCCTTCTGCTCTACCCCCTTCCCCACCTCACAGAACTTGTGTGTATTTGTACATATTTATTACTCTACTTTATTAATGCTATGTATACATCTATAAATCTATTGATCTATTTTGATGCTACTGATGCCTGTCTACTTGTTCTGCTTTGTTGTCTGTCCCCCCACAGACCGTGAGCCTGTTGTTGGGTAGGGATTGTCTCTATCTGTTGTCGAATTGTACTTTCCAAGTGCTTAATCCAGCGCTCTGCGCAAAGTAAACGCACAGTAAATACGATTGGATGAATGAATGAAGACTGTAAGCTTGTTATGAGCAGAGAAAAAAATCTGCTATTTCTGTTTTATCGCACTCTCCTAAGCGCTTAGTACAGTGTGCTGCACATAGTAAGCACTCAATAAATACCATAATTGATTGACTGATTGACTCCTTGCTTAGGTGCTCCTTCTTTCTTGGAACTCCTTCTCCCTTCATAGGTGACAGTTGGCCATTCATTCATACATTCAATCGTATTTATTGAGCACTTACTGTGTGCAGAGCACTGTACTAAGCCCTTGGGAAGTACAAGTCGGCAACACATAGAGACGGTCCCTACCCAACAATGGGCTCATAGTCTAGAAGGGGGAGGCAGACAACAAAACAAAACATGTAGACAGGTCTCGAAATCGTCAGAACAAATAGAATTAAGCGTGGCTCAGTGGAAAGAGCCCGGGCTTTGGAGTCAGGGGTTATGGGTTCAAATCCCGGCTCCACCACTTGTCAGCTGTGTGACTTTGGGCAAGTCAATTCACTTCTCTGGGCCTCAGTTTACCTCATCTGTAAAATGGGGATTAAGACTGTGAGCCCCCCGTGGGCCAACCTGATCACCTTGTAACCTCCCCAGTGCTTAGAACAGTGCTTTGCACATAGTAAGTGCTTAATAAAATGTCATCATTATTATTATCATTATTATTAAAGCTATATGCCCATAAGAAATATGGAACGCTTCACAGATTTGCGTGTCATCCTTTGAAGCCCTCCTAAAATCTCATCTCCTTCAGGAAGACTTTCCTGATTAATCTCCCACCTTCCCACCCTATTCTCCCACTCTAATGCCTTCTGCAAGCCAGACAGTGAGCCTGCTGTTGGGTAGGGACCATCTCTATTTGTTGCCAACTTGAACTTCCCAAGCGCTTAGTACAGTGATCTGCACACAGTGAACACTCAATAAATACGATTGAATGAATGAATGAATGAATGCAAGCACTTCCCACTCCCACAATATTTACACACATATCCTTATACTCCATTGTTTCCTCTACCTGTTTTTCCCACTAGATTGTAAACTCCTGGAGGGCAGGAATTATATTTACAGACTGTACTGTTCTCTCACAAGTGCCTGGAACAGTTCTCTGCTCACATTAAGTGTTCAGTAAATGTCAGTGATTGATTGCCATGGGGATTCCCTCTAAACTATAAGCTTGCTGTGGGCAGGGACATGCTTACCAACTCTGCATGGACACAGGAGTCAGAAGGACCTGACTTGTCTGCTGTGTGTGACCTCGGGGAAGTCATTTCACTTCTCTATGCCTCAATAAAATGGGGATTAAGACTGTGAACCCCACATGGGACATGAACTGTACCAAATCTGATTAGCCTATATCTGCCCCAACGCTTAGTACAGTGCCTCAGTTACCTCATCTGTAAAATGGGGATTAAGACTGAGCCCCCTGGAGGGACAACCAGATCACCTTGTAACCTCCCCAGTGCTTAGAACAGTGCTTGGCACATAGCACTGAGAAGCAGCGTGGCTCAGTGGAAAGAGCCCGGGCTTTGGAGTCAGAGTTCATGGGTTCAAATCCCGGCTCTGCCAATTGTCAGCTGTGTGACTTTGGGCAAGTCACTTCACTTCTCTGTGCCTCAGTAACCTCATCTGTAAAATGGGGATTAAGACTGCGAGCCCCCCGTGGGACAACCTATTTGCCCTATAACCTCCCCAGCGCTTAGAACAATGCTTTGCACATAGTAAGTGCTTAATAAACGCCATCATCATCATCAATCGTATTTATAGAGCGCTTACTGTGTGCAGAGCACTGTACTAAGCACTTGGGAAGTACAAGTTGGCAACATATAGAGTAGTAGTAGTAAGCACTTAATAAATGCCATTATTTTTATTATTATTATATAGTAAGGTCTTAACAAGTACCATAAAAACTCTGCTATATTGTACTCTCCCAAATGCTTAGTACAGTGCTCTGCATAGAGTAAGTGCTCAATAAATACAATTGACTGATTGATGGATTGCTGGGGGGGTGGTCATCAGGAGCCTTCCAGCCTTCCTATAAATCCCTTTGGACTGGAAGAGTGGGACCAAGTCAGAAGAAAGGAAGAAAGGGAAAGCTGTGGGGTAGTGAGAAAACATCGTGGGACAGGTTGGGCTGGAAAGCACGAGAAAAGAGAAAATTCAGGATAATAGATTTGGAGGAGACAAGCTGGCTGGGGCAGAGGGGCAAGGTTTGGGGGGCAGGGGTGGATTTCGGGGGGCAGGGAAGGCATCTGTGTTGAGAAAAGATGTCCTCACTGACCTTGGGAATAGCCAGTGTGTCCCCTGTCTGATACAGCACCCAATGAGCTGTGGTCTTTAATCTGTATTGCACTGTGGGGTTTTCCTCTTAATGAACTGTGATATTTGTTCAGCACTTACTGTGGGCCAGGCACTGAACTAAGCGCTGGTGTGCATACAGGTAAATCGGGTTGAACACAGTCCATTTCCCTCACAAGGCTCACAGTTTCAAACCCCATTTTTCAGATGAGGTAACTGAGGCCCAGAGAAGTAAAGCAGCACAGCTCAGTGGAAAGAACATGGGTTTTGGAGTCAGAGTTCATAGCTTCAAATACTGGCTCTGCCAATTGTCAGCTGTGTGACCTTGGGCAAGTCACTTAATAATAATAATAATGATAGCATTTATTAAGCACTTACTGTGTGCAAAGCACTGTTCTAAGCACTAGGGAGGTTACAAGGTGATCACGTTGTTCCACGGGGGGCTCACAGTCTTCATCCCCATTTTACAGTTGTGGTAACCGAGGCCCAGAGAAGTGAAATGACTTGCCCAAAGTCACACAGCTGACAAGTGGTGGAGCCGGGATTAGAACCCATGACCTCTGACTCCAAAGCCCGGGCTCTTTCCACTGAGCCACCCTGCTTCTCTGGGGCCCAGTTCCCTCACCTGTAAAATGGGGATTAAGACTGTGAGTCCCCCGTGGGACAACCTGATCACCTTGTAACCTCCTGAGCACTTAGAACAGTGCTTTGCACATAGTAAGTGCTTAATAAATGCCATTATTATTATTAAAGCGACTTGCCCGAGGTCACAGAGCAGACAAGTGGCAGAGCCGGGATTAGAACCCAACCCTCTGACTCCCAGCCTGTGCTTTCTCCTCCTCACCATGCGCTTTCCCAGTGAAGCTTCTCAGACAAATCTAACCTACGGGCACTGGCCAAATACATTACCATCGTCTGTTCTGGAGACCAATGCCTCCCAGCTATGTGGCAGCACCTGATATTTATTGGATTAGCATCATGCAAAAAGTGCAGCTGAGGTCAGCAGCTTTCAGTGCCAGAGCTAGTCAGGGCCAGAGGTTAACCCTGGCCAGAAACAGATAATCCTGGCAACAAACCTGAAACCCCACACTTCCTTCTAGAATTCACTGCGGCCAAGGAGTTGATCTTAATAATAATAATAATAATAATATCAAAAAAAACAATCGTATTTATTGAGCGCTTACTGTTTGCAGAGCGCTGTACTAAGCCCTCGGGAAGTACAAGTGGGCAACATATCAATCAATCAATCAATCAATCGTATTTATTGAGTGCTTACTATGTGCAGAGCACTGTACTAAGCGCTTGGGAAGTACAAATTGGCAACATATAGAGACGGTCCCTACCCAACAGTGGAATCACAGTCTAAAAGGGGGAGACAGAGAACAAAACCAAACATACTAACAAAATAAAATAAATAGAATAGATATGTACAAGTAAAATAAATAGAGTAATAAATATGTACAAACATATATACATATATACAGGTGCCATGGGGAAGGGAAGGAGGTAAGATGAGGGGGATGGAGAGGGGGATGAGGGGGAGAGGAAGGAAGGGACTCAGTCTGGGAAGGCCTCCTGGAGGAGGTGAGCTCTCAGTAGGGCCTTGAAGCTCTCAGTAGGGCCTTAATAATAACATTTTAATTATTAATAATAATTAATAATAACATTTATTAAGCACTTACTATGTGCAAAGCACTGTTCTAAGCACTGAGGAGGTTCCAAGGTGAACAAGTTGTCCTACGTGGGGCTCACAGTGTTAATCCCCATTTTACAGATGAGGTAACTGGGGCACAGAGAAGTTAAGTGACTTGGCCCAAAGTCACACAGCTGACAAGTGGCAGAGCCAGGATTTGACCCCATGATCTCTGACTCCAAAGCTCGTGCTCTTTCCACTGCGCCACGCTGCTCCCGCTGGAAGGTGCCCAGTCAAGTTTGAACTTGCGCTCATTTCTCTGTTCTCCAAGGGCAACAGGAAGCTCACCGGGACCTCCACCAAGAATAGGAGTTTTGCCAAAAAAACAAGCCCTTTCCCATCTGTCCCCTGCATGAACTAATCCCTATTCATTTTAACAAGAGGCACACTGTCTCCCCCGGCGCCTATTTTAGTGGGCTGTTTTGAAACTAGGATGTGTTGTCGAATTACAGGAGCAGTTTGGAAGGCATAAGCCAAGCAGGAGGGCCGTGAAACACACAGGAGTTGGAAGCAAACGATTCCTCATTGTCCGCCCACCTTTACGAGGTGGGGAATGGGCACCAAGGACTGACTCTCCTGGCTTCTTCCCCTCCTCTCCTAAGTGTGAGGGACAGTGAGGCAACCAGTCACTTGGCCAAACGAATGAGAAAGAGAGTTTCAGGGGGGAATAGAGGAGCCAGGTTAGAGGGAAGGAGACTTCTTAGCCATCTCAAGGTGAGGGGAGATGAGCCGCAGGATATGAGAAAGTTCATTCTTTGGCCCTTGGACAATCACGGAGCACAGGGAAGGATCAGAGACGATCCATGGAGGTTCAGAGTCCAGGACCTAGGACACCAGAGGAAGGAGGCTCCTGACCCCGAGGGTGAGAAGAACGTGAGGCTCAGCGTGCCAGGGAAACAATTCAATTGGAATTGTTTCCATTTATCTTGAGAACATATTATTGTAGGGATCCCAGATTTTGGTGTCATTCTGTGGTAGGGGCTGGAAGAGAAGCTCCATGTTTCAGGGAGAGATGTGACCCGGGGAGCCGCGCGTGGGAATGTTTTGTCTGTGGACCTCCTGCAGCTAGCCCTGGTTGGGTGAGGGGAATGGATTATAGGGTAGTCCCTGATGACTATAAGTCCCTGGAGACTTCCCCCTCTCCATCCCCCTCATCTTACCTCCTTCCCTTCCCCACAGCACCTGTATATATGTATATATGTTTGTACAGATTTATTACTCTATTTATTTATTTATTTTACTTGTACATATCTATTCTATTTATTTTATTTTTTAATATGTTTGGTTTTGTTCTCCGTCTCCCCCTTCTAGACTGTGAGCCCACTGTTGGGTAGGGACTGTCTCTAGATGTTGCCAACTTGTACTTCCCAAGCGCTTAGTACAGTGCTCTGCACATAGTAAGCACTCAATAAATACGTTTGATGATGATGATGATGATGATGATTGGAGAGATTCTTAGGCTATAGCGATAGAGTGGTGGCAGCCATAGGGGATCAGGGACTTGAAAACCAGCCCCCAAACCCGTGGTTAGAAGAATGGGAGAACTGGATTGCTTAATAATAATAATAATGGCATTTGTTAAACGCTTACTTTGTGCAAAGCACTGTTCTAAGCGCTGGGGGGATACAAGGTCATCAGGTTGTCCCCCGTGGGGCTCACAGTCTTCATCCCCATTTGACAGATGAGGTAACTGAGGCACAGAGAAGTTAGGTGACTTGCCCAAAGTCACACAGCTGATGAGGGTGGGATTTGAACCCATGACCTCTGACTCCCAAGCCCGGGCTCTACCCACTGAGCCACGCTGCTTCTCATAAGGACCTAAGGACCTAGGTCCTTAGGACCTAGTGGAGGCTGACCAGGGTCCCAGCACATCTAAAGAGACTCTGAGGGGCTCTTTTAGAGAAGCAGCGTGGCTCAGTGGGAAGAGCATGGACTTGGGAGTCAGAGGTCATGGGTTCTAATCCCGGCTCCACCACTTGTCAGCTGAGTGATTTTGGACAAGTCACTTCACTTCTCTGTGCCTCAGTCACCTCATCTGGAAAAGGGGGATTAAGACTGTGAGCCCCACGTGGGACAACCTGATTACCTTTTAACCCCCCAGCGCTTAGAATAGTGCTTGACACAGAGTAAGCACTTAACAAATGCCATCATCATCATTATTATTATTATTTTTGCCTGGATTTAGGACTGAAAACCCCCAGACCTGCCCCCTGCCCCTCACCAAGGCCTCCCTGTGGAGGTTCTCAGAGAGCCCTCCTACCAAGGCAATGGGGTGGAGTTTTTACTCCCATCTACACAAACTCTCACAGTAGGACACAACCTACTTAACTGAAGGTGCAAATTGCTGGGGGAGTTTTGGTCTCCAAGTGTGCCCTGGTCAACAGAGCCTCCTGCATTCATTCAATCATATTCACTGAGCACTTACTGTGTGCAAAGCACTGTACTAAGAGCTTGGGAGAGTATGATCTCATAGAGGAAAGGCAGCAAGACTTCTGAAGCTTTGGGAGTCACCAACCCTAAACACAGGGCCGCAGGCGTTTTCCCACACCCAAGACTGACTCGGTTATCCTCATCTCTTCCTGTTTTGGGCAGGCCCACCATGATTTTTGTAGTCTCGTCCACCTCCTCCTTTTCCTTTTCAATGCCAGCCGCCATCATGGACCCTAGAAGTCATAATTTGAGCCTCAGGGTTCTGGCCCTGCTGGGAAGTCCTATTTAATCTGTCAGTCTATAGTATTTATTGAGCACTTAGTAGTGGCAGTAGAAGCAACAGTATTCATTAAATGCTTACAGTGGGCAGAATCCTGTACTAAAACTGGGAGAGAATACACTAGGGCATTAGACACAGTTCCTGTGCTTCCAAGGGGGGGGGGGAGGAAGAGGAGGAGGAGGAGGAGGAGGAGGAGGAGGAGGAGGAGGAGGAGGAGGAGGAGGAGGAGGAGGAGGAGAAGGAGGAGAAGAAGAAGAAGAAGAAGAAGAAGAAGAAGAAGAAAGAAGAAGAAGAAGAAGAAGAAGAAGAAGAAGAAGAAGAAGAAGAAGAATAGTATTTGTTAAGTGCTTACTGCTTGCCAAGCACTATTCTAAGTGCTGGGGTAGATATAAGGTGTGGCTCAGTGGAAAGAGCCCGGGTTTTGGAGTCAGAGGTCATGGGTTCAAATCCCAGCTCCGCCAATTGTCAGCTGTGTGACTTTGGGCAAGTCACTTGACTTCTCTGGGCCTCAGTTACCTCATCTGTAAAATGGGGATGAAGACTGTGAGCCCCTCTGTGGGACAACCTGATCACCTTGTAACCTCCCCAGCACTTAGAACAGTGCTTTGCACATAGTAAATGCTTAATAAATGCCATCATTATTATTATTATAAGGTAATCAGGTTGTCCCACTTGGGGTTCACAGTAGAGAAGCAGCATAGCCTAGTGGCAAGACCACGGGCTTGGGAATCAGAGGACATGAGTTCTAATCCTGAATCCATCACTTGTCTGCTGGGTGACCTTTGGCAAGCCACTTCACTTCTCTGTGCCTCAGTTACCTCATCTGTAAAAATTGAGATTAAGACTATTAGCCCCACGTAAAACAGCCTGATTACCTTGTATCTACCCCAGTGTTTAGTACAGTGCTTGGCACATAGTAAGCACTCAACAAACACAATAATAATAATTAATCCCCATTTTACAGGTAACTGAGGCACAGAGAAGTGAAATGACTTGCCCAAGGTCACACAGCAGACCAGTGGCAGAGCCGGGATTAGAACCAGTGCTCAGCGTTTAGAATGGTGCTTTGCACATAGTAAGCGCTTAATAAATGCCATCATTAAGGAGGTGGGAATGAGGCACAGTGGATGGGTGTGTTTGAGAGGAACAAAGCATGTGAGTTGAGGTGTGGCTGAGGAGTGAGGATAAGTAGGGGCCTGAAAAATAAATGGCTAAGAGGTTCGGCATGAGGTGCAGAGGAATGGGCAAATAATCTCTAGGGGTTTTGATGTACACAGAATGATGTTTTAGGCAAATGATCCAGGCAAAAGAGTGAAGGATGGACTGAAGAAGGGAAAGCCTGGTGGCAGAAAGGTCAGAGGAGGCCAATGCAGCAGTTGAGTCAGCCAAAGAGACTGAGAAGATCAGGCCAGAGAGGTAGAAAGAGATCCCGGAGAGGAAGGCTTCAGGGAAAGCAAAGTTAGCAAAGCTCACTAGGGCAGTGGGGAGAAGCAGCATAGCCTAGTGATGATGATGATGGTATTTGTTAAGCGCTTACTATGTGCAAAGCACTGTTCTAAGCACTGGGGAGCTTAAAGGTCATCAGGTTGTCCCGTGTGGGGCTCACAGTTTTAATCCCCATTTTACAGATGAGGTAACTGAGGCACAGAGAAGTTAAGTGACTTGCCCAAAGTCACACAGCTGACAGTTGGCGGAGCTGGGATTTGAACCCATGACCTCTGACTCCAAAGCCCGGGCTCTTTCCACTAAGCCACACTGCTTATCTAGTGGATAGAGAATGGGCGTGGGTGCCAGAAGGACCTGGGTTCTAATCCCAACTCTGCCGCTTGCCTGCTGTGTGACTTTGGGTAAGACATTTAACTTCTCTGTGCCTCAGTTACTTCAACTGCAAAATGGGGATTAAGACTTTAAGCCCCCTCCCAGCCCCAAAGCACTTACATATGTATCTGTAATTCAATTATTTATATTAATTTCATTCTTCCCTTCTGGACTGTAAGCTTGTCGTGGGCAAGGAATGTGTCTGTTTATTGTTGTATTGTACTCCCACAAGCATTCATTCATTCAGTCAATTGCATTAATGAGCGCTTACTGTGTGCAGAGCACTGTACTAAGCGCTTGGGAAGTACAAGTCGGCAACATATAGAGACGGTCCCTACCCAACAGCGGGCTCACAGTCTAGAAGGGGGAGACAGACAACAAAACAAAACATATTAACAAAGTAAAATAAATAGAATAGTAAATATGTACAAGTAAAATAGAGTCATAAATATGTACAAACATATATACGAGCACTTAGTACAGTGCTCTGCACACAGTAAGTGCTCAATAAATACAATCGAATGAATGAATGTGGAAGAGGCGCTGATTAGCTCAGGCCTACCACAGTGCTTTGTGTGGTGCTTGCTACATAGTAAGTACTTAATAAATTTATTCATTCATTCATTCAATTATATTTATTGAGCACTTACTGTGTGCAGAGCACTGTACTAAGCACTTGGGAAGTACAAGTTGGCAACATATAGAGACGGTCCCTACCCAACAGCGGGCTCACAGTCTAGAAGGGGGAGACAGACAACAAAACAAAACATATTAACAAAATAAAATAAATAGAATAGTAAATATGTACAAGTTAAAATAGACTCATAAATATGTACAAACATATACACAAGCAAGTAGTACAGTGCTCTGCACACAGTAAGTGCTCAATAAATACAATTGAATGAATGAATGTGGAAGAGGCACTGATTAGCTCATGCCTACCACAGTGCTTCGTGTGGTGCTTCCTACAAAGTACTTAATAAATATTATTATTTTTTTTGTTAGTATTATTATACAGTCGCCCAGCTTCCCAGAAGCACCTCAGCTGCCAAACACCAGTCTTCAGACCCACGTTTTCCCGGGATTGACTTTCAAAATTTTTTTTTAAACAGCTACAACAGCTACAATTAATGCATGACCAGCTACGTGACCATGTGGTGCTGGACTTTTCCTTCTGTCCCGATGGGGTTGAGCTAACAGGAAGCACAGGTGAGCCAGGAAGCCGGGGGGGCCCCACTGGTCTGTGTCGAGAACACCTGGTTCTGTTTGCTCCGAACACCCAGCCGGACAGGAAAACATCCAGGAAGCCTCTGCGATGGGGAGGGGGCCCAGGGAGAGACCCGAATTTGCTCAGTGGAAACAGCGGTTCGGCAAAGAGTGGATTCCCAAAGGATGTCCCAAAAACACTTAGCCCCGAGAAACCACCGCCAAGCCTCGGCTGGACCCCGGAGAAATGAGAAGATTTAAAGGGGACTTTTCATTCATTCATTCAATCGTATTTATGGAGTGCTTACTGTGTGCAGAGCACTGTACTAAGTGCTCGGGAAGTACCCAAGGCCGGCAGGGGAAGCTCGGGTCTTGGCCGCCGAGACCGGTCTTTGGGACCGTTAGACCTCACCCCCCTTTTTCATCACAAACGATAACGGCGTCACGGACAGGACCGAAAAAGCAGAAGAGGAACGCCACAAATAGGCCGTTGGGTCGGACATTGAGTCCAGAGAGCTGGGAGAGGAGGGGAATGGATACTGAAGGGATGAGATACTTCGCAAGGCTTAGTACATCAAGGGGGAAAAACTGTTCCGGGGAAAGTCCAGCCATGGGGGAGTTTAGGGCCCAGACTCTGTTACGGGGCTGGGGAAGAACAAAAGCTTGCAAAAGCTGTGTATCTTCTGGACCCTACCCCCAAAACCAGCCACACCGAGGGCATGTATAACGTCTGGGCCTGGGGAGGGGTGAGCGCGGCTGATATGGGGCAGGTGACAATTTACCTTCACAATACTCCTCAGTGGCATAGTCCCATGGGAGAATCGATGAACAAATATTGTTTCAATCAACCTTTTGATGTAGTGGAAGGAATGGCAGACACATGCCAGGCTGGAAACAGCAAGACAAAAGGGTTTCAGAAGACTAAAGAAACAAGGAAGGAAGACATTTGGAGTAAAAAATAAAAAATAAAAAAATCAGGCCGCTAACGAGATCGTCGGTGGAAGGCTTAGAACGAGACTCACTTCACAACGGTGTGGGATTGCGACATGAGCTTCTTGTCCAGGCTGTAGACAAAAGGCATCCGGAGGTAAAATAGGAGATAGACGAAGAGTGGACCAGTGTACTCTATCAAAAACACCTGCAAAGAAAAAACAGCATCACCGAGCTCGTTGTGTGCAGGAATGTGTCTGTTTGTTTTTATGTTGTACTCTCCCAAGCACTTTGTATACTGCTTCGTACACAGTAAGCGCTCAATAAATACGATTGAATGAATGGGAGAGGGGGCCCCAGAGCTGACTTTCTTGTACCAGTTGCTAAATAAGACTTCAGATACATTTTGCCTCTCTGCTCTGCTCCTTTTTAGGGAGGAGGCTTTGTTCGGGTCAGCGTGGGGAAATTGATCTCCGGATGTCAGAGCAGGAGAGATCCCGTTTCTTTATTCCTAAACATTAAAGCTCAGCCTAGCAACACAGACTTGGGGAGGGAAGCGAGAATGAGCAGATTCGCTTATGGCCGTGCTTAGAACGGTGCTCTGCACACAGTAAGCGCTCTATAAATGCCGCTGAAAGAATGAATGGGTATGTTCAGAGGCCCAGCAGAGCCAACATCCAGCCCTGTTGGACCCCAACAGCAAGGACAAGGTCGGGGGTAGGGGGGTGGAGAAATTACCTCCTTGGGCAGAGTTTTGGGGAGAGTTTCTTTGGGAATAAGGGCATCTCACCACACATCCAAGAATACTCAATGAGGGCAGCGTTCATGTCTTCCTACACTTGTCAATCAATCAAGCAAATTTATTGAGCACTATCTGTGTGCAGAGCACTGACTAAGCGCTTCAGAGAGTACAATATAATAAATATCAATCAATCGTATTTATTGAGTGCTCACTGTGTGCCGAGCACTGTACTAAGCCCTGGGCAGAGTATAGTTATAACAATAAGCAGAAACATTCCCTGCACATAAGAAGGTCATAGTCTAGAGGGGGAGATTAGCGATAAAAGAAATTACTGCTTGGTACATAAGAATAACAATAAGTAGACACATTCCCTGCCCGTAAGAAGTTCACAGTCTAGAGGGGGAGATCAGCGATAAAAGAATAAGTGCTGTGGGGCTGAGGGTGGCTGAATTAAAGTTTCAAAACCAAGTTCCAGGGATCTCTATTATCCTCTTTCAAGTGCTTAGTACAGTGGTCTCCTTGGAGTAAAAGCTGCATAAATGGAATTGATTGATTGGTTGATTAATCGCTGTCTGAATTCCTGGGTCAGGGCTTTTGTCTTTCTATTCATTCAATCGTATTTATTGAGCGCTTAATGTCTGCCTCCCTCTCTAGACTGTAAGCTCACTGTGGGCAGGGAATATGTCTGTTTATTGTTATACTGTGCTCTCCCAAGCGCTTAGTAAAGTGCTGTGCACACAGTAAGCATTCAATAAATACAACTGACTGACTGAGCTCTGTTGTATTGTGCTCTCCCAAGCACTTAGTAAAGTGCTCTGCACACAGTAAGCGCTCAATAAATGCGGTCGACTGACCGACTGACTGAGATAATAATGATGGAATTTATTAAGCGCTTACTATGTGCAAAGCACTGTTCTAAGCGTTGGGGAGGTTGCAAGGTGATCAGGTTGTCCCACAGGGGGCTCACAGTCTTAATCCCCATTTTACAGATGAGGTAGCTAAGGCCCAGAGAAGCTAAGTGACTTGCCCAAAGTCACACAGCTGACAATCGGCGGAGCTGGGATTTGAACCCATGACCTCTGACTCCAAAGCCCGGGCTCTTTCCACTGAGCCACGCTGCTTCTCTGTTTGGGAGATCTGTTATATTCTCCCAAGCTCTCAGCACTCTGAACATAGTAAGCGCTCAATAAATACAATCGAATAACTGACTGAGCTCTGTTGTACTCTCCCAAGTGTTTAGCACAGTGCTCTGCACACAGTAAGCACTCAATCATTGGTATAAATTCCACTGATGATGATGACCTTTCCCATGGGTCCAGAAGGGTCCAGAAGGGTCACCGCCCCCCCCCCCCCCCCCCCCCCCCCATCAATCTTCTTCCATCTTTCTGGGCTGGAAGTGTCATCCATGTCAATCTGCAGAAAATGTGGCTCTCTGCCATCGTTACTGCCACCCCACTGAGCTAATCAGAAAAGCCTTTTCTCCGGTTTCCTGGGTAAGAGATTGAGCAAGGCTCCTGCTGTGTGACTTTCCTTTGTGCAGCACATCAGACCCCAGCCCACATCAGTTCAACGGGAGCGGACTCGAGCAGAAAAGACCGACAAGCTCAAACCGACCGCGTAGCTCACCATTGTCCAACCTATCTGTGGCCCCAAATCTTTAAAATAGAGAGTAGCCGTTGTGCCAACAGGAAGCTTTTGCAAGATCTCCTCATTCCGCAGGGATTTTCCTTCTGAGAAGAAAAATTGTTTACATGGAGAGCGGTGTTAAAGAAAAACAGGTCAGGAGCATATTGCTGATCCCCAAAATCTCTCCGAAGTTCCTTGTTTACTCCACAGAAACCCTTTATTCTTCTCAGGCCTACTGGGGAAACTGCAGGCTGCCAATGTGTGATCTGTATAATCACATACTTTTCTACTGGGGGGGAAAAATAGTCTTTCATTTTGTTTAAAAAACCAAAAAGATGTGTTTGCCCTATCCTTCTCCTCGAGGGAAATACTGCCATACTTTTCAAGTGGCCAATTAACTGACGATCCAGATTCCATTAAATCCTACTCCCTCCTACTCAAACTGTGAGCCCCACTGGGGGACAGGAACTATGTCCAACCTGATTATCTTGCATCCATCCCAGTGCTTAGAACAGTGTTTGACACAGAGTAAGCACTCAACAAGTACCATATCTATTATTGTTATTACTGTTAATTTGTGAGCTGATTTCTCCCCCCCATATGACTGTCTAGACTCAAGACTACTAAGGCCTTGCAAAAAACAAAAATCCAGTGCTCAAACATTTTCCAGGAAACTCAGCCAGCAAGTTCTGGCAGGATTTGGATATTGAGTCAGGAAAGCATTTTGGATGACTGAAGCCCTGACTGGGTGTTCTAGCCTATTCTCCTTTCTCTCTGCTTATTCCATCTCTCAAAACCATCTTGGGCACAGTACCCAGAAAACAGAAACCAGTTTGCCAACAAAATCTGAGTTTAATTCCAACAAAGGAGGAGCACTTTAGCGTGTTTGTTTAGGCCAGCCCTTACTTTTATACGGTGGAATGGCGTATCCCTTAGATTAAAGTGTGCTCTGGTGAGGGTGGGGGAAAATTCCTCTTCAAAGTTAGAATCTCTGGTAGTTGGGTGGAGGGAGCTGGGATTGGAATTATGGCCTCAGTTTTCACACAGGGGAGTTGGACAGCCAAAAAGCAACTGCTTTGTTTGGACACCAACTCTCCCCAGTACCAGGATAAGAGTAGTCAAAAAACATCAGCAGGGGTGAGAAGGGTTCGAATTACGTCATCGATGAGGTCTGTAGGGGATACGTTAGAGACGTGTAGATGAAAAGTTAGAAATGTAAACTGGATCATCTTTACATGTCAGGATGAGTGTCAAGGAGAGCAGCCAAACCACAGCTATTTGTTTTGTATCATATTTGTTAAGCTCTTACTATGTTCCAGATGCAAACAAATGGGGTTGGACACACTCCCTGTCCCCTGAGGGGCTCACAGTTTTAATCCCCATTCCTCAGATGAGGTAACCGAAGCACAGAAAAGTGAAGTGACTTGCCCGAGGTCACACAGCAAAAAAGTGGCAGATCCGGGACTAGAACCTAAGTACTTCTGACTGCCACGCCCGTGTTCTATCCTCTAGGCCACGCTACTTCTCAAAGATGGGCTAAGCAGCCTAATTGGCACTGTGAGAGACGCAATTCTGAGCCGGGAGGAGCATGTCTTGTCTGGTTCAGCTGCAATATCTATATTCTTGGGGTGGAAAGGGTGACTCTGAGCATCGGCAGGTCACATTCAAGCAGCAAGCACCCCCAGAGACCACCGTAAAATCCCCCACAACCGACCCCTCCTTTTCCAAAGACTCCTCCCACCAGGTGGGTTTATCACCCTTTCCTTCAACATCAAGCCCCCTTCCCTGGAATCATGAATCCAGACGGGAATGGCACTTACTGGGGTCGAGTCTGATCGATTGTCTTGCTGGATACCACTGGGGATCTGAAAGAGAAGCCAGATTTAATCACACCCACCGATTCCAAACACTAATCCCTGCTACGGGCAAGCGGAAAAGCAGTGTGGCCAGGTGGATAGAGCACGGGCTTGGGAATTAGAAGGACTGCGTCTAACCAAGGCCACGCCACTTGTCTGCTGTGAGACCTTGGGCAAATCACTTCGCTTCTCTTCGCCTCAGTGCTCTCATCGGTAAAATGGGGATGAAGACCACAAGCCCATGTGGGGCAGGGACTGTGTCCAACCTGATTAACTTATATCTACCCCAGTACTTAGTATAGTGCTTGGCACATAGTAAGTGCTTAAGAAATATCATTTTTTAAGAAAAGAAGCACAGTGCTTGGCACATAATAAGTGCCTTAAAAATACCATTTTTAAAAAAAGAAGCAGGGAGGGAAGACCAAAGAGAGGCACAGCCTCCAGTGACATGAAGCAGGAGTTGGGAGGTGACCAAAACTGACAGACCAGTCTGGTAAGCAGCGAGACTGTGAGCCCACCTTTTAGACTGTGAGCCCACTGTTGGGTAGGGACTGTCTCTATATGTTGCCAATTTGTACTTCCCAAATGCTTAGTACAGTGCTCTGCACGCAGTAAGCGCTCAATAAATACAATTGAATGATTGATTGATTGAGAAGGAGAGGGACTGCTCTCCTGAAGAAGAGGCTCTGCAAATCTTAGCTTGCCCCAGGTCATCTTGAAAGCAGGTCAATCAATCAGTAGTATTTATTGAGCGCTTACTGTGAGCAGAACGCTGTACTAAGTGCTTGGGAAAATAAAGTATAACGATATAATAGACATATTCCCTGACCATAGTGAGCTAACAGACAATAATTAATCTAGGGAGAGACAGACAATAATATAAATAAGTAAATTATGGATATGTACCTAAGTGCTGTGGGGCTGAGGTGAATAAAGGGAGTGAGTCAGACGGATGGAGAAGGGAGGGGGAGAAAAGGAAAAAGAGGGCTTAGTCAGGGAAGGCCTCTTGAAAGAGATGTTCCTTCAGTAAGACTTTGAAGGTGGGGAGAGTGATTGTCAGATTTTTTTGTATATAACTTGCACCTATTTACTATTCTATTTATTTTGTTAATGATGTGAATTTAGCTTTAATTCTATTTGTTCTGATGACTTGACACCTGTCCACATGTTTTGTTTTGTTGTCTGTCTCCCCCTTCTAGACTTTGAACCCGTTGTTGGGTAGGGACCGTCTCTATATGTTGTCGATTTGTACTTCCCAAGCGCTTAGTACAGTGCTCTGCACACAGTAAGCGCTCAATAAATAAGATTGAATGAATGAATGAATGAATGAATGAATGAATGAATGAATGAATAGGAAGAGGGAGGATTTTCCAGGCCAGAAGTGAGTGAGAGGTCAGTAGCAAGATAGAGGAGACTAAGATATGGTGAGTAGGTTGGCATTAGAGGAACAAAGTGTGTGAACTGGGCTGCACAGCAATCCCAACTAGCACATCAGCTCAGCAGGAAATTGACTTTATGTGCACCACAATAATAATAATAATAATAACATTTCTTAAGTGCTTACTATGTGCCAAGCACTGTTCTAAGTGCTGGGGAGGTTACAAGGTAATCAGGTTGTCCCACAGGGGGCTCATAGTCTTCATCCTCATTTTACAGATGAGGTAACTGAGGTCCAGAGAAGTGAAGTGACTTGCCCAAAGTCACACAGCTGGCAATTGGCGGAGCCGGGATTTGAACCCATGACCTCTGACTCCAAAGCCCATGCTCTTTCCACTGAGCCACGCAGCTTCTCAAATGGGCAATGGACGGTCAGTCACACCAAGGCCTTCTCCACCAAACCTGAAAAGAGAAGCAGCGTCACTTCTCTGCTGTGTGTCCCTAGGCAAGTCACTTAACTTCTCTTTGCTTCAGTTCCCTCATCTGCCAAATGGGGACTCAATATGTTTTCTCCATCCTACTTAGACTGTGAGCCCCATGTGGGACCTAATTAGAAGCAGGGTGGCTCAGTGGAAAGAGCCCAGGCTTTGGAGTCAGAGGTCATGGGTTCAAATCCCGGCTCTGCCAATTGTCAGCTGTGTGACTTTGGGCAAGTCACTTAGCTTCTCTGGGCCTCAGTTACCTCATCTGGAAAATGGGGATGAAGACTGTGAGCCCCCCATGGGACAACTTGATCACCTCCCCAGTGCTTAGAACAGTGCTTTGCACATAGTAAGCGCTTAATAAATGCCATTATTATTATTATTAACTCGTATATACTCCAATGCTAAGTACAGTGCTTGGCACATTGTTAATGCTTAACAAATGCCACAATTATAATTATTATTTTTGTGCGTTTAATTGGAAATGGATGGTCAGTCACAGACTGTGAGCCCGTTGTTGGGTAGGGACCATCTCTATATGTTGCCAGCCTGTGCTTCCCAAGCACTTAGTACAGTACTCTGCACACAGTAAGCACTCAATAAATACGATTGAATGGATGAATGAATGAATGAATGAATGGTGACCTTCTCAGACAAATCCAAAAAGAGGAGCAGTGTGGCCTAGTGGAAAGAGACCAAGGCTGGGAGGAAGGGAACCGGGATTCTAATTCTGGCTCCGCCACTTGCCTGCTATATAAACTTGCACAAATCACTTCACTTCTCTGTGCCTCAGGTTCCTCCTTTGTTAACTGGAGATTCAGTACCTGTCTTCTCCCTCCCTGTAAGTACCATTTGGGACAGGGACTTTGTCTGACGTCATTCTCTTGCGTCTACCCCAGCAACTAGTTCAATGTTGTCCATGTAGTAAGAGCTTAAATACCACAGTTATTATTATTATGCTATCATAGAATAGGAAATGCACCTGTTACTTACAAAATTTGTGGAACATCAATCTAATATCATTAATTGAGGCATGAGGTTCGACCTAGGCAGCAAAAATATTTCCAATTAGAATAGAACATGCGACGATGATGGGAGATAAGTAGTTTTCCGCAATATGACTAAAATATTCTGAGTCCAAGGAGCCCAGGAGGCTGAAGGGGTGGGTTGGATATGAGGAAACTCCTTCTTTATGGGCCTTCAATCCCTGTCCTGAAAGGAAATAACTTTTTAGGTCACCACCATCTAGTTGGCTGGGCCTCTTACGGTTAGGATGACCAGGTTATTTGGGGTACACAGTGAGGGTGGACAAGGCCACAGAGAAGGGTAGAGAGATGGTGGGAGAGATGGAGGGAGAGGAGAAGGGGGAAAGTGGGGTTGTCATGAGGGAAGGAAGGGAGGCTGTGATTGGGCAATAGAAATGCTGGCAGCAGCAGTAACCCTGGCTAAATGACTCTGTCCAGATGTTTCTTGGCATTTAAGCCAGGCTAAAAACTCCAAGAAATGGCCCAGATAGGGAGAGTCTAGCTGTGACTATGGGGGCAGGAAGAGCAGTGGCTAGTGTTACCAAGGTGGAGGAGGAGGAGGAAAAAAGAGCAGTAGAAAGAGGAGGAGGAGGAAAAAAGAGCAGTAGAAAGAGGAGGAGGAGGAAGAGAAAGAGGGGAAGGAGAAAGAGGAGAAGGAGGAGGAAGAGGAGGAGGAGGAAGAGAAAGAGGGGAAGGAGAAAGAGGAGAAGGAGGAGGAAGAGGAGGAGGTGGAGAAAGAGGAGGAGAAAGAGGAGGAGAAAGAGGAGGAGGAGGAAGGGGAGAAAAAGGATGTGGAGAAAAAGGAGGAAGAGGAAGAGAAAGAGGGGGAGGAGAAAAAGGAGGGGAGGAGAAAAAGGAGAAGGAGGAGAAAGAGGAGGAGGAAGAGAAAAAGGAGGAGGAGGAGGAAGAGAAAGATGGGGAGGAGAAAAAGGAGGAGGAGGAGAAAGAGGAGGAGGAAGAGAAAAAGGAGGAGGAGGAGGAAGAGAAAGATGGGGAGGAGAAAAAGGAGGAGGAGGAGAAAGAGGAGAAGGAGGGGCAGAGAAAAAGGAGGAAGAAGGGAAAAAGGAGGAGGAGGAAGAGAAAAAGGAGGAGAAGGAGAAAGAGGAGGACAAAGTGGAGGAAGAGGAGGAAAAAGAGGAGGAGGAGGAAGAGAAGGGTAGGCAGACTCTCTTCAACTCCTCTACCCTGCTTCTGAGCTTGCCTAGTAAGTCTTGCTTATGCCCTTTTGGGTGACAAGGCAGAAGCCCAGAATCGTCAGTTACACATCTCAGGGGAGACCTACTTAGGTGTCCACAGAGCTGGAGGTCCCAGAGAGGGATCAAAGTCTGAGCAGATCAGGAAGTCTGGGCTGCAACTGGTGCCTCCAAAGAAAGGATGCGGTGCTTGGACGGGACAGTGTGAAACTGGGCAAACAGGCCTCTGAAGTGTCCTAGGCAGTCAAACCGGGACCTTTAAACAAAACTGCCTTCTTGTCCTAATACTGTATACAGGGAAATAGGCATGAAACACTCGGTTTTACCTTATCCAAGAAGCAGAGCTGTTTCTTTGTCTTGTAGTCCAGGATTTCCACCTGTAGGGAACAAAAGGCCCCTGTTCATTATTGCTGTCTAGCTCACATCCGCTCAGCTAGGGCATTCTGTACCAAGAAGAATAAGAAGAAGTGATGAGTTTTTACTGGTGCAGCAGCTTCTCCCTCACTTGAGAACACAGGGTCAGAAGGAACAACAACAGGCAGAGCTTAACTGGAGGAAATCTGTTTCCATAAAATGCAACTGTCCCGTCCTTCAGTTGAACTGCCAGACAGAGACCATCAAGCTTCCTCATCTGACTGATCTCAACTTTTACCCGGTATTTCAGACTCACCACACTGCTGTCTTTATTAATAATAATAATAATAATGGCATTTGTTAAGTGCTATGTGCCAAGTACTGTTCTAAGCGCTGGAGGGGGATACAAGATGATCAGGTTCTCCCACGTGGGGCTCACAGTCTTAATCCCCATTTTGCAGATGAGGGAACTGAGGCACAGAGAAGTGAAGTGACTTGCCCAAAGTCACACAGCTGACAGTTGGCAGAGCCGGGATTAGAATTACTCTGATGATATTTGCTGAGCACTTATTATGTGCCTAGCATGTATTGAGAGAAGCAGCTTGGCCTAGCAGAAAGGACACAGGCTTGGGAGTCGGAGAAACAGGGTTCTAATCCTGGCTCCGCCACTTGCCTGCTGTGTGACCCTGGGCAAGTCACTTCACTTCTTTGTGCCTCGGTTACATCATCTGCAAACCAAGGAATAAGATTGTGAGCCCCATATCGGATTGGGACTGTGTCCAACCTGATTTATTTATTTATTTATTATTTTACTTGTACATATCTATTCTATTTATTTTATTTTGTTAGTATGTTTGGTTTTGTTCTCTGTCTCCCCCTTTTAGACTGTGAGCCCACTGTTGGGTAGGGACTGTCTCTATATGTTGCCAACTTGTACTTCCCAAGCGCTTAGTACAGTGCTCTGCACACAGTAAGCGCTCAATAAATACGATTGATGATGGTGATGATGATGATTTGCTTATATCCACCTCAGCACTTAGTACAGTGACTGACACATAGTAGGCACTTAACAAATACCCGCTATTAAGACTGTGAGCCCCACATGGGACATGGACTTTGTCTAAACTGATTGGCTTGTAGCTATCTCTAGGCTTAGTACAGTGACTGGAACATAGTGAGAGCTTAACAAATATATATATATATATATATATATTCATATATATATATGAAACAACAGGCAGAGCTCAACTCGAGGAACTCTGTTTCCTTTAAATACAGATGTCTTGTCATTCTGGACAACAACATCTTGTCATTTTAGACATTCTAGACATTCTAGAACTGCTAGACAGAGAGCATCACGCTTCCCCATCTGACCTCTCTCAACTTTGACCCAAGATGTCAGACTTACCATATTGCTGGTCATTCTTACTACTATGATGGCATTTGTTAAGGACTTAATATGTAGAGAAGCAGCGTGGCTCAGTGGAAAGAGAATGGGCTTTGGAGTCAGAGGTCATGGGTTCAAATCCCGACTCCGCCAATTGCCAGCTGTGTGACTTCGGGCAAGTCACTTAACTTCTCTCTGCCTCAGTTATCTCATCTGTAAAATGGGGATTAAGACTGTGAGCCCCCCGTGGGACAACCTGATCACCTTGTAACCTCCCCAAAGCTTAGAGCAGTGCTTTGCACATAGTAAGTGCTTAATAAATGCTATTATTATTATTATTATTATTATTATTATTATGTGCCAAGCACCCTACTGAGAGAAGCAGCATGGCCTAGAGGAAAGAACAGAAGCCTGGATGTCAAAGGACCTGGGATCTAATCTCAGCTCCACCACGAGTCTGCTGGGTGACCCTGGGCCAGTCACTCAATTTCTCCGTGCATCAGTTACCTCATCTGTAAAAAGTTCTCCTTCCTACTTAGATTGTGATCCCTGCGTCCGATCTATGTAGTATCTTCCCCAGCACACAAAACAATGCTTGACGAGCTTAACAAATAGCACTGGGGTAGATACAAGATAATTAGGTTGGCTGCCATCCCTGTCCCAAATAGGGTCCACAGTCTAAAATAGGAGGCAAAACAGATTTACAGATAACTGAGGTATAGAGAAGTTAAGTGACTTGCCCAAGGTGATCAGATTGTCTCACATGGGGCTCACAGCCTTCATCCCCATTTTACAGATGAGGTAACTGAGGCACAGAGAAGTGAAGTGACTTGCCCAAAGTCACACAGCTGACAATTGGTGGAGCCAGGATTTGAACCCATGATCTCTGACCCCCAAGCCCGTGCCCCCAAGCCACGTTGCTTCTCATTGAGCCACGCTGCTTCTGTATGTATATATATATATATGTATATTCTGTATGTATATGTATATATATATATACACATTTATATATGTACATATATAAACAGGAGCTGTCAATGATTTCAAAGGGGAAAGTAAGAACAATGTTAGAGCGATTTCAAAGCCCAGTTGCAGTAAGTAAAGGAAATAGGCAAAAGTGATCCTTCTGCTTCTTTCCACTTGGGCTTCACTGACCCACTTTCTAATGAAACACCTCCTCTGCAAGTGCAATAAGGTGTCTGTGCTCAGTTCAGCTGCCAGGTTAAATGACTGTGACTTTATGTAATTACCCCAGAGTTTTGTCTTCTGTCATTTTAATCATCCTCAATATTACCCGACTTCAAGCCAGTTTAGATTTTTTTCTCACTACTCTTGTACTAACGAGAAAGAGAAGTCGGCACATTATTAGAAAAGTAGATTTGAAAAGTGAGGCAATTCATTTTGAGCCTATTTTCTTTTCTGTTGTCCTAAGGGTCTCTTCTAATCCTTCTATTTCACACCAAAGAAAACACTGAATCTCCTGCCAGAACAAGGAACATGATTCCTTTCTCTTTAGATTTACAAATAAAACGAATCTCCTCTAGTCCCCACCCACAAATTCTTTGGACCTCAGCCTTCCCTCTAGTCAAAGCCTTCCCCCAACCCCACATCCAACAACTTCCCCCCGCTATATCCCCCAAATCTTGAGTTGCAGCAACCCAATCGCCACCTAATAATAATGATGATGATAATGATAATTGTAATATTTAAGGGCTTCCTTTGTGCCAAGCACTGTACTTATCACAAGGGTGAATGTGAGATGGTCAGGATAGACACAGTCCCTGTCCCACATGGGGCTCACAGTCATTCATTATTTCATTCATTCAATTGTATTTATTGAGCGCTTACTGTGTGCAAAGCAGTCTAAGTGGAGGGACAGCACATATTGAATCCCCATTTTACAGATGAGGAAACTGAGGTAGAGAGAAATGATTTGCTCTAGGTCCTACAGCTGACATATGGCAGAGCCAGGATTAGAACTCAGATCCTCTGATTCCCAGACCCACATTCTTTCCACACTGCTTCTCTTGCACTTACATATTGCAGAGCACTGTACTTGGGAGAGTATAATGCAACAATAAGCAGACATATTAGCTGCCCACGACGAGCTTACAGCCTAGAGGGGGAGACGGACATTAATATAAACAGATAAATGAGAGATCTGTCCATAAGTGTTGAGGGGTGGGGAGGGGGGGTGAATAAAGGGAGCAAGTCAGGGAGATGCAGAAGGAAGTGGGAGAAGAGGACAGGAAAGCTTAGTCAGGGAAGGCCTCTTGGAGGAGATGTGCCCTCAATAAGACTTTGAAGGCAGGGAAAGTAATTATCTGTGGGATATGAGGAGGGAGGATGTTCCAAGCCAGAGGTAGGACATGGATGAGGGGTCAGCGGGGCGATAGACAAGATGAAAGACCAATTATTGATTTTTCTCTTTCTGCCCCCCAAGAGATTCCCTAACCCAGCAGAATGGCCCTGAGAGGAAGAGCCTCACCCAACTAAGGAAAGAAGGATAATAATAATAATGGTATTTATTAAGCGCTTACTATGTGCAAAGCACTGTTCTAAGTGCTGGGGAGGTTACAAGGTGATCAGGTTGTCCCACGGGGGGCTCGTAGTCTTAATCCCCATTTTACAGATGAGGGAACTGAGGCACAGAGAAGTGAAGTGACTTGCCCAAAGTCACACAGTGGACAATTGGCGGAGCTGGGATTTGAACCCATGACCTCTGACTCCAAAGCCCGAGCTCTTTCCACCGAGCCACGCAGCAACCAAGACCCCCAGTGGCCCACCTCTACTGGGCCTCTAGCAATTACATTCATTCATCCATTCATTCAATCGTATTTATTGAGCGCTTACTGTGTGCAGAAAGCGCTTGGGAAGTACAAGTTGGCAACATATAGAGATGGTCCCTACCCAACAACGGGCTCACAGTCTAGAAGGGGGAGACAGACAACAAAACAAAACATGTGGACAGGTGTCAAGTCATCAGAATAAATAGAAGTAAAGCTAGATGCACATCATTAACAAAATAAATAGAATAGTAAATATGGACAAGTAAAATAGAGTAATAAATCTGCACAAACATATACAGGCGCTGTGGGGAGGGGAAGGAGGTAGGGTGAGAACTTTGATCAGGCAGCTGTTTATCACACTCGAGTGCTTTGTTCCATTATCTGACTCAACCAAAATTCTTACTCGTTCCAAATTTTAAAAGTGTTCTTTCCACTGGGCATGAAATAATTCATTCATTCATTCAATCGTATTTATTGAGCGCTTACTGTGTACAGAGCACTGTACTAAGCACTTAGAAAGGACAGGTCAGCAACATATAGAGACGGTCCCTACCCAACAATGGGCTCACAGTCTAGAAATTGCTTACATTCCAGGAGAATATCTAATCTAATATATAGTAATTAAACAAAAATGAAAATTGGTAAGCGGAACCAAAAAATGTGCATGAGTATTCCTTTTGGCCATGAAGCCTTGTCATTGTACTTTTATTACTTTTGCTCGTTAAACTTAAAAGCATAGTTCATTAGCAGCTTGTATAAGTTTCTTTGCCTGTCTGAACTGCGTGAAACTTCTGATTTATTTTACCCCAACAAGCTCTTGGCTACATTCTCTGCCCGAGATCACTCTTCTTACCAAGGCATGTAAAAGCTAACAACATCGCTGCCTAAATTCTTTGCTTTCACATGCCTTAAAACACCTGTCTGATCTTGTCTTCTTTTGGAATTCCATCTTTAGCAATAATCCATGACATTGAAAGAGCATCTTGAAGTGATTTTTGAATTTCAGAGGACCCCTGTGAAGTCAGAAAACTTAGGCCTTAATTAGGCTTTCCTCCATGTTAATTGCAAACGGATGCATCGATCTCACCAACCTTGCGCTATCGGGTTAAACCACCTCGGTGTCAGGCTCGTCCTCATTTTTCAGATTGAGACACCTCCCTCTGTGAGCCCACTGTTGGGGAGGGACCGTCTCCATATGTTGCCGACTTGTTCTTCCCAAGCGCTTAGTACAGTGCTCTGCACACAGTAAGAGCTCAATAAATACGATTGAATGAATGAATGAATGAATGACTGAAATGAAAAGCAGGAGGACACACAGTTACCACACAGCTACAAGCAGTGTGGCTCAGTGGAAAAGAGCATGGGCTTTGGAGTCAGAGGTCATGGGTTCAAATCCTGGCTCCACCAATTGTCAGCTGTGTGACTTTGGGCAAGTCACTTCACTCCTCTGGACCCCAGTTCCCTCATCTGTAAAATGGGGATTAAGACTGTGAGCCCCCCGTGGGACAACCTGATCACCTTGTAACCTCCCCAGCGCTGAGAACAGTTCTTTGCACATAGTAAGCGCTTAATAAATGCCATCATTATTATTATTATTATAAGCAGTGTAGCCGAGTGGATAGAGCACGGGCATGGGAGTGGGCTTACCTGTGTTCTAATTCTGGCTCTGCCACTGGCCTGCCGTCCTCTCGCTCCCACTGTTCCCCCGACTTGAAACTCTCTCCCCGAGTTCAAATTTGACAGACCGGGACCCCTTCCCATATTCTACCCCCTCCACCGAGATTTTCTGACCAATTCCCTGATCCCCAAGTACACCAACCATCATGTACCTATTTCTACTCAGCATTCATTCAGTCAGTCGTATTTATTGAGCGCTTACTGTGTGCTAAGCGCTTGGGAAGTACAATTCAGCAACAGGAGAGACAATCCCCAACAGGCTCACAGACTAGAAGAGGGGAGACAGACATCCTCACCATTTATGGATACATAGTTTCTCAATTGTTTGTTCAGTTATTTTGAATATTCGATTTATAAAATTTTCATGTCATGGCTAACTCTCCAACAGAGAACTCTGTTGTACTGTACTCTCCCAAGCACTTAGTTCACTGCTCTGCACACAGTAAACTCTCAATAAATACGATTGATTGATCTGGGGCAGGAATCATGTCACTTCTTTGTTTGGCACTTCCCAAAGGCTTAGTATTCTAACTAGTGAGTGCTCAATAAATATCACCATTATTATTATTATTACTATACAACTACCATGACTATTACTATTATTATGACTATTGCTATTATTATGACTATTACTATGACGACAGCAACTATTACTACTACAAGGGAAGCAGCATGGCCTAGTGGAGCCTGGGAGTCAAGGACGTGGGTTCTAATTCTGGCTCCGCCACTTGTCTGCCATTTGACCTTGGACAACTCACTTCACTTCTCTGTGCCTCAGTTACCTCATCTAAAAATGGAGAATAAGACTGTGAGCCCTATGTGGGACAGACACTCCCCGACATGGGTTATCTCCCCCAGCACTTAGAACAGTGCTTGGCACACAGTAAGCACTTAACTAATACCATAATTTTTATTACAACAATTGCTATGACAACAACTATTACTGTTACTACTGCTACTATGGCTACTACAATTCATTTGATCATATTTATTGAGCGCTTACGGTGTACAGAGTATTACTCTATATATTTATTTTAGTTTTACATATTTATTCTATTTATTTTATTTTGTTAATATGTTTTGTTCTGTTCTCTGTCTCCCCCTTCTAGACTGTGAGCCCACTGTCGGGTAGGGACCATCTCTATAGGTAGCCAACTTGTACTTCCCAAGCGCTTAGTACAGTGCTCTGCACAAGGTAAGCACTCAATAAATATGATTGAATGAATGAATGAATGAAATGCACAGCACTGTACGAAGCGCTTGGGAAGTACAAGTCGGCAACAAATAGAGACAATCCCTGCCCACAACGGGCTCACAGTCTAGAAGGGGGGGAAGACAGACATCAAAACAAGTAAATAGGTTTCAATAACATCATTATAAATAAATAGAATTATAGATATATACACAGCATTAATAAAAATAAATAGAATTATAATTATAAATACGTACATATACACAAGTGCTGTGGGGCAGGGAGGGGGTTAGAGGAAACGGAGCGAGTCGTGGTGAAGGGGAGGGGAGGGAGAGCATATTCATTCCTTCATTCAGTCATATTTATTGAGTGCTTTCTCTGTGCAGATCACTGTACTAAGCGCTTGGGAAGTATAAATCGGCACTACTACTGCTACTATGGCTACTATGACTACGACAATGATGACTACGAATACTATTCATTCAATCGAATTTACTGAGCACTTACTGTGTGCAGAGCACTGTACTAAGAGCTTATAAACAGACGTGGGTTCTAATCCTGACTCCACCACTTGTCTGCTGTGTGACTTTGGGCAAGTCCCTTAACTTCTCTGTGTTCCCTTATCTGTAAAATGTCATCTCTATATGTTGCCAGCTTGTACTTCCCAAGGGCTTAGTACAGTGCTTAGTACAGTGCTCTGCACACAGTAAGCGCTCAATAAATACGATTGATGATGATGATGATGATGATGATGATGAAGACTGTGAGCCCCACGAGGGACAACCTGATGACCTTGTATCAGCCCCAGTGCTTAGAACAGTGCTGGGCACATAGTAAGCACTTAACAAGTACCATAATAATAATTATTATTAACTTCTCTGTGCCTCAGTTCCCTCATCTGTAAAATGGGGGTGAAGACTGTGAGCCCCACGTGGGACAACCTGGTGACCTTGTATCTACCCCAGTGCTTAGAACAGTGCTGGGCACAGAGTAAGCACTTAACAAGTACCATAATAATAATTATTATTAACTTCTCTGTGCCTCAGTTCCCTCATCTGTAGAATGAGGGTGAAGACCGTGAGCCCCACGTGGGACAACCTGGTGACCTTGTATCTACCCCAGTGCTTAGTACAGTGCTGGGCACATAGTAAGCACTTAAGTACCATAATAATTATTATTATTAACTTCTCTGTGCCTCAGTTCCCTCATCTGTAAAATGGGGGTGAAGACTGTGAGCCCCACGTGGGACAACCTGGTGACCTTGCATCTACCCCAGTGCTTAGAACAGTGCTGGGCACGTAGTAAGCACTTAACAAGTACCATAATAATTATTATTATTAACTTCTCTGTGCCTCAGTTCCCTCATCTGTAAAATGGGGGTGAAGACCGTGAGCCTGGTGACCTTGTATCTACCCCAGTGCTTAGAACAGTGCTGGGCACGTAGTAAGCGCTTAACAAGTACTACAATTATTATTAATGAGAAGCAGCGTGGCTCAGTGAAAAGAGCACGGGCTTTGGAGTCAGAGGTCATGGGTTCAAACCCCGACTCCACCACACGACGGCTGTGTGGCCTTGGGCAAGTCACTTAACTTCTCTGAGCCTCAGTTACCTCATCTGTAAAATGGGGATTGATTGTGAGCCCCACGAGGGGTAACCTGATCACCTTGTATCCCCCCCAGCGCTTAGAACAGTGCTCTGCACATAGTAAGCGCTTAACAAATGCCATTATTATTATTATTATTAATAAGTGCTAATACTACCGTTGTTCTTACTGCTGCTATTACTACTACAAATAATAAGAATAATTAGGGTACGTGTTAAGATCCCCTCTCAGGGTGGCACCTGGAGAGTTTCCAGTCCTCTACCAGTCTCGGCTACGGGAGGGAGAGTCAAGCAGAGGCCTGTCCATTCCGTTCCTAGCTCGGCCAGTGGCTACCGAGTGGCAGGCAATCGGCTACAAGTCAAAAATCACCTGTGCTGGGCAGCAGCGGCTTGGGAGAGAGTTGAGGGTGGAGACTCGGTTTACTGTGCAGAAGGAGATGATGGTACAAACTTCCGTATTTTTACCAGGAAAACTCTATGGATCCACTACCAGAACAATGGCAGATAGAGAGCGGGGCGTTCTGGGAGAGATAATAATGATGGTATTCATTAAGCGCTTACTGTGTGCAAAGCACTGTTCTAAGCGCTGGGGAGGTTACAAGGTGATCAGGTTATCCCACAGGGGGCTCACAGTCTTAATCCCCATTTTCCAGATGAGGTCACTGAGGCGCAGAGATTGCCCAAAGTCACACAAGCTGACAATTGGCAGAGCCGGGATTTGAACCCATGACCACTGACTCCAAAGCCAGCGCGTCACTACGGATCGGAAATGACTCAACGGCATAAGACGAGACTTGCTAAGTGCTTACTATGCGCTAAGCACTGTTCTATGAGCTGGAGTAGATCTCACTTAATCAGGTTAGGCACAGTCCCTGTGCCACGTGGGGCTCACAGTCTTCACCCCCATTTTACAGTTCAGGTAACTGAAGCACAGAGAAGTGAAGTGACTTGCCCAAGGTGATGCAGCAGACATGTGGCAGAGCCGGGATTAGAACCCAGGGCTTTCTGGCTCCCAGGCCCGTGCTGTAGCCACTAAGCTACGCCGCTTCTCATAGCCACATCACTTCTCATACTACTGCGGCTCTGGCTACTGTGTGACTTTGGGCAAGTCACTTAACTTCTCTGGGCCTCAGTTCCCTCATCTGTAAAATGGGGATTAAGACTGTGAGCCCCATGTGGGGCAACCTGATCACCTTGTATTCCCCCCAGCGCTTAGAACAGTGCTTTGCACATATTAAGCACTTAATAAGTGCCATTATTATTATTATTATTATTATTATGACTACTACTATTTCTACTATTGCTACTACTACTATTGCTACTACTTCTGCTGAACAAGGAAGTCAAGTCCGCCACCCAGTCCTCCTGATTCTCCAACCTGATCCTAATTCAGAATATTCTACTGCTCCCATAGACTATAATGTCGCTACAGGGTCTAATTCAAGCCTATTGGTTCCATTAAATATGAAATTCTACCGACATTATTTAAATCAATTGTCACCTCTTCTTAGGCCAAGGATTTTACAAGTCACAGGCAGTTACCCAGCATAAATCGAAGCATTTTATGTTTGCTCGCAGCTGCTTCTCTTACTCTTTCCCGATTTCTGGACCGTATCTCTTATTCACTTCACAAGTAACTGGGGTATCAGCGCATGACAAAGGAGAACTAGGTGATGACCACCTTGCTTTTTAGATAAAAAGGGCACAACTCTCTTGAACTGAGCCGTGAGAGGCAGAGAGATCATGAACAGAAAGTGAATGTTGCCCCTGCTCGTTTTCTGTTTGGCTAAAAACAGGACAAAGCAAGCTAGTTAATCACGATCCACGTAACTGGTACAACGCTCCTGCTGTGTACTGAATCCATCACTGGTATTTTTTGAGCGCTTACTGAGTGCAAAGCACTATACTAAGAGCTGAGAAGAGTACAGTACAACAGAATTGGTAGACATATTCCCTGTCCACAAGGAGCTGTGAGCAAAATCAGCCCTGCAACCGCAAAATCCAGATAACGGGGGGTCAGTTTGAAACAAATTGAGCTTTTCCAGTAACTTAAGGTTTTTCAAAAGGATTGGGAACGTTGAATTTGTTTCCCAGGAGGAGTCGAGCCAATACGAACTTCTAAAAACTAGCTTAGTTGAAGCCTGCCTTAACGGGCCTTCTGATCATGGGTAAGATGTTATTATCGAAGAATAAGCTCTGTATTTCTCGAGGAGATAAGCACAATGCTCAAGGGCAGGTCTCCACATTGCCAAAAGATAAGCTGTCTCCAATTCACTGGCATCCATGTTTTGATCTGAGTTTTCATGACCTCTACTACGGAACCTTTATGGAACTGAACCTAACCTGAGCAATCAATCAATCAATCAATCATTCAATCGCATTTATTGAGTGCTTACTGTGTGCAGAGCACTGTACTAAGCGCTTGGGAAGTACAAGTTGGCAACATATAGAGACGGTCCCTACCCAACAGTGGGCTCACAGCCTAGAAAATTCACAAAAGTGAATTAAAATCATCATCATCATCATCATAATAATAATAATAATAATAATAATAATAATAATAATAATAATACTGGTCAAGTGCTTACTATGTGTCGTGCACTATTCTAAGCTCTGGGGTAGATACAAGATAATCGGGTTAGACACAGTCCCTGTGCCACATGGGGCTCACCGTTTTTATTCCCATTTTACAGATGAGGTAACTGAGGCACAGAGAAGTAAAGTGACTTCCCAAAGACACAAGCTGACAAGTGGCAGAGCCAGGATTAGAACCCATGACCTCTGATTCCCAAGCGCGGGCTCTTTCCACTGAGCCATGCTGCTTCACAACAAGAATAGAGTGAGAAACAGCGTGGCTCAGTGGAAAGAGCCCGCAATTGGGAGTCAGAGGTCATGGGTTCAAATTCCCGCTCCACCAATTGTCAGCTGTGTGACTTTGGGCAAGTCACTTAGCTTCTCTGTGCCTCAGTTACCTCATCTGCAGAATGGGGATTAAGACTGTGAGCCCTACATGGGACAACCTGATCACCTTGTAACCTCCCCAGCGCTTAGAACAGTGCTTCGCACATAGTAAGCGCTTAACAAATGCCATCATTATTAAGAATAACAGTGGTATTTGTTAAGTATTTATCGCGTACCTATCACTGGGTCTAGATCCAAGCTAATCGGGTTGGACACAGTCCCTTTACCCCCCGTGGGACTCACAGTCTCCATTTCCGTTTTACCGATGAGGTAACTGAGGCCCAGAGAAGTGAAGTGACTTGCCCAAGGTCACACAGCAGGCAAGCGGTAGAGCTGGGATTCGAACCCATGACCTTTTGACTCCAAGGCCCGGGCTCGATCCAACAGGACAAGTAGAAGCGTCTCCCCATCTGATAGCCCTTCACCAGGTCCTTCCACCCAGTAGATGTCCTTGGCACTAAGTTTGCGACATCGATCCTTATTCTCGTGCACGTCTGTTAACAACAACTGTAGCACGGTTCCAGCGCTTAATACAGTGTTTGCCCCCTCCTCAAGAACCTCCGGAGGTTGTCTATCCTCTTTCACAATGAATAGAAACTTCTCACCATTAGCTTTAAAGCTCATAATCACCTTTCCCCTCCTACTTCACCTTGCTGCTCTCCGACTATAACCCAACCCGTATAATTCGCTCCTCTACGAACCTTCCCACTGTACTTGGTTATCGCCTATCTCACCGCCAACCTTTCTCCCACATCCTGCACCCTCCCTCCTCCTCTCCGGCAGACCATCACTCTCCCAACCTTTAAAGCCTTATTATTATTAATAATAATAACAATGGTATCCCAGACTGAGCCCCTTCCTTCCTCTCCCCCTCGTCCCCCTCTCCATGCCCCCATCTTACCTCCTTCCCTTCCCCACAGCACTTGTATATATGTATATATGTTTGTACATATTTGTTACTCTATTTATTTATTTATTTATTTATTTTACTTGTACATATCTATTCTATTTATTTTATTTTGTTAGTATGTTTGGTTTTGTTCTCTGTCTCCCCCTTTTAGACTGTGAGCCCAATGTTGGGAAGGGACTGTCTCTATATGTTGCCAATTTGTACTTCCCAAGCGCTTAGTACAGTGCTCTGCACATAGTAAGCGCTCAATAAATACGATTGATTGATTGATTGGTATTTGTTAAATGCTTACTATGTGCCAAGCACTGTTCTAAGCGCTGCGGTAGATACAAGGTAATCAGGTTGTCCCACGTGGGGCTCACAGTCTTCATCCCCATCTTCCAGATGAGGGAACTGAGGCACAGAGAAGTTAAATGATATGCCCAAGGTCACACAGCTGACAAGTGGCGGAGCCGGAATTAAAATAATAATAATAATGATGGTTTTTGTTAAGCGCTTACTATGGGAAAAGCACTGTTCTAAGCGCTGCGGTAGATACAAGATAATCAGGTTGTCCCACGTGGGGCTCGTAGTCTTCATCCCCGTCTTCCAGATGAGGGAACTGAGGCACAGAGAAGTTAAATGATTTGCCCAAGGTCACACAGCTGACAAGTGGCGGAGCCGGAATTAAAATAATAATAATAATGATGGTTTTTGTTAAGCGCTTACTATGTGCCAAGCACTGTTCTAAGCGCTGGAGTAGACACAAGATAATCAAGTTGTCCCACGTGGGGCTCATAGTCTTCATCCCCGTCTTCCAGATGAGGGAACTGAGGCACAGAGAAGTTAAATGATTTGCCCAAGGTCACACAGCTGACAAGTGGCGGAGCCGGAATTAAAATAATAATAATAATGATGGTTTTTGTTAAGCACTTATTATGTGCCAAGCACTGTTCTAAGCACTGTGGTAGACACAAGACAATCAAGTTGTCCCACGTGGGGCTCACAGTCTTCATCCCCATCTTCCAGATGAGGGAACTGAGGCACAGAGAAGTTAAATGATTTGCCCAAGGTCACACAGCTGACAAGTGGCGGAGCCGGAATTAAAATAATAATAATAATGATGGTTTTTGTTACGCGCTTACTATGTGCCAAGCACTGCTCTAAGCGCTGGGGAGATACAAGGTAATCAGATTATCCCACGTGGGACTCACAGTCTTCATCCCCATTTTACAGATGAGGGAACTGAGGTACAGAGAAGTTAAATGATTTGCCCAAAGTCACACAGCTGACAAGTGGCGGAGCCGGAATTAGAATAATAATAATGCTCTGCACACAGTAAGCGCTCAATAAATACGATTCAATGAATTGAATGAATAATGATGATGGTATTTGTTAAGCGCTATGTGCCAAGCCTGTTCCAAGCTCTGGGGAGATACAAGGTGATCAGATTGTCCCACGTGGGGCTCACAGTCTTCACCCCCATTATACAGATGAGGGAACTGAGGCCCAGAGAAGTTAAGTGACTTGCCCAAAGTCACACAACTGATAAATGGAGGAGGCGGGATTAGAACCCACAACCTCTGACTCCTAAACCCATGCTCTGTCCACTGAGCCACTGTGCTTATTGAAGACACATCTCCTCCAAGAGGCCTCCCCTGACTAAGCCCTCCTTTCCTCTTCTCCCACTCCCTTCTGCATTGCTTTGACTTGTTCCCTTTATTCATCATCATCATCATCAATCGTATTTATTGAGCGCTTACTATGTGCAGAGCACTGTACTAAGCGCTTGGGAAGTACAAATTGGCAGCATATAGAGACAGTCCCTACCCAACAGTGGGCTCACAGTCTAAAAGGGGGAGACAGAAAACAAAACCAAACATACTAACAAAATAAAATAAATAGAATAGATATGTACAAATAAAATAAATAAATAAATAGAGTAATAAATATGTACAAACATATATACATATGAATATATACATATATACATACATATAGATACATACATATATGTATGTATATATGTATACACATATGTATGTATGTATATACATACATATATACATATGAACATATATATATATATATATATATATATTCATCCCCCCCGCCCCACCGGCCCCACAGAACTTATGCAACTGGATATATAGCGTGACTCAGTGGAAAGAGCCCGGGCTTTGGAGTCAGAGGTCATGGGTTCAAATCCTGGCTCCACCACAAGTCTGCTGTGTGACCTTGGGCAAGTCACTTAACTTCTCTGAGCCTCAGTTACCTCATCTGTAAAAATGGGGATTAAGACTGTGAGCCCCACGTGGGACAACTTGATCACACTGTATCCCCCCCAGAGTTTAGAACAGTGCTTTGCACATAGTAAGCGCTTAACAAATGCCATCATTATTGTTAGAGAAGCAGCGTGGCTCAGTGGAAAGAGCCTGGGCTTTGGAGTCAGAGGTCATGGGTTCAAATCCCGGCTCCTCCAATTGTCAGCTGTGTGACTTTGGGCAAGTCACTTCACTTCTCTGGGCCTCAGTTACCTCATCCGTAAAATGGGGATTAAGATTGCGAGCCCCCCGTGGGACAACCTGATCACCTTGTGACCTCCCCAGCGCTTAGAACAGTGCTTTGCACATAGTAAGCGCTTAATAAATGCCATAATTATGAGAAGCAGCGTGGCTCAGTGGAAAGAGCACGGGCTTTGGAGTCAGAGGTCATGGGTTCGAATCCTGGCTCCACCACAAGTCTGCTGTGTGACCTTGGGCAAGTCACTTAACTTCTCTGAGCCTTAGTTACCTCATCTGTAAAAAATGGGGATGAAGACTGTGAGCCCGCCGTGGGACAACCTGATCACGTTGTATCCCCCCCCAGCGCTTAGAACAGTGCTTTGAACATAGTAAGTGCTTAACAAATGCCATTATTATTATTATTATTATTATATTAATATCTGTCTCCCCCCTAGACTGTGAGCTCATTGTGCGTGTGGAATGTGTCTGTTAATTGTTCTGTTGTACTCTCTCAATCACTTTTTTGGGAGAGTCGAGTGGTTGCCGACCCACAGTGACGCCATGGGCTCATCTCTCCCAGAACGCCCCGCTCTCCATCTGCAATCGTTCTGGTAGCGGATCCATAGAGTTTTCTTGGGAAAAATCGGAAGCGGGTTACTGTTGCCGCCTTCCATGCATCCAACTTGTACTTCCAAAGCGCTTAGTACAGTGCGCTGCACACAGTAAGTGCTCAATAAATACGATTGAATGAATGAATCTCTATCTATTGATTTATTATACTTGTACATGTTTATTCTATTTATTTTATTCTGGTAATATGTTTTGTTTTGTTCTCTGTCTCCCCCTTCTAGACTGTGAGCCCATTGTTGGGTAGGGACCATCTCTATATGTTCCCAAGCACTTAGTACAGTGCTCTGCACACAGTAAGTGCTCAATAAATATGATTGAATGAATGAATCTCTATCTATTTATTTATTTTACTTGTACATGTTTATTCTATTAATTTTATTCTGGTAATATGCTTTGTTTTGTTCTCTGTCTCCCCCTTCTAGACTGTGAGCCCGCTGTTGGGTAGGGACCGTCTCTATATGTTCCCAAGTGCTTAGTACAGTGCTCTGCACACAGTAAGCGCTCAATAAATACGATTGAATGAATGAATGAATGAATGAATGAATGACTCTTTCTCATGATGCTGCTGCCCAACACGGGTGAGTAGCAGATTGCGTGCCACGCGCTAGCCACTGGCCAAGCTAGGAATGGAATGGGTCAGCCTCTGCTTGACTCTCCCTCCCATAACCGAGACTGGTAGAGGACTGGAAACTCTCATTCATTCATTCATTCAATCGTATTTATTGAGCGCTTTCTGTGTGCAGAGCACTGTACTAAGCACTTGGGAAGTACAAGTTGGCAACATATAGAGATGGTCCCTACCCAACAGAGGGCTCACAGTCTAGAAAGGGGAGACAGACAACAAAACAAAACATATTAACAAAATAAAATCAATAGAATATGCACAAATAGAGTAATAAATTTGTACAAACATATATACATATATTCACGTGCTGTTTGGAGGAGAAGGAGGTAAGGCGGGGGTCCAAGTGCGACCCTGAGAGGGGACCCAAGCACTTAGTACAGTGCTTACTAAATACAACTGACTGACTGACTGACTACAGTGCCTGGAACATAGTAAGTGCTTCACAAAGGCCTTTTATTTTTCTTTCTCATCCTGTTTGGGTATGGTTTGTTCCTGTCAGTCTCTCCTATTCAATTTTAAGGGCACAGCAAGGGCTCAAGAGATGCCATTTCCGCTGTTAATAATTGAGCCAAATCCAACAAAAGCCGGACTGAAAAAATGCCAGGGCACAGGGAAGAAGAGACACGATCCCCGGATCCAAAAGGTCTAACTCATTCTGAACTTTTTCATTTTACCGGCAGTCCAGGTCAGATTCATTCATTCGATCGTATTAAGCGCTTACTGTGTACAGAGCACTGGACTAAGAGCTTGGTGAGCCCGTTGTCTTCTAGACTGTGAGCCCGTTGTTGGGTAGGTACCGTCTCTATCTGTTGCCGACTTGTACTTCCCAAGCGCTTAGTACAGTGCTCTGCACACAGTAAGTGCTCAATAAATACGACTGAATGAATGAATGAATGAATGAGAGAATCCAGTGCTTAGAACAGTACCCAGCACTTAGAACAGAAGCAGCGTGGCTCAGTGAAAAGAGCCCGGGCTTTGGAGTCAGAGTTCATGGGTTCAAATCCCAGCTCTGCCAACTGTCAGCTGTGTGACTTTGGGCAAGTCACTTCACATCTCTGTGCCTCAGTTCCCTCATCCATAAAATGGGGATTAAGACTGTGAGCCCCTCGGGGGACAACCTGATCACCTTGTAACCTCCCCAGTGCTTAGAACAGTGCTTTGCACATAGTAAGCCCTTAATAAATGCCATCATTATTATTACTATAGTAAGTCCTTAACAAATAACATCATTATTATAACAATACAACAATAAACAGACACATTCCCTGCCCACAGGAGCTTACTGTCTAGCAGGGGAGGCAGACATTGAGATAAATAGATCAATTACAGATATGTACATAAGTGCTGTGGGGCTGGGAGGGGGGATGAAATAAAGGGAGCAAGTTAGGGTGATGTTGAAGGGAGTGGGAGAAGAAAGGAGGGCTTAGTCAGGGAAGGCCTCCTGGAGGAGATGTGCCCTCATTAAGGCTTTGAAAGGGGGAGAGTAATTGCCTGTCAGACATGAGATGAGAGGGCATTCCAGGTCAGAGGCAAGACGTTGGCGAGGGTTCGGCAGGGAGATAGATAGCTCGCCTGCTCTATTCCTGTAATAATAGAGACCAATTCTTGGATGCTTGGTGTACAAAAGATCCCTCTACTAGAAGTTTTAAATATTAAAACTACTTCTCGATAGCTCTTAGTACAAAGGAAGCACCTAAATAAAAGAGAAGCACCATGGTCTAGTAGATAGAGCATGAGCCTGGGCGTCAGAAGGTGGTAAATTATAATCCCAGCTCTCCCACTGTCCGCTTTGTGACTTAGGGCAGTGTGTCTCAATGGAAAGAGCCCCGGCTTGGGAGTCAGAGGTCATGGGTTCTAATCCCGGCTCCACCGCTTGTCAGCTGTGTGACTTTGGGCAAGTCACTTCACTTCTCTGGGCCTCAGTTACCCCATCTGTAAAATGAGGAATAAGACTGTGAGCCCCCCCATGGGACAACCTGATCACCATGTATCCTCCCCAGCGCTTAGAACAGTACCTGGCACATAGTAAGCAATTAACAAATGCCATTATTGTTATTAATTCACTTCACTTCTCTGTTCTTCAGTTTCCTCATCTGTAAAATAGGGACTAAGATTGTGAGCCCCATGTGGGGCATGAACTGTGTCTGACCTGATTACCTTGTCTCTACCCCAACGTTTAGAACAGTGCCTGGCACTTAATTCTGCACATAGTAAGTGCTCAATAAAGACGATTGAATGGATGAATGTATGAAATAGCATTAAAAAAAAGTTCACACAGCCACATGATTTGCCTAATTGGCTATATTCTGTCTGAATCACTTTACAACCTGCTCTGATCCTTTCTTTTTTTCTGCATACTTATCCTTGAATCGGTAAACTTCCAAAACCCAGTGGGAACTCATGGAAAATTGTTATTCTAGGTAAGGATAGAAGTTACTATAAACACATTTGCCCAAATACATACTAAAAAGTAATTTTAAAATGACAATGACTTCTAGTTTATCCTTTCCTGCTCTAACTCTGCCCTCTCCTCTGCCAGACAAAACTATTTCTCCTCCCTTATTGACACCCATGCCCATCATCCCCGTCAGCACTTCCGTACATTTAACTCACTTCTCAGGCCCCCGGTTCCTCCCCCTCCTCCTTCCCTCACCCCCAACGATCTGGCCTCCTACTTTATTAATAAAATTAAATCCATCAGGTCTGACCTCCCCAAAGTCACTCCCCTGACTTCTCCAACCCCCCGGCTCTCAATGCTCTCCGCTACTCTCCCATCCTTCCCAGCTGTATCTTCTGATGAGATCTCCTCCCTCCTCTCAAGTACTACTCTGGCCACCTGTGCTACTGACCCCATTCCCTCTCGTCTTATGAAATCTCTTGCTCCATCCCTTCTCCCCTCCTTAACTTCCATCTTCAACCGCTCACTCTCCACTGGTTCCTTCCCCTCTGCCTTCAAACATGCCCATGTCTCTCCCATCCTAAAAAGACCCTCTCTTGACCCCACCTCACCTTCTAGTTATTGCCCTATCTTCCTAGTTATCACCCTATCTTCCTCCTACCATTCCTTTCCAAACTCCTTGAACGAGTCATCTACACACGATGCCTCAAATTCCTCAACACCAACTCTCTCCTCGACCTCCTCCAATCAGGCTTCCGTCCCCGACATTCCACAGAAACTGCCCTCTCAAAGGTCGCCAATGGCCTCCTGCTTGCCAAATCCAATGGCTCCTACTCTATTCTAATCCTCCTCGACCTCTCAGCTATCTTTGACACTGTGGACCACCCCCTTCTCCTCAACACACTATCCAACCTTGGCTTCACAGACTCCGTCCTCTCCTGGTTCTCCTCTTATTTCTCCGGCCGTTCATTCTCAGTCTCTTTTGAGGGCTCCTCCTCCCCCTCCCATCCCCTTACTGTGGGGGTTCCTCAAGGGTCAGTTCTTGGTCCCCTTCTGTTTTCTATCTACACTCACTCCCTTGGTGAACTCATTCGGTCCCACGGCTTCAACTATCATCTCTGCGCTGATGACACCCAAATCTACACCTCTGCCCCTGCTCTCTCTCCCTCCCTCCATGCTCGTATCTTCTCCTGCCTTCAGGACATCTCCATCTGGATGTCTGCCCGCCATCTAAAACTCAACATGTCCAAGACTGAACTCCTTGTCTTCCCTCCCAAACCCTGCCTGCTCCCTGACTTCCCTATCACTGTTGACGGCACTACCATCCTTCCCGTCTCACAAGCCCGCAACCTTGGTGTCATCCTCGACTACGCTCTCTTGTTCACCCTTCACATCCAATCCATCACCAAATCCTGCCGTACTCACCTCCGCAACATTGCCAAGATCCGCCCTTTCCTCTCCATCCAAACCACTACCTTGTTGATTCAATATCTCATCCTATCCCAACTGGTTTACTGCATCAGCCTCCTCCCTGATTTCCCATCCTCCTGTCTCTCCCCACCTCAATCCATACTTCATGCCGCTGCCTGGATTGTCTCTGTGCAGAAATGTTCTGGGCATGTTACTCCCCTCCTCAAAAATCTCCAGTGGCTACCAATCAATCTATGCATCAGGCAAAAACTCCTCACCTTCGACTTAAAGGCTGTCCATCACCTCGCCCCCTCCTACCTCACCTCCCTTCTGTCCTTCTCCAGCCCAGCCCGCACCCTCCGCTCCTCTGCTGCTAATCTCCTCACCGTACCTCGCTCTCACCTGTCCCACCATCGACCCCCGGCCCCCGTCCTCCCCCGGGCCTGGAATGGCCTCCCTCTGCCCATCCGCCAAGCTAGCTCTCTTCCTCCCTTCAAAGCCCTACTGAGAGCTCACCTCCTCCAGGAGGCCTTCCCACACTGAGCCCCCTCCTTCCTCTCTCCCTCCTCCCCCTCCCCATCCCCCCCCACCTTACCTCCTTCCCCTCCCCATAGCACCTGTATACATGTTTATATGTTTGTACATACTTATTACTCTATTTATATATTTATTCTATTTATTTTATTTGGTTTATATGTTTTGTTTTGTTGTTTGTCTCTCCCTTCTAGACTGTGAGCCTGCTGTTGTGTAGGGACCGTCTCTATATATTGCCAACTTGTACTTCCCAAGCGTTTAGTACAGTGCTTTGCACACAGTAAGCACTCAATATGATTGAATGAAAGAATGAAAGGAATGTAGTCACCCCAAATTAGCTCCTTGGGTAAAACTCTGGTCCTTAACACAGCCACTCACTTAAATGCCTGAAAATCCCCTGATGAGATAATTACTGAAATGGTAAACCACCACAATATGTCCTAGCAAGGCCCTGGCAGTCAGAGGATCTGGGTTCTAATTCTGACTCTGCCTCGACTCCTGCATGACCTTGAACTAGTCACAACTTCTCTTTGCCTCAGTTACCTCATCTGTAAAATGGAGATGAAGACTCTGAGCCCTATGTACTTCCCAAGTGCTCTACACGCAGTAAGCGCTCAATAAATATGATTGAATGAATGAATGAACGGGGACTGTGTCTGACCCGATTGTCTTGTATCTACCCAGGTGCTTAGTACAGTGTCTGGCACATAGTACGTGCTTAACAAATACCGTAATTATTATTACTAAGACTATGTTCCATGACTATACTTGAAGCACAAGTTTTGGCATTTAGCATTTTACTTCCAGAAAAAGGGATCATGACCCAAAGAAGAGAAGTCTCCTGACAAATCTTTCTCCTCCATCTCTTACTTAGAGAAGAACAAAGGATCAGGAATCCCTGAAATTCCTTGTTTGGGGTGATCAAAAACATTTGAACATCACATAATTAACCTGAGTGGTATATAATTATAATGTGTCTTCATGAACATTTTTTCTAACATCTTCAAGTTCCATTTAGGCCAAACCCCTGTATTTCAGAGTTTTTTGAGGTAGTGTTTATTGTCTTGAGGTATCAGAAACCCAATCTCTTTCTAAAACATCCTAATAACATGCTGCTTCAAAAGCTCTTTAGAGCGATATTCTTCAACAATTGAAAGCTGTAATTTGTCTTAAAAGCATTATAAAATGCAGAACACAGCAAAGCTGTCATTTTTAAATTGTTGTTTTTCTTCCAAGTGCAATAACCCGCTAATCGCTAGAAGAAAGAAATTCAGCAAAATACAAATATAGTGGCATGCTAGATACGGAGTTAATAAATAATGCATTATTTTGGAAATGTAAGTTCAGCTTTCACTGTGTTGTCCTAAGAAGAAGAAATGGTGAAATTCCATGCAAATCCATACACCTAATGTCCTAAACCCCCAAAATGATTTCCGGATATGAGCAGGGAATATGTCTGCTAATTCTGTTGTTTTGTACTTTCCCGAGCACTTAGAACAGTGCTTGGCATATAGTAAGCGCTCAATAAATCAGTCAATCAAATGTATTTATTGAGTGCTTACTGTGTGCAAAGGCTGCATTAAGCACTTGGGAGAGTTTGATGCAATAATATAAAACAGACACGTTCCCTGCCCGTGATTGATTAATTGATTGATTTGTGTCCATTGAACCATATTTTAAATTCCTGGAGGTTGAATGTTTTTGTATCTGCCAGTTTTCAGGCAACTGTATTATTGGCATATAATACAGACAAATAAAATTCTGACAAATGTGATCGGATGGTTTGGATCTAATGGTAGGAAATTAGCAATGGGCCCACTGAAATGGAGAAGCCCTGTTCTCTACATTCCTATTTGTGTTTTTCAAAAGAAAATAATCTCCCACCTGCAGGCTATTATGCATGACTCACTTAATATAGCTAGAGCTGTTACCCACAGTGAAACCCATTGGCATTTAGTTGGCAGGAGTCATATTTTCTCTGCATCTCATTGTGGTTGGGGAATGTGTCTATCAACCCTGCTTTTTGTTTTCGTTTTATGGTATTTGCTAAGGACTTATTAGGTGCCAGGCACTGTATTAAGCGCTGGGATAGAGACAAGCTAATCGGTTTAGACACAGTCCATGTCTCACATGGGGCTCCCAGTATTAATCCCCATTTTAGAGATGAGGTGAGTGAGGCACAGAGAAGTTAAGTGACTTGCCCCAAGGTCACACAGCAGACAAGTGGCAAAGTGGGATTAGAACCCGCTTTTGTGTAGGGACCGTCTCTATATGTTGCCAACTTGTACTTCCCAAGCGCTTAGTACAGTGCTCTGCACACAGTAAGCACTCAATGAATACGATTGAATGAATGAATGAAAGAAATGTAGTCACCCCAAATTACTCCTGTTGTATTGTACTCTCCTAAGCACTTAGTACAGTGCTCTGCACACAGTGTACACTCAAGAATACCATTGATGATGATGATGATGTATCCTAACCCAGATTCTGTCGATGGGCCAGAGGTGTGATCCATTAGAGAATGAGGGCACCGAATTCGGCGGAATCTAGATTAGGATGGGAGTTTTAAAACTGTTTTCACTTGTGTGTGAGAGAAGAGTAGGTGAGCATAGAGAAGAGGGTCCTTTGGGGCAATCCTGTTTCTGAATATCAATCGATCAAAGGTATTTATTTAGCGCTTAATGTGTGCAGAGCACTGTATTCATTCATTCAATCCTATTTATTGAGCACTTACTGTGTGCTTACTGTGTGCTTCTCGCCCCCCAATGTCGCTTTCGCACTATCCCTCCTCCCCCTTCCCTTTCCTTCCCTTCCTTTGAAGCCCACATTATTCGCCTCTACCACCCCCTCCAGATTCTTGTAGCCGTCATCTACCGCCCTCCAGGCCCCACTTCCAACTTCTTTAACGACTTTGACCCCTTCCTCACATTCCTTCTCTCCTTCTCCATGCCCACTCTGATCCTCGGAGACTTCAATATCCACATGGATATCCCTAACGACTCCTCTGCCGCCCGCCTTCTATCTCTCCTTGACGCTGCCAACCTCTTCCTCCACCCCACCTCACCCACTCACCAACTTGGTCATACCCTCGACCTCATCATCTCCTACCGCTGCACTGTGTCCACCCTCACCAACTCTGTGATCCCTCTCTCTGATCATAATCTTCTCACCTGCCTCCTCACTCACACTCCTTTCCCCTGTAAATCCGTATTACTCCCTCACAGAGATCTCCGCTCTCTGGACCCCACCCATCTTTCGGAGCGCCTCACACCCCACCTCGCCGCCCTCTCCTTTCTACCCAGTCTTGATGATCAGATTACTGCTCTCAACTCTACCCTTTCTACTCAGCTAGACTCGCTCGCTCCCCTTTCCCTTCGCCGCTCTCGCACCACTAACCCACAGCCCTGGATCATTGCCACTGTCCGCCTCCTTCGCTCTTATGCTCGAGCTGCCGAACGCTGCTGGCGAAAGTCTAAACACCATGCCAACCTCGTTCACTTCAAGTTTATCCTTTCCTGCCTTAACTCAGCCCTCTCTTCTGCCAGACAAAACTATTTCTCCTCCCTTATTGACACCCATGCCCATCACCCCCGCCAGCTCTTCCGTACATTCAACTCCCTTCTCAGGCCCCCGGTTCCTCCACCTCCTCCTTCCCTCACCCCCAACGATCTGGCCTCCTACTTCATTAACAAAATTAAATCCATCAGGTCCGACCTCCCCAAAGTTCATCTTATGAAATCTCTCGCTCCATCCCTTCTCCCATCCTTAACTTCCATCTTCAACCGCTCACTCTCCACTGGTTCCTTCCCCTCTGCCTTCAAACATGCCCATGTCTCTCCCATCCTAAAAAAACCCTCTCTTGACCGCACCTCACCTTCTAGTTATCGTCCCATATCCCTCCTACCATTCCTTTCCAAACTCCTTGAACGAGTTGTCTACACTCGCTGCCTAGAATTCCTCAACAACAACTCTCTCCTCGACCCCCTCCAGCCTGGCTTCCGTCCCCTACATTCCATGGAAACCGCCCTCTCAAAGGTCACCAATGACCTCCTGCTTGCCAAATCCAACGGCTCATACTCTGTCCTAATCCTCCTCGACCTCTCAGCTGCCTTTGACGCTGTGGACCACCCCCTTCTCCTCAACACCCTATCTGACCTTGGCTTCACAGACTCCATCCTCTCCTGGTTCTCCTCTTATCTCTCCGGTCGTTCTTTCTCAGTCTCTTTTGCAGGCTCCTCCTCCCCCTCCCATCCTCTTACTGTGGGGGTTCCCCAAGGTTCAGTGCTTGGTCCCCTTCTGTTCTCAATCTACACTCACTCCCTTGGTGACCTCATTCGCTCCCACGGCTTCAACTATCATCTCTACGCTGATGACACCCAGATCTCCATCTCTGCCCCTGCTCTCTCCCCCTCCCTCCAGGCTCGCATCTCCTCCTGCCTTCAGGACATCTCCATCTGGATGTCCGCCTGCCACCTAAAGCTCAACATGTCGAAGACTGAGCTCCTTGTCTTCCCTCCCAAACCTTGTCCTCTCCCTGACTTTCCCATCTCTGTTGACGGCACTACCATCCTTCCCGTCTCACAAGCCCGCAACCTTGGTGTCATCCTCGACTCCGCTCTCTCATTCACCCCTCACATCCAAGCCGTCACCAAAACCTGCCGGTCTCAGCTCCGCAACATTGCCAAGATCCGCCCTTTCCTCTCCATCCCAACCGCTACCCTGCTCATTCAAGCTCTCATCCTATCCCGTCTGGACTACTGCACCAGCCTTCTCTCTGATCTCCCATCCTCGTGTCTCTCTCCACTTCAATCCATACTTCATGCTGCTGCCCGGATTATCTTTGTCCAGAAACGCTCTGGGCATATTACTCCCCTCCTCAAAAACCTCCAGTGGCTACCAATCAATCTGTGCATCAGGCAGAAACTCCTCACCCTGGGCTTCAAGGCTGTCCATCCCCTCGCCCCCTCCTACCTCACCTCCCTTCTCTCCTTCTACTGCCCAGCCCGCACCCTCCGCTCCTCCACCACTAATCTCCTCACTGTACCTCGCTCTCGCCTGTCCCGCCATCGACCCCCGGCCCACGTCATCCCCCGGGCCTGGAATGCCCTCCCTCTGCCCCTCCGCCAAGCTAGCTCTCTTCCTCCCTTCAAGGCCCTGCTGAGAGCTCACCTCCTCCAGGAGGCCTTCCCAGACTGAGCCCCTTCTTTCCTCTCCCCCTCGTCCCCCTCTCCATCCCCCCCGTCTTACCTCCTTCCCTTCCCCACAGCACCTGTATATATGTATATATGGTTGTACATATTTATTACTCTATTTATTTATTTATTTTACCTGTACATTTCTATCCTACTTATTTTATTTTGTTGGCATGTTTGGTTCTGTTCTCTGTCTCCCCCTTTTAGACTGTGAGCCCACTGTTGGGTAGGGACTGTCTCTATGTGATGCCAATTTGTACTTCCCAAGCGCTTAGTACAGTGCTCTGCACATAGTAAGCGCTCAATAAATACGATTGATTGATTGATTGATTGTGCAGAGCACTGTGCTAAGCACTTGGGAAGTACAAGTTGGCAACATGTAGGGACGGTCCCTACCCAACAGTGGGCTCACAGTCTAGAAGACTGTACTAAGTGCTTGGGGAAGTACAATACAATAGAGTTGGTAGACAGGATCCCCTGTCCTCAAGGAGCTTACAGCGTACAAGGGTATGCTACATGGGTCATCTTGGATCCATATTCACTTTAGAAGCAGCTGAGAAGCAGTGTGGCTCAGTGGAAAGAGCACAAGCTTTGGAGTCGGAGGTCACAGGTTCAAATTCCCGGCTCTGCCACGTGTCTGCTGTGTGACCTTGGGCAAGTCACTTAACTTCTCTGAGCCTCAGTTACCTCATCTGTAAAATGGGGATCAAGACTGTGAGCCCCGCGTGGAACAACCTGATCACCTTGTATTCCCCCCCAGCGCTTAGAACAGTGCTTTGCACATAGTAAGCGCTTAATAAATGCCATCATCATCATCATCATCATACCAACATTATTATTATTACTTTAGACTACCCAGATTGAGAGGACAGCATTTAAAAGTCTGACCATTTTACAATCCACTATGCCACTGAGCTAAAAAAAAGGCTTCCCTAGGTTCTACTGCAGCTGTGTTAAACTCAAGAGCAAATTTAGCCTTTAACCCCACCTCCACTGTAAGAGTCTTTCTTCACTGCTTCTCCGTGACAACCCTGTATAATCATGCAAGCAGAAGCCACAGAGGTGAGGACATCTCTCTCCAGATCGCGGCCACTTCTCTTGATCTCTGACTATCAATAGCAACCGGCTGTCACGTAGAGTGGAATCAAAGAGGCCCCTGCGCCTTTTAGAAGATGGGGCTGAGAACCTCAAAAATGTCTCGCAGTAGCACCGAACTCTGCGATAATTATAGCAAGATTAACAAGGTCATTTATTAAAGCACTTATTCTGTGCCAAGCTTGGGGGTGGCTATGAGATAATCAGTTAGAATTTCCACCCATCACCCCTGTAACGCGGATATAAATTGTCTCCGCCAAATATCTGCTGGCGGCGACGTCCACACCCCCTGGAGTCTTTAACAGCGATGCTAAAACCAGCGCTAAAACTAAAATAAAAATTTTAAAAACCCATTTCCAACAGGAACACTGGGGATGAGTGGGCTTTTGGGGGACAGGGATGGTGGAAGGAACAGCACGGTGAGCTAGGCAGCTTGGAGTCGGGGGATATCGGTGTGGTGAGAAGGGGATTGTTAGAGGATGCTGGAAGGGGTGAAGGGGGAGCAAGCATGGAGTGGCTCAGCCTGAACTTGACTTGGAAGCATGAATTCTGCTACATCTTCTTGGTCCTCTTACACCTCTGTAGGATTCAATCAGTGGCAAGCAGACAGTTAGCCAGCAACAAAACTAACACCAGGCTCATGGCCTTGAGCCTTGGGGACGAGTGAAGTGGAATAATACTAAAACTTGTTAAGCACTTACTATGTTCCAAGCACTGTTCTAAATCCAGGGGTAGGTATAAGTTAATCAGGTTGGACACAGTCCCTGTCCCACATGGGGCTCACACTCCAAATCCCCATTTTCCCGATGAGAGAACTGAAGCACAGAGTAGTTGAGTGGCTTGCCCAAGGTCACACAGCAGACAAGTGGCAGAGCCGGAATTAGAACCCCGGTCCTTCTGATTCCCAGGCCTGTGCTCTATCCACTAAACCAAGCTGCTTCTCCAAGGGGCTGGGCTACATTCCCCCTCCCTGCTGCTCACCAGAAACATTTTTTTACATGGAAGCAGAGTTCCTGGTGGCGTCCACTTCAGTCCGGCACTAGTTACTGGTGGTCAATAATGGCCATTCTGCCGGGGAGTGGAAGGCCTTTCCCTGATGGGATTTTTCGATGGAGGAATCGTTAATCCAGGTTCATTCATTCATTTATTCAATCGTATTTATTGAGCGCTTACTGTGTGCAGAGCACTGTACTAAGCACTTGGGAAGTACAAGTTGACAACATATAGAGACAGTCCCTACCCAACAGCGGGCTCACAGTCTAGAAACAGGTTCACTGTACAGGTTCACTGTAACTGGAGAGTGGCACCTCTCTGACAGTCTCTCTCCTTATGAGAAGCAGCATGGCTCAGTGGAAAAGAGCCTGGGCTTTGGAGTCAGAGGTCATGGGTTCAAATCCCTGCTCCACCAATTGTCAGCTGTGTGACTTTTGGCAAGTCACTTCACTTCCCTGTGCCTCAGTTCCCTCATCTGTAAAATGGGGATGAAGACTGTGAGCCCCCCCATGGGATAACCTGATCACCTTGTAACCTCCCCAGCTCTTAGAACAGTGCTTTGCATATAGTAACTGCTTAATAAAAGCCATTATTATTATTATGCTCCGTCGAGTCACTTGGAAACTAAGAGAATGAAGTTCAAGAAGTTTCCCCAGCATCATCCTCCATCCCATCTCTGAATCCAAATCCTGAGGATTTGGCTTGCTTCTCTCCCCCTGGGGTGATGGGGACAACAAGCTAGTTGCTCCCCTGTAGCCTACAGCCAGGAGAGCCTGGGCTTTAGAGTCAGAAGGTCATGGGTTCTAATCCCAGCTCCACCACTTGTCTGCTGTGTGACCTTGGGCAAGCCACTTCACTTCTCTGGGTCTCAGTTACCTCGTCTGTAAAATGGGGATCGAGATTGTAAACCCTATGTGGGAGGTGTGCTCAACCTGATTTGCTTGTATAATAATAATGATGGCATTTATTAAGCGCTTACTATGTGCAAAGCACTATTCTAAGCGCTGGGGAGGTTACAAAGTGATCAGGTTGTCCCATGTGGGGATTACAGTCTTCATCCCCATTTTACCGATGAGGTAACTGAGGCACAGAGAAGTTAAGTGAGTTGCCCAAAGTCACACAGCTGACAAGTGCTGAAGTCAGGATTTGAACCTATAACCTCTGACTCCAAAGCCCGGGCTCTTTCCACTTAGCCTCGCTGCTTCGCTGTATTCGTTCATTTTTTAATCGTATTTATTGAGCGCGTACTGTGTGCAGAGCACTGTACTAAGCGCTTGGGAAGTACAAGTTGGCAACATATAGAGATGGTCCCTACCCAACAGCGGGCTCACAGTCTAGAAATCCACCCCAGCCCTTAGTGGATGGATTACCAGTGCCTGGACTGTGAGCCCACTGTTGGGTAGGGACTGTCTCTATATGTTGCCAACTTGTACTTCCCAAGCGCTTAGTACAGTGCTCTGCACACAGTAAGCGCTCAATATGATTGATTGATTGGTACATAGTAAGCACTTAAATACCATAATTATTATTATTAGATGAGGCCTCATCATTAGGGAATTTGTTAAGCGCCTACTGTGTGTTAAGCACTGTGCTAAGTGTTAAGAGAGATACCAACTCATGTGGTTTTCAAAAAAAACTCCTCACTATGGGCTTTAAAGCTCTCCACCACCTTGCCCCCTTCTAGCTCACCTCCCTTCTCTCCTTCTTCATCCCGGCCTGCACCCTCCGCTCCTCTGCTGCTAACCTTCTCACCGGGCCTCGTTCTCACCTATCTCGCCGCCAACCCGTGGCCCATGTCCTATTTCTGGCCTGGAATGCCCTCTCTCCTCAAATCTGCCAGACAATCACTCTCTCCCTCTTCAAAACCCTACTGAAGGCACTCCTCCTCCAGTACGTCTTCCCAGACTAAGCCCCGCTTTTCCTCAGCTCCACCCCCTTCCTCATTATCCTGACTCACTCCCTTTGCTCTCCCCCCACACCGCCCCACAGCACTTATGTATATATCTTTGGATCTATAATTCTATTTATTCATATTAATGCCTGTTTCCTTCTATTGATGTCTGTCTCCCCTCCTTCTAGACTGCTAGTGCACCCCAAGATTCAGGAAAATCTCTGCCACCATGCCAGCTCTTGAGGAAATCCCTTCAAAAAGCACAAGAAGCAATTGGGTTTCCACACTCTGGTCCTGCTCTAAGCTGAAGCCGGTAGCCATTGTTGGAGAAGCAGCGTGGCTCAGTGGAAAGAGCCCGGGCTTTGGAGGCAGAGGTCATGGGTTCAAATCCCAGCTCCGCCAGTTGTCAGCTGTGTGGCTTTGGGCAAGTCACTTAACTTCTCTGGGCCTCAGTTACCTCATCTTTAAAATGGGGATTAAGATTGTGAGCCCTCCGTGGGACAACCTGATCACCTCGTAACCTCCCCAGCGCTTAGAACAGTGCTTTGCACATAATAAGCACTTAATAAATGCCATAACAATAATAATTATAATAGTTATCATTATTATTACTGTTGGAAGTGAGGGCCTGGGCATCAGAGGACCTGGGTTCTAACCACTTGTCTACTGTGTGACTTTTGGCAAGTCACTTAACTTCTTTAGAGAAGCAGTGTGGCTCAATGTTAAGAGCACGGGCTTGGGACTCAGAGGTCATGGGTTTAAATCCCGGCTCCACCAGTTGTCAGCTGTGTGACTTTGGGCAAGTCACTTCTCTATGCCTCAGTTCCCTCATCTGTAAAATGGGGATGAAGACTGGGAGCCCCACGGGGGACAACCTGATCACCTTGTCTCCTCCCCAGCGCTTAGAACAGAGAGTTGCACATAGTAAGTGCTTAACAAATGCCTCATTATTATTATTAACTTCTCTGTGCCTCAGTTACCTCATCTGTAAAAGGGGGATTAAATCCTACTCCCTCCCACTTAGATTGTGCAGTCTACGTTGGACAAGAACTGTGTCCAACCTGATTGTCTTGTGTCATCCTAGAGCTTGGTAATAATAATGGCATTTATTAAGCACTTACTATATGCAAAGCACAGTTCTAAGTGCAGGGGAGGTTACAAGATGATCAGGTTGTCCCACTGGGGGCTCACAGTCAATCCCCATTTGACAGATGAGGTAACTGAGGCACAGAGAAGTTAAGTGACTCACCCAAAGTCACATAGCTGATAATTGGCAGAGCTGGGATTTGAACCCATGACCTCTGACTCCAAAGCCCAGGCTCTTTCCACTGAGCCATGCTGCTTCTCTCACTTGGCACATAATAAGGGCTTAACTAATACCTTTTAAATAATAATGTGTGGCTTCTCAGAATGCAGACAAGCAGGCATCCCCTTTTTTGAAAAAGTAAAATGCATTATATTTCACTAAAGAAAGGTAGTTACAGGATCAATGTCAACTCAAATATTGATTAGAACCATGCAAGCTTGCAGAAGATAGCCGGGTTTCAATAATAATAATAATAATGACACTATTTGTTCTATTTGAGCTATTTGACACTCAGCACTGTATTAAGTGCTGAGGTAAATAGAATATAATCAGGTCCAACACAATCCCTGTCCCACATGGGACTCACAATCATCAAATCCCGATTATACAGATAAGGAAACTGAGGCAGAGAGCTTAGAACAGTGCTCGGCACATAGTAAATGCTTAACAAATACCATCATCATTAAATAAAAGTCTTCAAAAAACAGGGGGGAGCAGGGGGTCACTGCTCAGTGGGTTTCCAGCTGCAAGGGAAAAGCTATGGTTTGCATCTCCCTGGAAGTCAGAAGGACCTGAGTTCTAATCCCAGCCGTGCCAATTACTTGCTGAGTGATCTTGGGCAAGTCACTTCACTTCTCGGGTCTTCAGTTTCTTCAGCTATAAGAAACGAGAATTAAAAAACTGTTCCCCCTCCTACTTAGACTGTGACTACCCCAGCACTTAGAAAAGTGTCTGACACACAGTAAGTCTTAACAAATACCATGATTATTATAATTATTTTCTGGCCATTTCTCAATAGCTATGCTGTAGTTTCTCTAGAGCCCAATTCATTCATTCATTCAATTGTATTTATTGAGCGCTTACTGTGTGCAGAGCACTGCACTAAGCTCTTGGGAAGTACAAGTTGGAAACATATAGAGATGGTCCCAACCCAACAGTGGGCTCACAGTCTAGAAGGGGGAGACAGAGAACAAAACAAAACCTATTAACAAAATAAAATAAATATGTACAAATAAAATAAATGGAGTAATAAATACATACAAACATATAATCAATCAATCATATTTATTGAGTGCTTACTGTGTGCAGAGCACTGTACTAAGCACTTGGGAAGTACAAGTTGGCAACATATAGAAACAGTCCCTACCCAACAGTGGGCTCACAGTCTAGAAGGGGGAGACAGAGAACAAAACAAAACATATTACCAAAATAAAATAAATAGAACAAATATGTACAAATAAAATAAATGAATAGAGTAATAAATACGTACAAACATATAAGTGCCCTAGAACTTTCAGAACGATTATGCTTCATCTCTTTAAGGCATCCAACTTCTAGACTGTAAGCCCATTGTTGGGTAAGGACCGTCTCTCTATGTTGCCGACTTGTACTTTCCAAGCGCTTAGTACAGTGCTCTGCACACAGTAAGCACTCAATAAATATGATTGAATGAATGAATGAACGAACGAATGAATCAGAGCCATAGGAGTGTTTGAGTTCTCCAGGGGAATGGGTATAGAGGGAGAACTCAGCCTTTAGGTGCTATCAGAGAGTGGGAAGCAGAGGAGGAATATGCAGAAGAGACTGGGAAGGAACAGTCAGAGAAAGAGGAGGAGAACCAAGAGAGGAAAGTGTTGGTGAATCCTAGTTGTTATCAGTGGCAGTGAATTCAAGGAGATGGGGGTGGTCTGTGGTGGCTGAGACGTCTAGGAGGATTAGAGTTGAGTAGAGGCCAGCAGATTTGGCCAGAAGAGGGTCATTGGTTACCTTAGAGGGCTGTTTTTGTGAAGTGGGCATAAGTCAGATTGGAAGGGATTGAGGAGAGAAGTGGAGGATAAGAAGTGGAGACAGCGGGTGGAAACAACTCTCTCCAGATGTTTGGAGAGAAACTGTAGGAGGGAGATGGGGCAATAACTGGAGGGAGCCCTGGAATCAAGGGAGCTTGTTAGAAGGAGAGGGGAGACATGCATGTTTGAAAGCAGTGGGGAAGAAGCAGTTGGAGAGAGAGCAGTTTAAGATAGCAGTCATGGAGGGAAGAAGGGAGGAAGCGAGTGTTTTACGAAGGTATAAAGGGTTGGGTCAGAAGCACAGGTGGAGGGGGTAGATTTAGAGAGGAGGTGAGAGATTTCATGATGAGTTACTGCAGGGAATAGAGGGAGAATTGGAGGCGGGTGGGAGGGGGGATCAGAAAGCAGCAGGGGAGATTTTAGGGAAATCATGCCTGATGGCTTCAATTTTGTTGATGAAGTGTTTGGGCCAGGTCATTAGGGGAAAGAGATGGTGGGGGTGGGGGGACAGGAGGTTTGAGAAGGGAGTTAAATGTCCCAGGAGTTTTCCACTCAGGGATCCCAAAGCACTTTCAACAACCTGATTAACCTCATCTTGAACGCTTGCCTAGGGAGAGAGATGTGGATGTCTTGATTTCCCTCAAAGGGCAGGCTAATTGATTCATGGTGGGTCATCCAGAAAATCAGTGATGGAATCAGAAATGGAATCCAGGAGTCTTGGGAGTCTTCAACATCCTCTCTAACCTCCAGAGCCCTTCAACATTCCTCTTAGTACTAGCTCCTTTATGCCAGAGATCTTGTTATTACCCTTTTGAGTCTGTGGTGACAGACTAACAAATGGCTAACATTCTCCTATCAGTATATACATATGTCTCTGGGCTCGGGGAACTTCAAAGTCCAAACCTCTCTTTTGAAACCATTTGACAAGACGTTAAAAGGTGGTGGCAGATTATAATAATAATAATAATGGCATTTATTAAGCTCTTACTATGTGCAAAGCACTGTTCTAAGCACTGGGGAGGTTACAGAGTGATCAAGGTTGCCCCACTGGGGGCTTACAGTCATCATCATCATCAATCATATTTATTGAGCGCTTACTGTGTGCAGAGCACTGTACTAAGCGCTTGGGAAGTACAAGTTAGTCTTCATCCCCATTTTCCAGCTGAGGCAACTGAGGCACAGAGAAGTGAAGTGACTTACCCAAAGTCACACAGCTGACAAGTGGCGGAGCCGGAATTTGAACCCATGACCTCTGATTCCAAAGCCCGGGCTCTTTCCACTGAGCCATGCTGCTTCTCTAAGCTTATGCAAAAGACCTCCCCACTGCCAGTTATTCAGTCAAGCTGAGGGAGGAGAAATCTGACCTTATGATGATGATGGTATTTGTTAAGTGCTTACTAGGTGCCAAGCATTGTTCTAAGTGCTGAGGTAGATACAAGGTAATCAGGTTATCCCACGGGGGGCTTACAGTTTTAATTCCCATTATCCAGATGAGGGAACTGAGGCACAGAGAATTCATTCATTCATTCAATCGTATTTATTGAGCACTTACTGTGTGCAGAGCACTGTACTAAGCGCTTGGGAAGTACAAGTTGGCAACATATAGAGACGGTCCCTACCCAACAGCGGGCTCACAGTCTAGAAGGGGGAGACAGACAACAAAACAAAACATATCAACAAAATACAATAAATAGAATAAATATGTACAAATAAAAATTAATACGTACCAATAAAATAAATATGTACAAATAAAAGTGAAGTGACTTGCCCAAAGTCACACAGCTGACAAGCGGTAGAGCTGGGATTAGAACCCATGACCCCTAACTCCAAAGCCCAGGCTCTTTCTACCAAGCCACAGTGCTTCTCATTCGTGTTCTTATCTGAAAACAGGTGTGAACTTGAGACTCAAATGTGAATATTGTACCTAAACATAAAGCACTTAATAAATATGATTGATTGATTGATTGATTGATTGATTTCTAAGCAGGAGCATCCTGTGACCCCGGTAACTAGGGTGATTAATATAAACAGGTGTTGACCAACACTGCAGAGCTTAATTCGAAGGGAGTCACAGGTTAAGTTGAGCTCCTGAGGCATCCTCTAGACCGTAATTGCTTTGTGAACGGGAATGTGTCAACCGACTCTTTTTTATTGTACTCTCCCAAGTGCTTAGTACGGTGCTCTGTCAGTGCTGAATAAATACCACCGATGATGATGATGATGATCTCAATCCAGCAAGATTTCTGAGCCATTGCACTGCTTCAGCCTATGGGATGACCATCTCTTTCTCATGGACATTTACAAATTGGGTGCTCATAGTGACCACCTGCTTGCAGCTTCTCCACTAGGCCCTGTACATTCAATTCATTCATTCACTCAATCGTATTTATTGAGCATTTACTGTGGGTGGAGCACTGTACTAAGCGCTTGGGAGAGTACAATATAACAATAAACGGACGCATTCCCGGCCCACGACGAGCTTACAGTCTAGAGGGGGAGACATTAGACGCTAATTCATTCATTCATTCAGTCGCATTTATTGAGCGCTTACTGTGTGCAGAACCCTGTACTAAGCGCTTGGGAAGTACAAGTTGGCAACATATATAGAGACGGTCCCTGCCTGACAACAGGCTCACAGTCTAGAGCCCATTAGAGCAAATTAGACAGCAGAGACATGAATTAGACACTAGAAAACAAGGACTGGGTTTTCTGGAGAAAAAACATACAATAAGGGGGTTACCAGCAGTCCACAGCTGCACAGCACTTGTGTACATATTGGTAATTTATTTATAATAATAATAATAATAATAATAATAATAATAATTGTGGTATTTGTTAAGGACTTTCTTCAAAGCCCTACTAAGAGCCCTCCTTCCTCTTTTCTCCTCCCCCTCCCCATCCCCCTGCCTTACCTCCTTCCCCTCCCCACAGCACCTGTATATATGTATATATGTTTACAGGTATTTATTACTCTATTTATTTATTTTATTTGTATAAATTTATTCTATTTATTTTGTTAATATGTTTTGTTCTTTTGTCTGTCTCCCCCTTCTAGACTGTGAGCCCGCGGTTGGGTAGGAACTGCCTCTATATGTTGCCAACTTGTACTTCCCAAGCACTTAGTACAGTGCTCTACACACAGTAAGCGCTCAATAAATACGATTGAATGAATGAATGAATGAATACTATGTGCCAGGCACCGTGCTAAGCGCTGAATGGATACGAGCAAATTAGGTTGGACACAGTCTTAATCCCCATTTTACAGATGAGGTAACTGAGGCCCAGACAAGTGAAGTGGCTTGCCCAAGGCCACACAGCAGTCAAGTGGTGAGCCAGAATTAGAACCCATGACTTTTTGACTCTCAGGACCATGCTCTAACCACTAAGCCATGCTGCTTTATAGTAATGTCTGTCTCCCCGTCTAGACTGTGAGCTCATTGTGGGCAGGGAATATGAATATGTCAGAGAAGCAGCGTGGCTCAATGGAAAGAGCCCGGGCTTTGGAGTCAGAGGTCATGGGTTCAAACCCCGGCTCCACCAATTATCAGCTGTGTGACTTTGGGCAAGTCACTTCACTTCTCTGTGCCTCAGTTACCTCATCTGTAAAATGGGGATTAAGATTATGAGCCCCACGTGGGACAACCTCATCACCCTGTAACCTCCCCAGAGCTTAGAACAGTGCTTTGCACATTGTAAGCGCTTAACAAATGCCATCATTACTATTATTATTATCACTCACTCCGTTACATTGTACTCTTTCATTCATTCATTCATTCATTCATTCAATCGTATTTATTGAGCGCTTACTGTGTGCCGAGCACTGTACTAAGTGCTTGGGAAGTACAAGTTGGCAACATATAGATACGGTCCCTACCCAACAGCGGGGCTCACAGCCTGGAAGACAACGGGCTCTTCCAAAAGCTTAATACAGTACTCTGACCGCAGTAAGCGCTCAATAAATATGATTGAGTGAATGACTGATTGGTTCCATGACCAGTGCAGCAGCTGCAGAATAAAGTAAGGGCACCAAGTGGGTATCAGTCTAGGACTGTCCCTTCGGTCAGTCCCTGGAGTTGCTCATACCTGGAAGCGGGGCCATAATATCAATATTAAATATTAATACCAATAATAAATAATAAATTATTGTTTTATAATAATAACAATAATGTTATTAATAATAAGTTCCATTATTATTATTAATTGGCGGAGCTGGGATTTGAACCCATGACCGTGCTCTATCAACTAAGCCAATATACCGCACAGTTCGATGTGTCTCACAGTCGTACCTCCCAAGCGCTTAGTACAGCGCTCTGCACACAGTAAGCGCTCAGTAAACACGATTGAATGAATGAATGAATTTTATTTGTACATATTTATTCTATTTATTTTGTTAATATGTTTTGTTCTCCGTCTCCCCCTTCTAGACTGTGAGCCCACTGTTGGGTGGGGACTGTCCCTAGATGTTGCCAACTTGGACTTCCCAAGCGCTTAGTACAGTGTTCTGCACACAGTAAGCGCTCAATAAATACGATTGAATGAATGAATGAATTTTGTTTGTACATATTCATTCTATTTATTTTGTTAATATGTTTTGTTCTCTGTCTCCCCCTTCTAGACTGTGAGCCCACTGTTGGGTAGGGACCGTCTCTAGACATCTCTAGATGTTGCCAACTTGGACTTCCCAAGCGCTTAGTACAGTGCTCTGCACACAGTAAGCGCTCAATAAATACGATTGAATGAATGAATGAATTTTATTTGTACATATTTATTCTATTTATTTTGTTAATATGTTTTGTTCTCTGTCTCCCCCTTCTAGACTGAGCCCACTGTTGGGTAGGGACCGTCTCTAGATGTTGCCAACTTGGACTTCCCAAGCGCTTAGTACAGTGCTCTGCACACAGTAAGCGCTCAATAAATACGACTGAATGAATGAATGAATTTTATTTGTACATATTCATTCTATTTATTTTGTTAATATGTTTTGTTCTCTGTCTCCCCCTTCTAGACTGTGAGCCCACTGTTGGGTAGGGACCATCTGTCTCTAGATGTTGCCAACTTGGACTTCCCAAGCGCTTAGTACAGTGCTCTGCATCATCATCATCATCAATCGTATTTATTGAGCGCTTACTGTGTGCAGAGCACTGTACTAAGCACACAGTAAGCGGTCAATAAATACGATTGAATGAATGAATGAATGAATGCCTCACTAACAGGAGAAACCTCCCTGCTGGGTTCCTACATACATCTCCAAAAGAAGGCTCTCTCTCTCCACAAAAAGGTTTCCAGATACTGTCAGCCAAAGAAGGAGGTACCCACACCGCTCTTGAGCGCTTACTCTGTGCCGTTTAAAGTAAACTTGTCTTATGCCGTCGAGTCGTTTCCGATCCACAGCGACAACACGGACGCATCTCTCCCAGACCGCCTCCCTCTCCATCAGCACTCATTCTGGAAGTGTGGCTAGACAGGTTTTTTTTGGTAAAAATCCGGAAGCGGTTTACCATTGCCGCCTTCCGTGCAGCTCATCCATTCAATCGTATTTATAGAGCGCTTACTGTGTGCAGAGCACTGTACTAAGTGCTTGGGAAGTACAAGCTGGCAACATATAGGACGGTCCCAGTAAACTCAAGTCTCCACCCTCGACTCTCTCCCATGCTGCTGCTGCCCAGCCTGGGTGAGTTTTGACTTGTAGCAGATGGCCTTCCACTTACTAGCCACTGGCCAAGCTAAGACAGGCCTCTGCTTGAGTCTCCCTCCCGTAGCTGAGACTGGTAGAGGACTGGAAACTCTCCAGATGTGACCCTGAGAGGGGATTAAACCTGCACCCTCCTCTCCTCTGCCGCTAACCTCCTCACTGTACCTCATTCTCGCCCGTCCCACCGTCGACCCCCGGCCCACGTCCTCCCCCTGGCCCGGAATGCCCTCCCTCTGCCCATCTGCCAAGCTAGCTCTCTTCCTCCCTTCAAAACCCTACTGAGAGCTCACCTCCTCCAAAAAGCCTTCCCAGACTGAGCCCCCTCGTTCCTCTCCCCCTCCCCATCCCCGCAGCCTACCTCCTTCCCCTCCCCACAGCACCTGTATATATATTTGTACAGATTTATTACTCTATTTATTTTACTTGTACATATTTACTATTCTGTTTATTGTGTTAATGGTGTGCATTTTGCTTTAATTCTTTTTGTTCTGACAACTTGACACCTGTCCACATGTTTTGTTTTGTTCTCTGTCTCCCCTTTCTAGACTGTGAGCCCGTTGTTGGGTAGGGACCGTCTCTATAGGTTGCCAGCTTGTACTTCCCAAGCGCTTAGTACGGTGCTCTGCACACAGTTAGCGCTCAATAAATACGATCAAATGAATGAATAAACACCTGGCCCAAAAATTGAAATTCCTCTGAAAAAAGGGTTCCAACATGACTTTATCAAAAGAAAGGAGGCACTTGCCCATGATGAGCCGGGAACTATTCAATCAATCAATCATATTTATTGAGCTCTTACTGTATGCCAACTTGTACTTCCCAAGCGCTTAGTACAGTGCTCTGCACACAGTAAGCGCTCAATAAATATGACTGATTGATTGATTGTATGCAGAGCAGTGTACTGAGCACTTGGGAAAGGACACTATAAAAGAGTTAGCGGACAAATTCCCTCCCCACAGTGAGCTAAGGAAAGGAGTTTGGGAAGCATTTGGAAGTTCTGAGTTTTGTTTTGTCGCCCTAGCCCTTGGATTTGCACACTTTATTCACCACACTAAAGAGCCTCACAGCATTTATGTGCTTATGAGAAGCAGCGTGGCTCAGTGGAAAGAGCCCAGGCTTGGGAGTCAGAGGTCAAGGGTTCTAATTCCAGCTCCGCCACTTTCAGCTGTGTGACTCTGGCAAGTCACTTTACTTCTCTGTGCCTCAGTTACCTCATCTGTGAAATGGGGATGAAGAATGTGAGCCCCATGTGGGACAACCTGATCACCTTGTATCCCCCCAGCACTTAGAACAGTGCACATAGTAAGTGCTTAACAAATACCATCATCATTATTATTACATCTACAATTTATTCATTTATATTTCTATCCCTCTCCCCTTCTAGACTGTAAGTTCATCGTGGGCAGGGAGCATTTCTACTAATTGTTGTAGCACGCTCTCTAAAGTGCTCAGTACAGTCTGTCAGTCAGTCAGTCAATCATATTTCTTGAGAGCTTATTGTGCTCAGAGCACTGTATTAAGCGCTTGGGAGAGGACAATATAACAATAAACAGACACATTCCCTGCCCACAAAGAGCTTAGAATCTAGAGAGGCAGACACTAATATAAATAAACAAATTACAGATATGTACACAAGTCCTGTGGAGCTGGGAGGGGGGGATGAACAAAGGGAGCAAGCCAGGGCAATGCAGAAGGGAATGGGAGAATAATAAATAATAATGCTGGCATTTATAATAATAATAATAATAATGATGGCATTTATTAAGCTCTTACTATGTGCAAAACACTGTTCTAAGCACTGGGGAGGTTGCAAGGGGATCAGGTTGTCCCACAGGGGGCTCACAATCTTAATTCCCATTTTACAGATGAGGGAACTGAGGCCCAGAGAAGTTAAGTGACTTGCCCAAAGTCACACGGCTGAAAATTGGCGGAGCTGGGATTTGAACTCATGACCTCTGACTCCAAAGCCCGGGCTTATAAAGCACTTACTATGTGCAAAGCATTGTTATAAGCACTGGGGAAGTTACAAGGTGATCAGGTTGTCCCACAGGGGGCTCACAGTCTTAATCCCCATTTTACAGATGAGGGAACTGAGGCCCAGAGAAGTTAAGTGACTTGTCCAAAGTCACACGGCTGACAATTGGCAGAGCCCTGACCTCTGACTCCAAAGCCCATGCTCTTTCCACTGAGGAAAGAAGAGAAGAGAAGAAGAGGAGAAGAGGAAAGGAGGGCTTAAGTAGAGGCAGGTTTCTTGGAAGAGGTTTTGAAGGTGGCGAAAACTAACTGGATATAAGGAGTGAGGGCATTCCGGGCCAAAAGCAGGACATGGGGAGAGGTCAGCGGCGAATTAGCAAAGATCAACTTACAGTGAGAAGGTTGGCATCTGAGGAGTGAAGTGTGTAGGCTGGGTTGTAGCAAGGGGAGGTAAAAAGGCACAAGTTGATTGAGTGTTATAAAGCCAATGGAGAGGAGTTTCTGTTTGATGTTCAATTTTTTTCAAAATTTATTTATTAAGCACTTACTGTGTGCGGAGCACCAAACTAAGCTCTTGGGAAAGTATAGTACAGCAATAAACAGTGACAATCCCTGCCCATAATGAGCTCACTCTTTAGAGGGGGGAAGATGATGATGGTGATGATGATGATGGCATTTGTTAAGCGCTTACTATGTGCAAAGCACTGTTCTAAGCGCTGGGGGAGATGCAAGGTGATCAGGTTGTTGCACGTGGGGGCTCACAGTCTTAATCCCCATTTTACAGATGAGGGAACTGAGGCTCAGAGAAGTGAAGTGACTTGCCCAAGGTCACACATCAGACATGTGGTGGAGCCGGGATTCGAACCCGTGGCCTCTGACTCCGAAGCCCGTGCTCTTTCCACGAAGCCATACAAATAAGCAGACATTAATACGAATACATTAAATTACAGGTATATAAATAAGTGTTGCACGGCTGGGAGGTGGGAGGAAGAGCAAAGCAGCAAATCAGGGCAACGCAGAAGGGAGTGAGAGATGAGAAAAAGTGGGATTTAGTCTGGGAAGGACTCTTGGAGGATACGTGCCTTCAATAAGGCTTTTATGGGGTGGGGGGACAGTGATTGTCTGTCGGATTTGAGGAGGGAGGGCATTCCAGGGCAGAGGTAAGACATGGGCCAGAAGTCGGCAGTGAGACAGGCGAGTTGGAGGCACAGTGAGAAGGTTAGCATCTGAAGAGCAAAGTGTGTGGGTTGGGCTGTAGAAGAAGAGAAGCGAGGGGAGGTAGGAGGGGGTGAGGTGATGGACTGCTTTGAAGCCAATGGTGAGGAGATTTTTTCGGAAACGGAGGTGAATAGGAAACCCCTGGAGATTTTTAAGGCGGTGGGGTGGGGGTGATGCGTCTTGAACGTGTCTGTAAAAAGATGATCCGGGCAGCAGAGTGAAGTATGGACTGGAGTGGGGAGATGCAGGAGATTGGGAGGTCAGCAAGGAGGCTGACGCAGTAATCTAGGTGGAATAGGATGAGGAGGTGGATGAGCAACCACTGGAATTTCTTGAGGAGTGGGAAAGCATGGCCTGAACGTTTTTGTAGAAAAATGATCCAGTCCAGTGAAGTATGGACTGGAGTGGGGAGACACAGAGGCAGGGAGGTCAGCAAGGAGGCTGACGCAGTAATCTAAGAGGGATAGGATGAGGTGGATGGGCAACCACTGGAATTCCTTCAGGAGTGGGAAAGCATGGCCTGAACGTTTTTGTAGAAAAATGATCCAGTCCAGTGAAGTATGGACTGGAGTGGGGAGACACAGGAGGCAGGGAGGTCAGCAAGGAGGCTGACACAGTAATCTAGGCGGGATAGGATGAGGTGGATGGGCAACCACTGGAATTTCTTGAGGAGTGGGAAAGCATGGCCTGAACATTTCTGTAGAAAAATGATCCAGTCCAGTGAAGTATGGATTGGAGTGGGGAGACACAGAGGCAGGGAGGTCAGCAAGGAGGCTGACGCAGTAATCTAGGCGGGATAGGATGAGGAGGTGGATGGGCAATCACTGGAATTTCTTGAGAAGTGGAAAAGCATGGCCTGAACGTTTCTGTAGAAAAATGATCCAGTCCAGTGAAGTATGGACTGGAGTGGGGAGACACAGAGGCAGGGAGGTCAGCAAGGAGGCTGATACAGTAATCAAGGCGAGATAGGATGAGTGATTGGATTAATGCAGTAGCAGTTTGGATGGAGGGTAAACTGCTCTGCACCCAGTAAGCGCTCCATAAATAGGATCGATTGATCAATTGATTTGAGGGTTCTTAAAACAGAAAAGGCCCAAGTGTTGGCTGCCAAGATGGGCATCTCCCAGAATTGGGCTGGGATGGGGCACTTTGGCCCACGGGGCCAGTTAGGCTCTTTATTTTGTACTTCCCAAGCGCTTAGTACAGTGCTCTGCACACAGTAAGCGCTCAATAAATCCGATTGATTGATTGACTGATCCATCGCGAGTCACGATCTCCATGCGGGCTCCTTTGGGTAACGGCGACCAACTGCTTAGAGAAGCAGCATGGCACTTTGGGTAGAGCACAGGTCTGAGAGTCAGATCGTCATGGATTCTGATCCCAGCTCCACCACACGTCTGCCTTATAACCTTTGGGCAAGTCACTTCACTTCTTGGGGCCTCAGCTACCTCATCTGTAAAATGGGGATTGAGACTGTGAGCCCCACGTGGGACAGGGACTGTGTCCAACCCCATTTGCTTGCATCTACCTCCATGCTTAGTACAGTGCCTGGCACACAGTACGTGCTTAACGAACACCACAGTTCTTATTTTTCACTGTGACAGTCTCCTGATACCCAAGTGGGTCAGTGGTAACGGAGAGTTATTTTTTAACGCTATTTGTTAAGCTTTTACTATTCTAGGCACTGTAGTAAATAGGATTGATTGAATACTACTCTCAGTGAAACCACTGAGTTCTTTTCTGTGAAAATAATCGTAATGATGGTATTTGTTAAACAGTTACTATGTAACAAGCAGAGTACTAAGCAGTGGGGGTAGATAGAAGCAGCATGGCTCAGTGGAAAGAGCATGGGCTTTGGAGTCAGAGGTCATGGGTTCGAATCCCTACTGAGAGCTCACCTCCTCCAGGAGGTCTTCCCAGACTGAGCCCCCTCCTTCCTCTCCCCCTCCTGATCCCCCCCGCCCTACCTCCTTCCCCTCCCCACAGCACCTGTACATATGTATTTATTTTACTTGTCCATATTTACTATTCTATTTATTTTGTTAATGATGTGCATCTAGCTTTACTTCTATTTAATTCTGATGACTTGACACCTGTCCACATGTTTTGTTTTGTTATCTGTCACCCCGCTCTAGACTGTGGGCCCGCTGTTGGGTAGGGACCATCTCTATATTTTGCCAACTTGTACTTCCCAAGCGCTTAGTACAGTGCTCTGCACACAGTAAGCGCTCAATAAATATGATTGAATGAATGAATGAATGAATGAATGAATGAATGAATGAATGAATCCCGGCTCCACCAATTGTCAGCTGTGTGACTTTGGGCAAGTCACTGAACTTCTCTGGGCCTAAGTTACCTCATCTGTAAAATGGGGATTAAGACTGTGAGCCCCACGTGGGACAACCTGATCACCTTGTATCCCCCCAGCGCTTAGAACAGTGCTTTGCACATAGTAAGTGCTTAATAAATGTCATTATTATTGTTATTATTATTCTCTGTGCCCCAGTTCCCTCATCTGTACAATGGGGATGAAGACTGTAAGCCTCCGGTGGGACAACCTGATCGTCTTGTAACCACCCCAGTGCTTAGAACAGTGCTTTGCACATAGTAAGTGCTTAATAAATGTCATTATTATTATTATTATTATTCTCTTTGCCCCAGTTCCCTCATCTGTACAGTGGGATGAAGACTGTGAGCCTCCTGTGGGACAACCTGATCGTCTTGTAACCACCCCAGCGCTTAGAACAGTGCTTTGCAGATAGTAAGCACTTCATAAATGTCATTATTATTATTACATCAGGTAATCAGGTTAGACACAGTCTCTGTCCCACTGCATTATGCCAAAATGTTGTCTAGAAGGGAACTAGCAGTGCTCTGATCTAAAACATCTACATTGCCCACGTGGGGCAAGCTGATCACTTTGTATCCCCCACAGTGCTTAGAACAGTGCTTCTCATATAGTAAGCGCTTAACAAATACTATTATCATTATTATTATTATTATTATTATTATTACCAGAACAATTGCAGGTGGAGAGCAGGGCATTCTGAGAGAGATGTGTCCGTGATGTCTCTATGGGTCGAAAACGACTGACAGCCTAAGACGAGTGAATTAAGGTGCATGCAACCTAGAATTTGGCTCTCTTCCTCACAGTCTTCTGTCTTGCATCCCATGACTTATTCCTCACATTTGCCCATGAGCAGCACAAGTAGGCAGTTTGTTTTAATGAATTAAAAAGCAAAGTGCACTGTACTTCCCAAGCACTTAATACAGTGTTGCACACAGTAAGCACTCAATAAATATGACTGAATGAATGAATGTAGGACACAAACAACAGTTGAAATGATTTCAAGGCACCCACCCACCCACCCACCCAAATTCATTTCATTCATTCATTCATTCAATCGTATTTATTGAGCCCTTACTTTGTGCAGAGCACTGTACTAAGCCCTTGGGAAGTCCAAGTCGGCAACATAAAGAGATGGTCCCTACCCAACAACGGGCTCACAGGCTAGAAGAGGGAGACAGACAACAAGACAAAACATGTCTACAGGTGTCAGGTCATCAGAATAAATAAAAATAAAGCTAGATGCATATTATTAACAAAATAAATAGAATAGTAAATATTGTACAAGTAAAATAGAGTAATAAATCAGTACAAACATATATACAGGTGCTGCGGGGAGAGGAAGGAGGTAGGGTGAGGGGGATGGGGAGGAGGAGAGAAAAGAGGGCTCAGACTGGGAAGGCCTCCTGGAGGAGGTGAGCTCTCAGTAGGACTTTGAAGGGAGCACTATATTAAGCACTTTGGAAAGTACAAAGTCAGAGGTCATGGGTTCAAATCCTGGCTCTGCCTATTGTCAGCTGTGTGACTTTGGGTAAGTCACTTAACTTCTCTGTGCCTCAGTGACCTCATCTACAAAATGGGGATTAAGACTGTGAGCATCCCGTGGGACAAACTGATCACCTTGTAACCTCCCCAGTGCTTAGAACAGTGCTTTACACATAGTAAGCGCTTAATAAATGCCATCATTATTATTACAACAGAGCTGGTAAACACATTTCCTGCCCACATTTCGTGCCTACAGGGGGAGATGGACATTTACATAGATTAGAGGTAAGGGAAATAGTCGTGTACAAGAATGCTTTCATAAGTATTTTTATGGTATTTATATCATGGGGTTGGGGTGCGTATCTAAGTGCTTGAGGGATACACAACCAAATTCATAATCGACACAGAGGGGAGGGTGGATAGAGGAAATAAAGAGTTTAATCTGAGAGGGCCTCTTGGAGAAGATGCGACTTTTAAGAGGGTAATGAAGGTAGGGAGATTGGTGGATATCAAAGGGAGGGAGTTCTGGGCTCAAGGAAAATATGGACAAGATGCCAGCGGCGAGATAGATGAGATGGAGGTACAAAAAGTAGGCTGGCGTTAGAGAAGTGAAGCATGTTGAAGTAGGAGATCGACAAGGTAAGGTGAGGGGGAGAGAGCCGACTGACTGCCTAAAAGTGGTAAAGTGTTTCTGTTGGGTGCAGAGGTGGATGGACAACCAGTGGAGGTTTTTGGGGAGTGAGGAGATGAGGACTGAGCCCTTTTTCAAAAAAATGATCTGGGCAACAGAGTGTGAACTGGAAAGCGGGGAGAGAGGATTCATTCATCCATTCAGTCGTAGTTATTGAGCGCTTACTGTGTGCAGAGCACTGAACAAAGCTCTGGGGAGAGTACAATACAACAATTAACGGACACATTCCCTGCTCCCCGCCCACACCGACCTTACAGTCTGGGACAGGGACGGGGAGAGGGGAAAGTGGGGGAGAGACCTCTAACCTGCAGGGAGGTCAGTGAGGAGGCTGAGGCAGTGGTCAAGGTGGGAAAGAATGAGTGCTTGGATCAATGTTGTAGCAGTTTGGATGAAGAGGGAAGGCCCAACCACCTCCACATCAAACAGAAACTCCTCACCACCAGCTTTAAAGCAGTCAATCCCCTTGTCCCCTCCTACCTCACCTCGCTACTCTCCTCCTACAACCCAGCGTGCACACTTTGCTCCTCTAATTCCAACCTATTCACTGTTCCTCGATCTCGCCCATCTCACCGCCGACCCCTCGCCCACGTCCTGCCTCTGGCCTGGACTGTCCTTCCTCTTTATGCAACAGATTTCCGACCGACGATCACTCTCCCCCTCTTCGAAGCCTTACTGAAGGCCCATCTCCTCCAAGAGGCCTCCCCTAATGACTATGCCCTCTTCTCGCACTCCTTTCTGAGCCACCCTCACACTTGGATTCGTACCCTTTATTCACCCCTCCCTCAGCCTCACAGTATATATGTACATATTAGAGAAGCAGCATGGCCCAGTGGAAAGAGCTTGGGCTTTGGAGCCAGAGGTCATGGGATCAAATCCCATCTCTGCCACTTGTCAGCTGGGTGACTTTGGGCAAGTCACTTCACTTCTCTGGGCCTCAGTTCCCTCATCTGTAAAATGGGGATTAAAATTGTGAGCCCCACATGGGACAACCTGATCACCTTGTAATGGAGATTAAAATTGTGAGCCCCACATGGGACAACCTGATCACCTTGTAATGGAGATTAAAATTGTGAGCCCCACATGGGACAACCTGATCACCTTGTAACCTCCCCAGCGCTTAGAACAGTGCTTTGTACATTGTAAGCGATTAATAAACTCTAGACTGTGAGCCCACCTCTAGACTGTGAGCCCGTTGTTGGGTAGGGACCGTCTCTGTATCTTGCCAACTTGTACTTCCCAAGCGCTTAGTACAGTGCTCTGCACACAGTAAGTGCTCAATAAATACGATTGAATGAATGAATGAATGAATTAGAAGACATGTTTCCAGCCCACAAGGAGCTTACAGTCTAGAGGCGGAGATAGACATTAACGGAAATAAATAAATTTTAAGGATATGTACAGAAGTGCTGTGAGGCTGAAGGTGGGATGACTATCAAGGGATTGAAGGGCACAGATCCAAGTGCATGGGTGATGCAGAACAGAGAGGGAGTAGGGGAAAGGAGCCATCAATCAGGGAAGGCCCCTTGGAGGAGATGTGATTTTAATGTCTGTGATTTTAATAGGGTGCAGTTTGCACACTTGCTTTCAGATTGAAAAATGCTTAAAGCAGCATGGCTCAGTGGAAAGAGCACGGGCTTGGGAGTCAGAGGTCATGGGTTCTAATCCTGGCTCCACCATTTGCCTGCTATGTGACTTTGGGCAAATCACTTGACTTCTCTGGGCCTCAGTTCCCTCATCTGTAAAATGGGGATGAAGACTGTGAGCCCCATGTGGGACAACCTGATTACCTTGTATCTCCCCCAGTGCTTAGAACAGTGCTTGGCACATCGTAAGTGCTTAACAAATACCCCAAAATTATAATTATTATCATTAAATTAAGGCTTCTGTAGCTCATCTTCCAATTTGCATTAATTGAGTGCCTTCTAGGTGTGTAGCACTGTTCAGATGTGGAAGTTTACGTTATCTATCCTTGACTTTACTGACACTGCCTTCTCGGTTCTCCTCCTATCTCTCTGATCTCTCTGACTGTTCATTCTTCCCCTTTCATGGGCTCCTTTTCTGCCTCCCACCCTCTAACTGTGGGAGTCCCTCAAGGTTCAGTTCTGGGGCCCCTTTTATTCCCATCTACACCCACTCCCTTGGAGAACTCATTCGCTCCCATGGCTTCAATCACCACCTCTACATGGTTGACTCCCAAATCTACCTCTCCACCTCTGACCTCTCTCCTTCTCTACACTGACACATCAAATGCTATACATCTAAAGCAGAACTCCTCATCTTTCCACCCACACCACTCCCTGAATTTCCTATCACTGTAGACAGCACCACCACCCTCCCTGCATCCCAAGCCCATAACCTTGGCATTATCCTCATTCATTCAATCATATTTATTGAGCGCTTACTGTGTGCTGAGCCCTGTACTAAGCACTTGGGAAGTACAAGTCAGCAACACATAGAGACGGTCCCTACCCAACAACGGGCTCACAGTCTAGAAGGGGGAGACAGACAACACAACAAAACATGTAGACAGGTGTCAAAACTGTCAGAATAAATAGAATTATAGCTCTATGCACATAGTTAATAAAATAAATAGAATAGTAAATATGTACAACTCATCTTTCATTCATTCATTCATTCAATCTTATTTATTGAGCGCTTACTGTGTGCAGAGCACTGTACTAAGTGCATGGGAAGTACAAGTTAGAAACATAAAGAGATGGTCCCTACCCAACAACGGGCTCACAGTCTAGAAGGGGGAGACAGACAACAAAACAAAACATGTGGACAGGTGTCAAGTCATTAGAACAAATAGAATTAAAGCCAAATGCGCATTATTAACAAAATAAATAGAATAGTAAATATGTACAAGTAAAATAAATAGGGTAATAAATCTGTACAAACATATATACAGGTGCTGTGCGGAGGGGAAGGAGGTAGGGCGGGGGGATGGGGAGGAGGAGAGGAAAAAGGGGGCTCAGTCTGGGAAAGCCTCTTGGAGGAGGTGAGCTCTCAGTAGGGTTTTGTACATATCTGTAATTTATTCATTTATATTAATGTCTGCTTCCCCACCTAGACTGTAAGCTTGTTGTGCCCACTTATTGCTATATTGAATTCCCCCAAGCACTTAGTACAGTGCTCTGCACACAGAAAGCACTCAATAAATATGACTAACTGAACGAATTCAACCCACACATTCAATATGTTGTGAAATCCTGTTGGTTCTACCTGCATGGCATCTTTAGAATCAAGCAGTCAATCGATTGCATTTATTGAGTGTGGAGCACTGTACTAAGTGCTTGGGAGAGTGCAATATAACAGAGTCGGTAGGCATGTTCCTTGCCCTTGATGAACTTACAGTCTAGATGGGGAGACAGATATTGATACAAATGACAGCATTTATTCATTCATTCATTCAATCGTATTTATTGAGCACTTACTGTGTGCAGAGCACTGTACTAAGCGCTTGGGAAGTACAAGTTGGCAACATACAGAGACGGTCCCTACCCAACAACGGGCTCACGGTCTAGAAGGGGGAGACAGACAACAAAACAAAACATGTAGACAGGTGTTAAAATCGTCAGAACAACTAGAACTAGAATTATTGTACTCATTCAAGCGCTTAGTACAGTGCTCTGCACAAAATAAGTGCTTCAGTGCCGTTGATTGATTGCACCTCGGTGGGGAAAGGACCACCGAATCCACCTTTCAGTTAGTCTCGTGTCTGACCACTTCGGTCCAGGATGTAGCAAAAATCCTGGAGTCGTGGTTTATTTTACTATGTAGGGTACAGGCTGAGTTGTTAGAGGATGATGTAGACTGTTTTAAACAAAGCGATATTCCTGTCACAGAGCACTGAGGGTTGGGAACCCCGGGAACATCACATGGGAAAGTGATAGCAAGATAAGGAAAGAAATCCAGGAAGTTTAACTTTCCATCTCAAACATTGCTCTTCAGAGCATACATACGACTGATACAGTGCAGCGGAAAGAGCACGGCCCTGACAGTCACAAGGTCATGGGTTCTAATTCCAGTTTACCGGGCGCCGAGCACTGTCATTAAGTGCTTGGGAGAGTACGATATAAGAATATAACAGTCACAGTCTTCACTGTAGCTTTTCCTTGGTGGCCATTCCTTTTGTTCCCAATTCTAAGCTCCACCGGCATGTTGCTGTGAACTGTTTTTCAAATGTACCAATAAATCTAGGAAGTAATGAAATAGCTAAATCTACTTTCTAATAAAATGTTATACTCTGATCCCCAGGTGGTGAAAGTGGCTTGATTGATTACTTTTTGCCCTGCCTCACTGACTTAGGATACGATTCAAACAACCATATTTACACTCATAATTGCACCACTTTTCTTTGCCTAATTTGAGTTCCAGGCCTAATTCCTTGGCTTTGTGTTCCAAGATTCCTTTTTGCTGCAAAGTCCCAAGAGCATGGGAATGTCATTATACGTTAGAGGTGTTTCTCCCATCTTGCCTTGGAGTCTAGATAAACATATTCATTCAATCGTATTTACTGAGCGCTTACTGTGTGCAGAGCACTGTACTAAGCACTTGACATATAGTGGAAACTGCAGAGCTAGGCAGATGTAAACAAAGAATTGCTGGGTTTTTTTCTTTGCCTTCCAAATAATATCTTTCCCTTGGTGATCCTTGTTTATTCGGTCCACGATTGTGAAGCATTTTTCACTTCAAACCAACATCATCCTTCATTTACCTTAAAGAGAATCTAGAAAATTCTGGCAATGGGGATGTTTATTATGTATATATATGTACATATATATGGTGAATTAAAGGTCCTAATCTCCTTCTTTATGGATACGTTTTCCAGTCTTTTCTCTCTCAGACTTCTAAAAAGAGACCTCGGATTCTAAATAAATAGATGAATGGATAAATAAATCAACCAAATAACCAGATATGAGATTCAGTTAGTTCCCACCTGTTGTAGATCTAGAGTGGAATAAGTAAATGAGTGAATGGAACAAGAAATAATGACAAATCAGTTGCATTGTTTCTCCAGAACTTGGACACCAGAAACTAAGGGGGCAATTTAGCACTTCAAGTCGCAGAAGTCTTTTTGTGTGTGTGAAAGAGAGTAGCACATTGTGCCTGTTAATTTTCTGTTAGGGCTATGTGAAACTGAAATCCCCGTCCTTCCAAAATGCTTCACGGAATTTAACAAGTTCGTAACCTCACTCTTCCCCAGCTGATTTAGATTTTCCGCTTCTAATACAGATTATCTGTCTGGTTTGTTCATATAGAGAAGCAGTGTGGCTAAGCGAAAAGAGCACAGGCTTTGGAGTCAGAGGTCATGGGTTCAAATCCCGGCTCCACCAATTGTCAGCTGTGTGACTTTGGGCAAGTCACTTCCCTTCTCTGGGCCTCAGTTCCCTCATCTGTAAAATGAAGATTAAGACTGTGAGCTCCCTGTGGGACAACCTGATCACCTTGTAACCTCCCCAGCACTTAGAACAGTGCTTTGCACATAGTAAGTGCTTAATAAATGCCTCATTATTATTATTATTATATACATGTAATGCGCACAACCATACACACATCTTTAACGGGAGTTTCATGGGCGAAAGCGACGGGGAGAGAATTTCACCTTGCAACAATGCCCAGGTCAGTAGTCAAACTCTGTATAAACTATGCATCTGATGAACAAGTCTGTTGAGGTCTGCTTTTTTTTTTTTTTGAAGAAAGTATTGACCAAAACAAGAAGCCGCCACATGCGGCCAAGCAGTTGGCAATTTCTAAACTCTTCCAAGAACTTGATGGGCTTTGGAATTTTTCTCTTTAGTGCCTAACCTTTGACAGTGAAGGGACAGAGTCGAGTGGGAACTTGTCTTTCATCCTTAAGAGCAGGCTCCCTGCCTAGCCAGGGGGTGAGGGAGGAAGGGGGATGGAAGTGGGCATCTCTGATCACCACGAATTCTCCACACCCGTGTCCCTGGTACTGCCCAGGATGAAACTAGAGCCAGTGTGATGAAAGGCCCCAGAGCCCCCACCCCAGGACGTGGCCCTTCCCCAGGTCCCACGGCCATGTGATGAGTGGCTTGCAAGAGGACACCAGGGATAAGTCATCTCCTGGGCAATCCTTCCAGTCCTGCCCAACCCCTGCAAACCCCTGCCAGCCCCTGCCCAAACTTTGCCCAGCTCCTGCCCAGCCTCTGCCCAGCCTCTGCCCAGCTCCTGCCCAGCCTCTGCCCAGCCTCTGCCCAGCTCCTGCCCAGCCTCTGCCCAGCCTCTGCCCAGCTCCTGCCCAGCCTCTGCCCAGCCTCTGCCCAGCTCCTGCCCAGCCTCTGCCCAGCCTCTGCCCAGCTCCTGCCCAGCCTCTGCCCAGCCCCTGTCCATCTCCTGCCCAGCCTCTGCCCAGCCTCTGTCCAGCTCCTGCCCAGCCTCTGCCCAGCCTTTGCCCAGCTCCTGCCCAGCCTCTGCCCAGACTCTGCCCAGCTCCTGACCAGACTCTGCCCAGCTTCTGTCCAGCTCCTGCCCAGCCTCTGTCCAGCTCCTGCCCAGCCTCTGCCCAGCCTCTGCCCAGCCTCTGTCCATCTCCTGCCCAGCCTCTGCTCAGCCTCTGCCCAGCTCCTACCCAGCCTCTGCCCAGCCTCTGCCCAGCTCCTGCCCAGCTTCTGCCCAGATTCTGCCCAGCCTCTGCCCAGCCTCTGCCCAGCTCCTGCCCAGCCTCTGCCCAGCCCCTGTCCATCTCCTGCCCAGCCTCTGCCCAGCCTCTGTCCAGCTCCTGCCCAGCCTCTGCCCAGCCTTTGCCCAGCTCCTGCCCAGCCTCTGCCCAGACTCTGCCCAGCTCCTGTCCAGACTCTGCCCAGCTTCTGTCCAGCTCCTGCCCAGCCTCTGTCCAGCTCCTGCCCAGCCTCTGCCCAGCCTCTGCCCAGCCTCTGTCCATCTCCTGCCCAGCCTCTGCTCAGCCTCTGCCCAGCTCCTACCCAGCCTCTGCCCAGCCTCTGCCCAGCTCCTGCCCAGCTTCTGCCCAGATTCTGCCCAGCCTCTGTCCAGCTCCTGCCCAGCCTCTGCCCAGCCTGTGCCCAGCTCCTGCCCAGCCTCTGCCCAGACTCTGCCCAGCTCCTGTCCAGACTCTGCCCAGCTTCTGTCCAGCTCCTGCCCAGCCTCTGTCCAGCTCCTGCCCAGCCTCTGCCCAGACTCTGCCCAGCCTCTGTCCATCTCCTGCCCAGCCTCTGCTCAGCCTCTGCCCAGCTCCTACCCAGCCTCTGCCCAGCCTCTGCCCAGCTCCTGCCCAGCTCCTGCCCAGATTCTGCCCAGCCTCTGTCCATCTCCTGCCCAACCTCTGCTCAGCCTCTGCCCAGCTCCTGCCCAGCCTCTGCCCAGCCTCTGCCCAGCTCCTACCCAGCTCCTGCCCAGATTCTGCCCAGCCTCTGTCCATCTCCTGCCCAGCCTCTGCCCAGCCTCTGCCCAGCTCCTGCCCAGCCTCTGCCCAGCTCCTGCCCAGCCTCTGCCCAGCCCCTGCCCAGCTCCTGCCCAGACTCTGCCCAGCCTCTACCCAGCCTCTGCTCAGCTCCTGCCCAGCCTCTGTCCAGTTCCTGCCCAGCCTCTACCCAGCCTCTGCTCAGCTCCTGCCCAGCCTCTGCTCAGCCTCTGCTCAGCCTCTGCCCAGCTCCTGCCCAGCATCTGCCCAGCCTCTACCAGCCCTGCTCAGCTTCTGCCCAGCCTCTGCCCAGCCTCTGCCCAGGCCCTACCAGCCCTGCTCAGGTCCTGCCCAGCCTCTGACCAACCCCTGCCCGGTGGTGGAGAACTGTGGCCGCCGAGGGGGCCTTCCTCAGAGAAGAGGGGAGAGGGGGAAGAGAGAGAGAGAGAGAGAGACAGATTTTTGCTTCGACGGTGGACAGAGAATGACCAAAGAAATCTGTGCCCCTCCTCCGCCTTCCCTTCCGGACACTTTTGGAGGTCTCCGGGCCGGTGAAGGCAGAGCTGCTCAGGTGGGAGATGGCAGTGGCTACAAGGGGCTCCATCCATTCGTCCATCCGTCCAATCGTCCATCCCTCCTCAATGCAGAGGCGCCCAAGAACGAGGGCAAAGGCGTCCTCTACGGCCCCTGCCCAGGCTGCCCCTGCTTCTGCCCAGCTTCTGAGGCCAAGGGGCAGCTGCCCACTCCCTGTCCACCCCGGTCGACCGCAGGGGTCCCTCTGCCCATCCAACCCCCCTCCCCGCAGAAAGGGCTCAACTTTGCTTCGGGCATCCCTTTCCAACTCAAAAAGAGAGAAGGTGAGACAGAGACAGAGAGAGAGAGAGAGAGAGAGAGAGAGAGAGAGAGAGAGAGAGAGGGAGAGAGAGAGAAATGCCATGCACGTAACCCACCTCGAAGAAAGTCACTCTGCTGTTCATTTTGGCTGCGCCCTCCACAGCTTGACGGAGCCCAACGGGAGGAGGCTCCTTCTCCTCCTTCTCCTCCTCCTCCTCTTCCTCCTCCTTCTCCTTCTCTCCTTCTCCTTCTCCTCCTCCTCCTCTTCCTCCTCCTTCTCCTTCTCCTCCTCCTCCTCCTCCTTCTTCTCCTTCTCCTCTTCCTCCTCCTCCTCCTTCTCCTCTTCCTCCTCCTCTTCCTTCTCCTCCTTCTCCTTCTCCTCCTCCTCTTCCTCCTCCTCCTCCTCCTCCTCTTACTCCTCCTCCTCCCCCCCCCCCACAGCTAAGTGTCGCTGCCCTTCAAGTTGGGAAGCCCCCTGGCTCGGACACCCCTTTCCACCTCTTCAGCCAGCACGGTGCTGCTTTGTTGCAGCCAATCGGGCGGCCTAGCCCCCCTCCCCTTCCAGCCACCCCCTCTTCCTCCTCCTCCTCCTCCTCCTCCCCCCCCCCCCCGGACGAGGAGCCCCGAGAGGGAGCGGCCCCCGATGCGGGAGCCGGGGACTCCTGGACCATCATCCGTCATCAGGCGGCGGCCCAGGTGGATCCGGTTTCCATGGGAGCCGCTGGTCCCTCCCTCTGGTCCTGAAGACCGGCGGCCCGGGGGTCTGAGGGTGGGAGGGGGAGGGGGAAAGGGAGGGGATGGCAAGGAGGGAGGGGGAACCCACGCAACCCTCCCGTACCCACATCACCGAAGCTCGTACGTCACCAAGTAGCCGGGGAGCCTGACTGCGCCGCTGCCGTGGATCATGGTGATGCTAATGCTACTGATGCTACTGCTGCTGATGATGATGACTGCCTTCAAACCTGCTCACGTCTCCCCCATCCGAAAAAAAACCCTCTCTTGACCCCACTGCCCCTTCCAGTTATCGCCCTATCTCCCTCCTACCCTTCCTTTCCCAACTCCTAGAAAGAGTCGTCTACGCTCGCTGCCTTGAATTCCTCAAACGCCGACTCTCTCCTCGACCCCTTCCAATCTGGCTTCCGTCCCCTCCACTCCACCGAAACTGCCCTCTCGAAGGTGACCAATGACCTCCTCCTTGCCAAATCCAACTGCTCATACTCTAACCTTAATCCTCCTCGACCTCTCAGCTGTCTTCGACACTGTGGACCACCCCTTCTCCTCAACACGCTATCCAACCTTGGCTTCACAGAATCTGTCCTCTCCTGGTTCTCCTCATCTCCCCGGCTGTTCATTCTCAGTCTCCTTTGTGGGCTCCTCCTCCCCCTCCCATCCCCTTACTTTAGGGGTTCCTCAAGGGTCGGTTTTCAGTCCCCTTCTGTTCTCTATCTACACTCACTCCCTTGGTGAACTCATTCGCTCCCACGACTTCAACTATCATCTCTATGCTGATGACACTCAAATCTGCATCTCAGCTCCTGCTCTCTCTCCCTCCTTCCAGTCTCATAATGATAATAATAATGGTATTTATTAAGCACTTACTGTGTGCAAAGAACTGTTCAAAGCGCTGGGGAGGTTACAAGGTGATCAGGTTGCCCCACGAGGGGCTCATAGTCTTAATCTCCGTTTTACAGATGAGGTAACTGAGGCACAGAGAAGTGAAGTGACTTGCCCAAAGTCACACAGCTGACAATTGGTGGAGCCAGAATTTGAATCCATGATCTCTGACTACAAAGCCCGGGCTCTTTCCACTGAGCCACGCTGCTTCTCCCATCTCCTC